>NC_029774.3:72217065-72263534 GCF_000817695.3 Arachis duranensis | reverse complement strand
TGGAATTTATAGTATATTCTCTTCTTTTTATCCTAATTGATTTTCAGTTGCTTGGGGACAAGCAACAATTTAAGTTTGGTGTTGTGATGAGCGGATAATTTATACGCTTTTTGGCATTGTTTTTAGGTAGTTTTTAGTAAGTTCAAGCTACTTTTAGGGATGTTTTCATTAGTTTTTATGTTAAATTCATATTTCTGGACTTTACTATGAGTTTGTGTGTTTTTCTGTGATTTTTAGGTAATTTCTGGCTGAAATTGAGGGACTTGAGCAAAACTCTGCAAAAGGCTGACAAAAGGACTGCTGATGCTGTTGGAATCTGACCTCCCTGCACTCGAAATGGATTTTTTGGAGTTACAGAAATCCAAATGGCGCGCTCTCAATGGCGTTAGAAAGTAGACATCCAGAGCTTTCCAGCAATATATAATAGTCCATACTTTATTCAGAAATTGACGATGTAACTTGGCGTTGAACGCCAAGTACATGCTGCTGTCTGGAGTTAAACGCCAGAAACACGTCATGATCCGGAGTTGAACGCCCAAAACACGTTACAACTTGGCGTTCAACTCCAATAAAAGCCTTAGCTCGTGGATAGACCAAGCTCAGCCCAAACATACACCAAGTGGGCCCCGGAAGTGGATTTATGCATCAATTACTTACTCATGTAAACCCTAGTAGCTAGATCAATTACTTACTTCTGTAAACCCTAGTAGCTAGTCTAGTATAAATAGGATAAGTTACTATTGTATTAGACATCTTTTGACAGTTTAATCTTTTGACTTTGTAGTCTTTGATCATTCGGTCTCTTGATCATTCAGGGGGCTGGCCATTCGGCCATGCCTGAACCTTTCACTTATATATTTTCAACGGTGGAGTTTCTGCACACCATAAATTAAGGGTGTGGAGCTCTGCTGTACCTCAAGTTTCAATACAATTATTATTACTTTCTATTCAATTCTCTTTTATTCATATTCCAAGATATACGTTGCACAACACTTTGATGAATGTGATGATCCGTGACACTCATCATCATTCTCACTTATGAACGCGCGTGACTGACAACCACTTCCGTTCTACCTTAGGCCGGGCGCATATCTCTTAGATTCCCCAACAGAATCTTCGTGATATAAGCTAGATTGATGGCGGCATTCATGAGGATCCGGAAAGTCTAAACCTTGTCTATGGTATTCCGAGTAGGATTCTGGGATTGAATGACTGTGACGAGCTTCAAACTCCTGAAGGCTGGGCGTGATGACAAACGCAAAAGAATCAAGGGATTCTATTTCAACCTGATTGAGAACCGACAGATGATTAGCCGTGCTGTGACAGAGCATAGAACCATTTTCACTGAGAGGATGGGATGTAGCCATTGACAACGGTGGTGCCCTACATACAGCTTGCCATGGAAAGGAGTAAGAAGGATTGGATGAATGTAAGAAGAAAGTAGAGATTCGAGAGGAGCACAGCATCTCCATACGCTTATCTGAAATTTCCACTATTGATTTACATAAGTATTTCTATCCCTTTTATTTTCTATTTATTATTAATTTTCGAACTCATCATAAACCAATTTAATCTGCCTAACTGAGATTTACAAGGTGACTATAGCTTGCTTCATACCAACAATCTCTGTGGGATCGACCCTTAGTCACGTAAGGTTTATTACTTGGACGACCCAGTACACTTGCTGGTTAGTTGAACGGAGTTGTGTCCACACATAGGTGCCATAATAATGATTCCATACAACAACAAAGAATACTACATTGATGTGATCACAATTTCGTCCACCATTTAGATATATAAATTAGTTTCTTTTTAATATTAATTTTAGTTAGTGCGTGGGATGAATTAGAGCATATCTACAGTGAAGGAGGGGATGCAGAGTTCAGAATTATTTATGATCATTGTGTTGTTAGGCCAGGCTTCAAACTGCTGTTCCATATGATTACTTGGATACTGCCCCAGGAAGTGGTTGGGATCAATTTCTGAGGAATGCACATGAGGAGTTACATCGACAAACCATGTCTACTGATGCAGGTGCATAACAATTAGATGCTGTTTCTCATCTGCCAACTGAGGTAGAAAACTGAAAAGTAGATATTTTGTTTCCTAGTCTGAGCTGTTTGACATTGATATTGGATGTCAAAAAACATTAAAAATTTGTACCTGTTCCAGATGTATTTCTTTCCTTTTTAAGAAATATGTAACTGGTTTTGTTACGCATATGCTTAATGTCTTGAATGTTCCCTTCCATGTAGATTTACATATATGATTATATGAGGTTATCAAAGCTTGACTTAATGCGTGGTATTGTATGTTAGGTCCTCAATTGAGTCGAGTTTACATGTTTAGTTTTATGATTCAAAATTCACCTAAAATCATGTTAAGTGAATTGTCAAGTTTGATTAGAGAGGGTGTTAGGATTTAGGAAATAATATCAGTCCACTTGATCAAAGCAGGGAAAAATAGTATGATCAAGTATGGATGTGTTATGTTCGGGTACTGCTGTAAACATATACAAAGGAAAAAGTAGTAACCAATTCAAAATGTTCGGATTTTGTGACAGACTGATAGATAGGAATCTTCCTTTTTTAGTTTAACCTCAACAATGAAGATATTAAGGGAAAAATACAATGCAATTGAGATCACTTAACATAATTTTCTTATTGATTACCAATTAAATAGTATTATCAATCCTTTCTTTTTTCCATCTCGTGTGGATTTGGTAAAAAGGATTCCCATCATTAACCAACTAATAATAATCAACTAAGCATCTAAACTAAAATGCTAACTATTGCTTAATAACCCAAATAGAAACCATAGTACCCAATCTACTTTTACAAGCCTGTATCACTAACAGTTCACAAACACACGAATTTTTGTTTCCTTCTTTCCCCTTGAATCAGTATTTCTCAGATACTGAATTCCTCTTTTCCCAAAACTTGAACTGCACAGATCTTTGTTCCAGCATCTTCTCTACTTCCTCCATTGGAACTCCTTTAGTCTCTGGGACAAAAATAATGACAAAGAAAATGCCCACAATAGCTACAATCCCAAACATCATGAATGTCCATGCTGTCCCAATAGCTTGTGTAAGTGATAAAAATGACTGTGAAACAATGAGATTTGACACCCAAACTGTTGTGGATGCCATTCCTCCACAGACTCCTCTGTACCTTAAAGGGTAGATCTCAGAGTTCACAACCCATGGAACAGTTCCCATTCCTGGTGAGAAGAATATGATGTAGAGTGCAAGGCCTATAAGTGCTGCCCAACCGAATTTGCTTGGGCATCCCCTTGTGTACCATGACCTGTGATCATTGCCACATATGTCCTTTGATGTGTCATTGGAGATCAAACATGCCCCAGGTAAGAGCTGCAAAATTGAATACATTTTAGTGTTAGGAACACAATGGCTTACAATAGGATACTTCTGTTGTCTCCACCCATTTGTAAAAGGCTTACTGTTGTTAAGGAATACACAAGAATGTACATAAATAACATAAGGATGTTAAGTTTCTACCTTATTGTAGAGATTCCATATAGATTTTAACATATTAAACTTGGTATTATTTAGCAAGTGTTTTTGTAAGTATGCAATGGCCTTAAGATTCCATCCCTTGATGCCGATAACGGGTGGAGCAACTTAGATATAGTTTTGAGAGCATGCAAAGCTTTAGTTGAAATGGTAGTGGACCAAAGGACACTTCCTCCTTCCCTAGTGATAAGTGCGCGTTGGTGGAGTCTATGGTGGTTATCATTATTGTAACTACATTGGCTATACAACTTTGGCAACAGTTAAAAAGTGTTGCTAAAATTAAAGTAACGATTTTTTAAATATTCGAAAACACTTTTTAGCTTGAAAAATAAAGGTAAAAAGTGTTGCAAAAATATAGAAAAGGGTGACTTTAATTTTGGCAACAATGTTTAAGTATTGTCGAAGTTATATAACCACCAAAGCCATTATGGCATGCACCATGTATATTTTGGTCTAGTGATAAGTACTTGATCGAAGATAATGGCACAAACATAATCACCTTGTCATTAGGAGCAGCGCAAAAGCCGCAAGATGGTGATGAAGCCTTTAAGCATGTCATACAAGTCCATCTACCAGGGTCTACGGCTGATGTGAAGTCAGGGCAGGTGGTATTGAAATGAGATGTTTCAATGGCACTGACCATTGGAGAGTGAATCTCACTCTCACGGAAAGTGACAGTTAGGAGAGCCAGAGCCACCACGACGCCGGACAAACTGATGAGAGCAAGCTTCTTCCTACCGGTCTTATCAATGAAATATATGCTCAGAATTGAACCAAATGCATTGAGGCCAGATGTGATGAGTGACAGAAGTAGTGCTGTTCTGTTAGATGCAAAACCAGCCAACTGAACAATGGTGGGACTGTAGTACATCACAGTGTTGATACCAACAAATTGCTGGAAGATTTGGAGGCCCATTCCTGCATATAAACCTCTTCTTACAGCTGTGGTTTTCAAGAGTTTCATCATGTTGATTTTCTCTGACGACTCGGATTCCTTGATCTCCAAGTCAACTGATTCCTTCAAAGCTTGGATTTCGCCTTCCACGTCCTCGGGTGGGTAGATTTTCTTAAGAATTGCCTGCCCTTCCTCATACCTACCCTGTTATGTTATTGTAAATGGAAGGAGAAGAGTTAGTAATTCATAAGCTGAAAATGTAGTTAGTGGTGGTTAATGATGATTGATGAATAAACCAATGAACTTACCTTCCGGTACAGCCAACGAGGTGATTCTGGAAGCGAAAACATTAGTATGATCTGCACTATTGCAGGTACTGCTGCTACCCCTAACATCCACCTCCATGTCCCTGGTGCCTGAATGAAAATTCATCCATAAATTCTCATTAGAATTCACGTTAAAGCCACATATGTGAGTTGGCTCGACGTACTATACAAAATTAATCACTTAACATATTTCAATAACATGGAAACTCGTGTGCAATTGTCTTAACGTGGAATTGATAGTTGAGATTCATTATATGACAATTTATTCAAACATGTCAAATTATTTAAGGATTTTCAACTCTCAACTCTGCATGAAAACAACTATATTAGTCTTTGTCCGTCAATAACGACTCACCTTAGTGAAGGCCAAGTTGATGAGGTACGAGAGGAATTGCCCCCCGGTGATGAGAAAACTGTTGAGACTAACAAGAGCACCGCGAACTCTGGTCGGAGAAGCTTCTGAGATGTACAATGGGGATGCCATCGAAGCCATGCCAACGCCGAGTCCAACGAAAACTCGACCAACAATGAGAATAGCAGGATTTGTTGCTGCAGCCATGATGATTGCACCTGTCAGAAAGAGTGCATCTGCAAGAATGATTGCTATTCTCCTTCCAAATCGATCATTGATCCATCCACCAACTGCAGCTCCTATGATAGCTCCAGCTAGTGCCGTACTTACTATGGCTTCCTGTCACCATGTTCCATTTATATTTACAAATTAGACAATGTGATATTCATTGCATACCGAAACTCGTACGGGCAGATCTTTATCTTCTTAGGTGAATATAAAGATTGAATTCTTTGGATTATACTACTATTCAAAACTGAATAGTGTAAGAAGATGTTATTTTTATTAACAATGCCAACTAGGTGTATACCAAAATCGGTATTAATCCATCATCGTATATAAAAATACGTATTTGATCTTTTATAAATTTTTTTTATTATACTACTTTAAATAAAATTGATGCTTTTATTATGATAACTGATTATTTAATTAAATTTTAAAAATCATATTTAAAAAATAAAAGTTTTATAGAACCATCATTATAGTGTGTTTGGAAAGTTAAGTTCAATATAATCTTGTGTGTTATTTTTCAAATTGGATACTCTTATCGAAAATTTTGTATGCTATCTACGTATAAGATTTCAAAACTCCTTAAATTATTCGATAATACACTATTATATGTAAACTTAAAATAATTACATTAATAATATATAAACATGAAGTTAATTAAAAAAAAAAAGAAAATATTTATTTGAATCTTGAAATTAATTCAATATTGACTCCTCTCTTTTCTTTCCAACCCCTAAATTTGCTGCTTCCCATTTATATTTCACTCGAATTTGAGCCCAGAGGCCGGAACTGCATAATAAACTACACATAGTAAATATATCAACGCATAATAAACTACACATAGTAAATACATATTCCTCATTTTATTACACACATCAATGGGTTTATAACTATTGATTGACTAAAGCTGGTCTCATACCCAGGATAAGGTTGTTTATCTTCGCAGAGGTTTTTTTCTTTTGGTGTGAACGGAAAGAACATTTTTGAAGAAAGAATAAAGGGTTTCTTTCATTGGATAAAGAGAAGTGGCTGAGGCCCAATAAAACATATAAAACCAATAGATCGGTGGTTGGTGTAGTAAACTAACTTTAAGCTCATAAAAGAAGGTTAATTTTTATGTGATCTGTAAAAAGAGGTCCGTCACATGATTTTCGTGAAATTCGTTTGGTGTCTTCACTTTCGTGAAATTGACTTGTAAATATGCATTTTTATTTAGACATGGACTCAGAAAATTACTTTTGGTATAATAAAAGAGTTATTGAATTACAGGCATAATTAAGAGGGTCCCATCTGTTATTACTAGGGTTGCTTTAAGTGAATGATGGAGTTAAGAATACAATAGGGTTTGGGGATATTAATTGGGTCCACTGGGCGGCAACTGCTATTGGGCCAACTGTATATGAAGCCTACAATTGTTGAAGTGAAACATGATTCGGACACTTGTCAACTTATGTGGGGCATCAAACACAACCCGAAAAATAAAAAAGAACTTAAAAAAGTACACAGAAAATTATTATAAAAAAGAAAAAGAAAAAAACTTATGTGGAGGTTATACTTCATGGACAAAGAAGGGCTATAGACCAAAATAAATAAATAAATAAATAAATATATAAATAAAAGTTAAGAGAAATGAAAAAACGAATCTAATTCCGGTTCTATTACATAGATAATGTATTATTTTTAAATTTAATTGTTCATGCGTTGACAGCGTAAAATAATTTTATGCAAATATTTAGTTAGATCATATATTAATACATTATAAAAGATAACTAATTTTTAAGTCTATTATTTTAAAAAATGATCCAAATACATGAATTTAATTAGTTTATAATATAAATTCTGTTACGTTCTGAAGTGCATTAAAATTACAATCTTATTTTTTATTCACACAAATTAGGCTACAAATCTTAATTAAGCCCTTGAAAATTGTAGTATATGATACTATCCTCCCTTACCAAAGGAGTTTTCAAAATTTGGATTTCCAATCTTGTGAGTGAAGTTAATTTATGATTTAGCCATTTTCCCCATGTATTGGATAGAATGATAAAAGCAATTATCATTAGATAGTTGATTGCAGTTTTTAAACCTAAGACAGATTTACTTGATTAGCTGTCATGTAAAACATTTTTATATAGATAAGAACATAGACTAAATCATTAAAGTATAATAATTAGGAATATTATATCTGCAAAAACCAATCTGAAAGGTTTAACCCCTAAAGAAATTTTAAGAAACAGCATATACATATCATAAAACAAAACAAAATAAAATAAAATAGTAAATGAATTTTAACATGTAGTGCAAAAGTTTTATATATTTTTTTAATTGTGTATTGTGATATAGTAGAAATAACTATTTTAGTAATCAGTGATTATGTAAAAAATTTGCACTTTAACTATTCTTGTATTAAAATTAAATTTATAAAATAAAAGTTTCATAGTTGTAAAAAGAAACAAAAGCAAGGTTTTAACTAAATAAATAAATAGATAGATAGAGCAAGAGTTTGCAATGTTTTCAGCGATGATGCAACATTTTGGACTCGGGTGATGTTTAATTGTCAAAGGGGGCATTCGAAACAAAACATCAGAAAACTATGTGTCTGTTTTTTCCCTGCAAGTATTGGTAGGTTACGTTGTGGCTGTAAATAGCAGAGAAGGCGTAAGGGCCTTAAAGTCTATTCGAGCAAGTGGAGATTGGGATTCACAACACACAAATAATAATAAACTTTAGCTATCATGTGCTCTTAAAGTTATTATAAGTAAAAATAATTAATTTTTTTATTTTAATAAATACATAATAAATTAAAAAGAGCAATGATAGGGCTCAGCAATTTTTATGATTGTTAGCCATTAACTAGCTATTAATGATGATTTGATGGTGTGAAATTTCACATACTGGCCGTTTTTAAGGGTTAATATTTTTAATTTAATTTTGACCAATATTTAAAAATTATATTAATAATTAAAAATATTATTAATTAAAAATAATAAATTCTATTAATTTTTGAGTTTTTTTTATAAATGAATTAAAAACTAAAATTTGTATTTTTTATTAAAATGTTTTAATAGAAATTTTAACTTATGTCTTTATGCACGTATTAACTAAACCCATAACAATATTAGTGCTCATTGATTTTTCAACATTTTGACTCCAAAAGTGTTTGATGAGAGAAAATTATTATATATATCTCCCTCTAATGTATACCTGAAGCCAAGTCTTTCTGTCTACCGCTTTGAAGTCATCTCTGATATATAGAAGAGCCCCAGATATAACTCCTGCATAATTATAATTTTAATAATAAAAATATTACCAACGTGTCAATATACTAACAACAATATAATATGTGTTTGCAATAGTAAAAATAATAAATAAAAAAAATTATATAGTCTAGTAGCACTAAAAATCAAGTATTAAGTCTACAAATTATTATTATTATGTATAAGAAAAGTTTACATGGTGATAGTTGAGAGTTTAACAGAGGGAGAGAAAACAGATAAATGGGTCATATATATATATATAAATAAAAGGGAGCTCTCTTTCAAACAAAAAAAATAAAATAAAAAATATAAAACATATATATAGGAGGGAGCTAGCTAGCTAGAAAATAGAAATAAAGGAAGAATAAAATTTGAGAGATGATGAGAAAATAAGTTGTGATTACAATATTAATAACACACAAAATATACACGGACATAATAGTTTATTTATTTAAAATTCTTTATAAAAAAAATTTTTGAATTTATTTTGAATTACCTGTGTCGTAGCCAAAGAGAAGGCCACCAATCCCAGCAGAGAAAGCAAGACGAAGAACATATGGATTCTTCCATGAAAGTGCCAAACATTCTCTGAAAGCAGACATATCAGCTTCTGGTATGCCTCCTTCCATGGTTCCTTCCTTTCCTTTTTATTATAACTTCTCTTCACCAAACTAAAGCTATGTTTGTATTCGATTTCTAAAGACAGAAGAAGAAAGGAAAAAACAAGAAAGTATATATTGTTCTTGCTTTGAGCAAGAGTGTGTTGAGTGTGGGAGGAAGAGGCATAAGGGATGCAGTGTATTTATAATTGGAAAAAAATGTTGAGATGACGAATTTGGACACTAATAATTGACTTAACAAATTTTATTTTATTTTTTAAATTATTATATTACGTCAAAGAAAAGATAGACTATATAGTACGTGATCAATTTTCCACACTATTTATTATTAAAGCCGAAAAAATAAAGTAAAATAAAGCCGGAAATGGCTAAAATGGTCAAAGCGAAAATCATCATTACTTCGAAGTTCAAATTTCGTATTTTGGCGATACCTATGTTTTTTAATGAGCATTATTAAAAGTTAATTCTGGAGTTCTTGTGGTTTTTCTTTTTCCTTTAATTATTATTATTATTATTATTTGGGATTTAAGTAAACAGTAAACATCTGAGCAAGGTATACAAGTCAACTTGGTTGGCTTGAAGATTTTAAGAGCACAGACTATAGTCTACATTGGATTAAATTTAACTCCATGTAGTCTACATTGGATTAAATTTAACTCCATGTATCATGATTTTACATAACTTTCAAAGAAAAAGAGGCGTCATAATGCAAGCTACTATCAATTTTTTGACCTAACTAACTGCAAATTCTACTTATATTTAGCTTAAATTTGACATGGATTAACTTAAGATCCTCAGCAGATTTTTTGTCGTGTACTATAAATAACGGATATGAAATTCCAAATATACAATTTAGCCTAACCATTACATTTTTAACATCTATTTAATAGATTATCAAAAGTTTTTTATAAGTACTCCCTATATAATTATTTTAGTTCGTCGCCGATTGGAAGTCCGTCTCTCTCAACCACTAGAATTGTATCAACTAGGGATCTAGGTTAGCACCTCTTCGACATTGATACTGTTTGTGGAAACTTCTTCACATAGGAACACCCTTAAAACCACTTAAATTGATCCTTTCTTGGCATACACTACAACAGATAAAGATTTTCGTAACGGTAAAAGACGATTGTCATAAATCGAAAAACTGTTTTCGAAACTTTAGACAACGCTTTGACAATAATTTTTGAACTGTTGTATATGTGGTTGTTACCAATACTAATAGGCAACGGTTTTTTACTTAAGGTAACAATAACAAAAAACACCATTGCTCTTGTTACCTTAATAGACAACGATTTTTACAATAATTTTTAAAGAACGATTTTTACCATTGCCATTTTGTAGCAAAAATAGGCTTGTGCCCCACTTTTTTCTTGCCACGCTTTAAAAGCGTGGCCAAATGGGGTCAATGACCACGCTTTTATAAGGGTGGCGATTGATTGGAGATTCGGTCACTTTTTTTTTGTCACGCTTTAAAAGCATGGTGAAAAGGGTCAATGACTACGTTTTTATGAGGGTGGCAATTGACTAAAGATTTGACCACGCTTTTGAGACTAGACAGAAACAAGGATGCTTTTGAAGCGTGGCGACTTGGTTTCGTTATAGCGACATTTTAAACGCGTGACCGTTTCTTACAACTCTTTTGGCACGCTTCAAAAGCGTGGCCAAAAGGTTCCCAAAAAAAAGCTTTCATTCAAAAAACTTTCAAAACTTTTGTTCAAAACTCTTTTGGCCGTTTCCTATAAACCCTTTTATGCTTCTCACTAGAAAATAACCTTAAACACTGAGGGCATTCCACGAAGAACCCTCAGCACTCCGAAAAACATCGCCGGTGCTTGTAATGCCTCCTCGGCACCCCTCTTCCGGCACTCCCACTAGCGCTGCTCCCACCAAAAACCTTTAATCGTCTTCTCAGCGATGACTTTCTCTGATGGTGACTCCCTTGGCACTTACTGTCCCTCACAAACCCTTCGTCAATGCTCCCTCCACTGCCGCTCCCTTCCATTGCTGCAAACCCCTAACTCCTTTTGCTGCTCATGCAGGGACGAGAGGGTTTTGAGACCTCTGCCACCGCTGTTATGTAATGAGATCTCGACAAAAAGCCTTTCTAGGCAGAGCTGGTTTTCTTTACTCTATTGCTAGACAAGTCAAGTTCCTAATTTTCATATATATTTTGTATGTTCCGTGTGGACTTGATAGATGGTCATTGTGATTACATTTCACTTTGGACTGTTATTTGTTGTATACTTTCCATATCTACATGAGTAGAACTTTTAGTAGGATAAACTTACTTAGTGCTTATTTTGAAACAGGTAATTTTGGGTATGTGATGACTTCGATTCACTACCCCTTTTAAAAACTTAGTGAACGAGTTCTTTTGGCAAGCGCACCAAAATTATCGCCAAGTAATAACTTACAGAGGAGTGGGATCGTATTCACAAAGATTGGAAAATCCAAGCAGTTTTAATTGATTGATGAATTAGTCAAGCGGATCAATAAGATTGTGAAGTGCAGAATTGTAAATGGCATAAATGTAAATGACTAGAATATAAAGAAAAGTAATAAAGTGCAGAATTAGAAATTGCAGAATGTAAAGTGCTGAATCATAAATGACTTGAATGTAAATGGGAATGGGGAATTGCAAAATGTAAAATTAAGCTATAAAGAAATGGATAGATAAGAGTGGGGAAATTCATTGAGATTGGGAGATGTTGTCTCTTTGGATCAAATCTAGCTTATATCTTCTTCAATCATGCAACTCATTGACCTCTTAGCAATCTTGATTTATTGAGCCCCAATCCCTTGGTGACTCAATCTCTCAGATCTTGATCAATAGCCAATTCCTTGGTCTAATTACTCATGAAGAGAGATATGCTTGGTCCCTGATTATACTACACACCCTTGTAGGTCCAGGTAGAGGGGGGATTATACGTCACGTATCCCATCACCAAAACCCAGAATCTACTCAAATGTGAGAAGGGATTTCAAGCATGGTTTCATGTTTCCTTTCCCAAGGTTCTCATAAAACCCAATTGCATTCAATCTCTTTCCCAAGATGATTGAACACTAAGCATTAAGAACGAAATTCCTCCTAGCAAATCAAGAGAAGATGAAGAGAAGAAGAATTTTACTATTATCAATCCATCAAGTACAACAGAGCTCCCTCTCTCAATGAGAGGGAAGTTAGCTACTCATAGCTTAGAAAGTACTCAAAAGTGGAATGTAAAAGTGGATCTAGAACTAACTGCTTTTTAATGTTTCTTTTCTCTTCTATCCCAGTAGTTGATGCTCAGAGCCTTGGGTCCTTACTGCTTACTACTTCTTGGTTCTATGGATATTCAAGGAACACCCCTTAGTCTTCCCTTTGTTATACCTTCTAGGACTAGTTCTCTCCATGACTCATTTTCTTTTTAGTTCATCTAAGGTTCTACACTTGGCTTCTTATTTCTTAGTTTGTTTGATGATCTCTCTTGGCCTTGGTCTCTCTTATTGTGTTTGCACAACTCACAACAACTCTTATGAAAATAAGCTCTACTTTTATTTAAGTTGTAGTGAAGACTTGAAATACATGGCATTTTCTTTCCAAACAAAAGACTCATAAAGACTTCAAACAGGAATTGAAAATAAGCATAAAACATAAACTATCCTAGCATGATTATTCAAAAAGTAAATAAAGCAAAAGCTTAAACAGAATTCAGAAATTGGAGAGTGTCAACCATGGGACTCTACAACCTTGAGCAGCTTCATCTTTAGTTCATTGGCCCCTTCCCTTTGTCCTTCTTCTTGGGAGGGGATGAACCACGTTCACCTGGCTTGGATGAACCTTCTTGAGCCTTGGTGTCCTTGGGCTTCCAGAATCCTAGCCTCCTCATGTAATCCTTCTCATCTTCTTTATGTTTGGCTAGGATCTCCTCTTGTCTTCCACTTAGCTCTTCCATTCCTTGCATGAAGGTTGGGTAACCTGGGTTCAGAGCGGAAACAGCATTACACAAGTGATTTAGCTTTGCTTGTGTGTTGATGTCATACTGCCTCCTAGATATGGTCCTGGCAACATAGAGATGCCTGAACTCGGCCAAGTTCCTCTGTTGCCACTTGCCTTGCTCTCCTATTTTATTCAGTGTGCTTTGCACCTCTCCCCAGTCAAATTGTTCTTGCTGCTCCTTCCTCATATGCTCCCAACACTCTTGGAGTTGTTGAATATTTTGGTTGACTTGGCTCCATTATTGTTGCTAAGCCTCCTTGAATTGATTGACATCTTCCCTCAAGTGGTGTAGATCTCCCCTCATTTGGTGTACATCTCCTTGCATTTGTTCCCAATTGAATCCCTCTGGAAATTGTTGATATTGGTATTGTGGTGGTGGTGGTTGAAGTGCTAAAAATTGAGGTTGTTCTTGTGCCTCCCCCTCTTGTTGTTGTTGTTGTTGTTGTTGTGGTTCATAAGCATGGGCTCTTCGTTCTCTAGCCCTGTTGAGTGGGTGGACAGCCACCACTTTTGCCATCTTCTTGGCAGTGATGAACTTATCTTGCTTCACAAGCACCTCATCAATAATCTTTTCAACTCCAGCCTCATCACACAGCTTTTGTATGAGGCTGGGGAATGCCAACCTTGTGTTGTCACTAGTGTTTTTCAGTACTTTGTTGATGTTGTTGGCAATCATCTCCCCCACATTGATGTTCTCTCCTCTCATGATGCTGTAGATGAGCACAGCTCTCTCCTTGGTCACCTCCGAAGTGTTGGATGTGAGGATTAGGGATCTCCGCATAAATTCTAGCCACCTTCTAGCTTGGGGGCTTAAATCTCTTCTCCTCAATTGGTTGGGTATCCCATCCTTGTCATTGATCCACTGCACGTTCATCACACATATTTTGCTCAAAATCTCCTCAAACCCAGGGTCTTGTTGCTTCATTCTCTCTTCAAAGCTCTGAGTGGAGCTTGTCCTCTTCACCATTAGCATTCTTTCTATGCTAGAGGGGCTGTAGTCAATAGATTTACCCTTCACATAGCTAATGTAGCCATATTGTTGCCTTGGTTGTGGTACCGCGTTGGCATAAAACTCCCTCACTAAGCTTTCTACCACTTTCCTTGGTGGATTGCACAGGAGTGACCAACCCGTCTATTCAATCTCAATGTTGATTTTGATGTGTTCATTCCTCCCTAGTTGAAATCCAACTTCTGGAATGATTTCCCTCTCACTCACCCAACCATAAAATTGGTTTCGGTTGAATGCGGAGATGAACTTGTAGGTATTGAAGGAGCTTGTGGATCCAGAGGTTGGTTCCCTGGTTCTATTTTTCTTTGAGGCTGAGATTTTTGGTGGTGCCATTAGGTTGGGAGAGTGTGAAAAAAATAGGGGGGTTGAAAAAGAAAGAGAAGGCAAAACAAGGTTTTGCTCCAACACCGAACTTAGGACTTGATTGTCCCAATCAAGAAAAAGAAAGAAAATAGGGGATAGTAGAAGATGAAAGGAGATGCGAAGGTGAGTGTTGTAGGGGTTATTGAAGGGGGAGGAGATGGGGAGTGAGGCTTTTATAATGGGTGAATGATGTTGTTTGAAGGTGGGAAATAAAAGGGATTAAATGTTTTCCCACATTGGGAAGCGGCGCCTAGCGTGGGAAGAGGCGCAAACTCTTTTCTCACTGTGTCTTCTGCGTGTGTTGAGTTCCAAAGTGCAAGTACACTTTGACTTCCTTGTTTTGTGAGTTGTTTACCATGTGGGCCCCATCTTCTCTCTTGAAATTGAAACTGAACCCATTAGTGATGATAAAATAACCCCTTCACATTCCTTCTCATCAAGAGTAAATTGGGTTGCAACTGATGGGTGTCCCTTGGGACACCAAACTTAATTCCTTGGCATCTTAATAAATTGATTTCATCATTGTGTATTTAATGTGTTCATAAGAGTGGAATAACATCAATCTTTTTATTTTCTTTTGATTCCAAACTCCTCTGAACTCATTAAATCACGTTTATTCCTTACCCAAAATATTAAGTGCTTTCAAATTGGGTTATTTGGGCTGCTATGTTATCATTGGTGGTGGCCACACCAAACTTAATCTCTGGGCTTACTCTTCAAAATCAAACTTGTTAATTGTTTATAAGCCTAGATTAAGTGGGTGAGAGGCCACACCAAACTTAGCACTTTAGTTAGTTCTCAGCCCATTCACTCATCATTAGTTATGCATTCATTAAGTTGCAAATCCCAAATAAAAAGAAAGAAAAAAAGAGTGTAAAGTTAGGCTATCCTTGGGGGATGATTCCAACCACTTTGCTGCCTTATCTCTGAGTGAGAAAGGGAACAAGAGTAGTTTGTAGATGTCAGGGTGTACCCCGTTGGACTTTACAGTATCACATATCCTCAAGAATGTGCTGAGATGTTAATTAGGATCTTCTTGGGCACTTCCTCCATATGAGCAATTATTCTGAACAAGTGTGATGAGCTGAGGCTTCAGCTCAAAGTTATTGGCATGAATTGTTGGCTTTAGGATGCTGCTGCCACAATTCCCTGGATTTGGGTTGATGTAGGTGCCTAAGACTCTCCTTTCTTGCCCATCATGATTGACTGGGCCTCCTCTGGCATGGTTATGAACCTCTTCCTCATAATGATTCTCCATATTCTCCTCCATGTTTGTTTCAAAATACTCTTCCTCTTTCTCAGCACCAACGACTCTCTTTCCTCTTGCTTCCCTCCTTAATCTAAAGAAGGTTCTCTCAGGTTCAAAATCAAAGGAAGTTGAAGCTCCGCTTCTCCTACCTGTCATACAACCAATTAAGACAAAAGGCAAGAAAGAAAGTGGGTGAATGAATTACTTTGTTAGAGTGGTTGTTAGTGTGAGTGGTGCAATTGATCAAATAGTTAGAAGGGTGAAAATGTGGATAATCAAAGAAGAAAGAAATAGAGCTTAAAATAAAATAAATAAAAATGCTAAATAAAAGAAATTAAAATAACAAGGAAATTAAATTGCTTAATCTAGCTCTCCAATCAATTTAATCACTGTCAAATTTAAGCCAATCCTCGGCAACGGCGCCATAAAACTTGATGACTTCGATTCACTACCCCTTTTAAAAATTTAGTGAATGAGTTCTTTTGGCAAGTGCACCAAAATTATCGTCAAGTAATAACCCACAGAGGGGTGGGATCGTATCCACAGAGATTGGCAAATCCAAGCAGTTTTAATTGATTGATGAATTAGACAAGTGGTTTAATAAGATTATGAAGTGTAGAATTGTAAATGGCATAAATGTAAATGACTAGAATATAAAGAAAAGCAATAAAGTGCAGAATTAGAAATTGCAGAATGTAAAGTGCTGAATCGTAAATGACTTGAATGTAAATGGGAATGGGGAATTGCAAAATGTAATATTAAGCTATAAAGAAATGGATAGATAAGAGTGGGAAAATTCATTGAGATTGGGAGATGTTGTCTCTTTGGATCAAATCTAGCTTATATCTTCTTCAATCATACAACTCATTGACCTTTTGGAAATCCTGATTAATTGAGCCCCAATCCCTTGGTGACTCAATCTCTCAGATTTTGATCAATAGCCAATTCCTTGGTCTAATTGCTCATGAAGAGAGATATGCTTGGTCCCTGATTATACCACACACCCTTGTAGGTCCAGGTAGAGGGGGGATTATATGTCACGTATCCTATCACCAAAACCCAGAATCTACTCAAATGTGAGAAGGGATTTCAAGCATGGTTTCATGTTTCCTTTCCCAAGGTTCCCATGAAACCCAATTGCATTCAATCTCTTTCCCAAGATGATTGAACACTAAGCATTAAGAATGAAATTCCTCCTAGCAAATTAAGAGAAGATGAAGAGAAGAAGAATTTCACTATTATCAATCCATCAAGTACAACAGAGCTCCCTCTCTCAATGAGAGGGAAGTTAGCTACTCATAGCTTAGAAAGTACTCAAAAGTAGAATGTAAAAGTGGATCTAGAACTAACTACTTAACCCCTCTTCAATACTCTTTAGGGGTATTTATACTACTCCTAGTGAAAATAAAGAAATTACAAAAGTGAAAAAGGGAAAATTACATTTTAGAGGGAAAGAAAGCACTCAATAAACATGACTCCTTAGCTGGCGTGTGGCTGGCGCTCCATCAGCGTGTCACGTGCCCTTCAAAATGGCTTGGCATGCCACGCTCAATCCTTCAGGTGGCACGCTCGTCCCTTGTCAACCTTGGCGTGCCACGCCTTCGAACTCAAGTTGCACGCCATAGTGACATTCTTGTGTTGGCGTGCCACAGCTTCGAGCTCAAGTGGCACGCCCTTTGATTTTTCCACTTCGTTTGCCTCTGGAAACTTGAACTAGCGTGGCACGCCCAGGGTCTGGCGTGCCGCCCCTTGTGATGTGCTTGGCTAAGCTCTCTGGAAAGTTTCACTAGCCAACCATGAGCTAGACAGAAACATCACTTTTGTGATTGTGGCGTGCATAAAAAAACTAGCCAACCATGAACATTGAGTTGCTATTCTTCTTACCTTGGATTGTCAACCTTTATTGCATGATTCTTTTCTTGTTTGGGGACAAACAATGTTTAAGTTTGGTGTTATGATGACATGTTATCATATCATGTTTTTCTATGCTTTTTCATATAAGAAATTGATGATTAGCGCTTAAATGTTGCATACTTTTGTGCTTAAATGGTATATTTCCTTGATCTTTTGATTTTATAAACTTTGTAGGAAATAAGAAGAAAAAGAAGAAAAAAGCACAAAATAAGCTAAAAAGGAGAAAAGAGAAATTCTGGGGCACATTTTGGAATCTTAGGCCACGCTTTTAAAAAAGCGTGGCCCAGGACTAAATCAAGGAAGCGTGCTCTATTTCACCATCAACGCTCATTTGCAAAAAGAGCGCCAAGCTAACTAAGCCAGCATTTTCGGGCAAGTTAAAATTTGGAGGCAAAGTTTTGAAAACGACGCGCACACGTGCCTGACGCGCACGCGTCGACGGTGCACCTGAGAGGAAGCACGCGCTTGTGTGTTTGGCGTTGAAGCTTGGATTTGAGATTTTACTACTGGTGCATGAAATTGTGATCTCAATGGTGCCAATAACTTGTACGCATAATTGTAATATCACTCTTTTTCACAACTTCGCACAACTAACCAGCAAGTACACTAGATTGTCCAAGTAATAAACCGTACGTGAGTAAGGGTCGATCCTACGGAGATCGTCGGCTTGAAGCAAGCTATGGTCATCTTGTAAATCTCAGTCAGGCAGATTTAAATGGTTATGGAGTTTTAATAATTAAAATATAAATAAAACGTTAAATAAAGATAGAGATACTTATGTAATTCATTGGTGGAAATTTCAAATAAGCGTATGGAGATGCGTTGTTCTTTCTGAATCTCTACTTTCCTTCATCCAATCCTTCATACTCCTTTCTATGGCAAGCTGTATGTTGGGCGTCACCGTTGTCAATGGCTACTTCCCGTCCTCTCAGTGAAAATGGTCCTCTACGGTTTCTGTACGGCTAATCAACTGTCGGATTGGTCGTCTCGGATAAAAAATACCATGCACAGATATCGTATGGCTAATCAGCTGTTGGTTCTCGATCATCGAGGAATAGGATTTACTATCCTTTTGCGTCTGTCACCACGCCCTACAATCGTGAGTTTGAAGCTCGTCACAGTCATCCCATCCCAGATCCTACTCAGAATACCACAGACAACGTTTAGACTTTTTGGATCTCAAAAATGCTGCCAATTGATTCTAGCTTATACCACGAAGACTCTAATCTCGGATTCAGATGCCCCAATGTCAGAGGGGAGTCGATGTGAATCATTGATTAGAAACCCAAGAGATATACATTCAAGCTTGTTTGCATGTAGAACGGAAGTGGTTATCAATCACGCGTTCATAAGTGAGAATGGTGATGAGTGTCACATAATCATCACATTCATCATGTTCTTGTGTGCGAATGAATATCTTAGAATAGGAATAAGCATGAACTGAATAGAAAATAGTAATACTTTGCAATAATACTCGAGGAACAGCAGAGCTCCACACCTTAATCTATGGGCTGTAGAAACTCCACTGTTGAAAATACATAAGTGATAATGGTTCAGGCATGGCCGAATGGCTGATGCACAAAAACTTGACTCTCAACAAATTTTCCTTCGGCAAGTATACTGAATTGTCGTCAAGTAAAAACTCACAATAGAGTGAGGTCGAATCCCACAGGGATTGATTGGTCAAGCAACTTTAATTAGAAGAGTATGCTAGTTGAGCAAAACAGAGTGAAGTTGATGTTGCAGGAAATTAAATGGCGGAAAAGTAAATTGCAGGAAATAAAGTACAGAATCTTAAATGGGGAAACGGGGAGATGAACATGGAAATAAATGGCAGAAAGTAAAGAGAATGGGTGAGATCAGAAATGGGGAATTCATTGGGCTTAGGAGATGTTGTATTCTCCGGATCAAATTCATTTTTATCTCTTCCTCAATCAAAGCATCTATTGATCTCCATGGCAATATTAAGTGATTGGATTCTAATTCCTTGGCAACCCAATCTCTCTAAGCTTGAACAATTGCCCAATTCCTTGATTTAATTGCTCATGGGAAGAGATGAAGTGTGGTCACTGATTATACCACATGTATTTCCAAATCAAAATGTTGGGAGGATTACATGTCACTATATCCGCCCAGACCCCAATTTGGTCCAACATGAAAAAGCATTTCTAGCATGATATCCTCATCCCTTTTCCAAGGCTCAAAGGAGATCCAATTATGGAGAGTTTCTTTTCCAAGACAACTAACTAATTGAATTAAGATCGAAAGCTTTCTAGTAAATCAAGAGAAGAGAAGGAAGAAGAAGAATGAGAACTATAATTGATCCATCAGATTACAACAGAGCTCCCTAACCCAATGAAAGGGGTTTAGTTGTTCATAGCACTGGGAATGGAAAATGGCATAAAATAATACAAGTTTAACTAGAAAATGCAGAAAAGTGAATATACAGAGGGTAGTTCCCCAAAGTGCCAAGCTCCTCTATAGTTCAAAACTACTCCTATATATACTACTCTTCTTGATCTTCTAGTGAGTTCTTCGAGTCTTGGATGTGGGCCTTAGATCTTGAGTTGAAGCAGTTACAATCTTTAGTGGGCTCAGCTTGTAGAAAAGTGTGAGTTAGGCATGGGCGTTAGTGATGTTAACGTTAAGTGAAAATGTGGGTTCAAGAACGTTAGTGGCAACCACCTTTTTCACTAACGTCCAACCCCAAAGTAGTCCATGTTAACTTCAACGTTAGTGGCACTAACGTGACCACTAACGTTGCCTTATGATCCTTTGCAAGCGTTATTTGGAATCACCTTTTCCAATAACATTGCCTTGTGCCCCTATTTCCCTACGTTAGAGTTCACGTTAGTATAACTAACGTGACTCTTAACGTGGGCATGCTTAGCTTCGAGAGCGTTAGTGACACTTATCTTTATCACTAACGCTCCAAACGCCCCTCTTTCCCATGTTAGAGTTCACGTTAACTAGGTTAACGTGGCCATTAACGTGGTAGTGAATGCCATCTCCAACGTTAGTGACAAAGGTGAGTGTCACTAATGTTGGCTCATCAATCTTAGCTCCACGTTAACTTTCACGTTAGTGGTCTTAATGTGACCATTAACGTGGGCAATGTTAGCTTGATCCAACATTAGTGACAAAGGTGAGTGTCACTAACGTTGGCATTGTCTTTTCTTCCACGTTAGAGTTTACGTTAACTAAGTTAACGTGACTCTTAACGTGGCCAATTGCCACTTTGTAGCGTTAGTGGTGTTCACGTTTACCACTAATGCTGGAGCTCCCTTTATCTCCACGTTAACTACCACGTTAATGTAGTTAACGTGGCAATTAACGTGGGCTTATGATGGCTTCGCAGGCGTTATTGGCGACCACCTTTCTTATTAATGTTGCAAGCTCATTCCCATTCCACGTTAGTGGTCACGTTAATTATATTAATGTGGCTACTAACGTGGTTCTTCCTTGCTTCCTTTGTCCTGAAATCAAGCAGATAAAGTGCATCAAAGCTCTAGCCCAAGTCATGAGATTATGCATTATCAATTTTTCATTCAATCCTTGCAAAATCCTCATGAAATCATGTAAAATTAACAATGGTTGCTTGAATCAAGGTGTAAGTGTATTTTCATCCAAAACTTGCCTTATTTACTAAGAAAATGCATGAAACAACCCTAAAACAGTAAAGAAAAGGTCAGTGAAACTGGCTTAGATGCCCTGGCATCACAACACCAAACTTAAAGCTTGCTTGTCCCTAAGCAAGTACTGAAATATAGGAAGAATAAATGAAAGAACAAGATGAACAAATAATTTTGATAGAAGTCAAATTTCTGGTTTATGGGGTTTCATGCATAGCAACTTAGGTTCATTCCTTTACTAGGTTTTAGGCCTTTATCATGCCCTTAAACACTTGTTTGATTGCATCCTTTGAGAGTTCCTAATTATTGATCCTCCTTTCCCTTTCAGGATTTATTGCATCCCTTTTTTGGCTAAGTGCTCTGTAAGAGGGCAACTCTTTAAGATAAGCTTTCAGCCACACTCCCGAACCAGTTGGTTCAAGGTGCTAGGTGTTAAGGCACCCCTAAGGACTTACTCCCTCAAGTCTCTTTCCCCCATACATACACACCACAGGCACATGGTTTGTTATTTTTCTTTCTTGAGACCTTGGTCTCCAGCACCTCTTTGGGTTGCTAAGTGTTCTGTAGCAAAGGTTACTCTTGATAGTGGACTTTCAGCTGATAATCCCGGATTAGTTAACCCAAGTTACCAGGTGATAAGGCACCCCTAAGAGCTTATTCATCCAAGCATATCCTTTGCACATGAACAACACAGACACATGCCTCAATATTCAAACCCTTGGTGCCTAGCATTATTTCTTATTGTTTTTCTTTCCTTTTCACTTTTATTACTCTTTCTCTTTTCTTATTGGGATTTCATTATTTGGTTAGTCTCATAGGATGTGTTTCAAGCATAGGATTCAGGATAGTTAGTTGCTTTCCTACCTTGTTGGTGAACCAACTTAGCTAATTAATCACCCTACCACAATCATTCAAAATTCACTTCACAAGATAACTCCACTCTTGTTCTTTTCATAACATTTTCTTTTTGATTGGCTTAAAGGACAAGCATACATATAGGCAAGATGACTATGAACACTAGGGGCATTAGACTAGTGAGCATAGACCTAAGTAATGAAAACCTTAAATGCAGAATTGAAAATCTTAAACTACTCATGGAGGCATGTTCTATTTCATACATGATTTTCCTTATTTTAAAGCTTGAAAGAGATAAAACAAAGAGGGAACTCTACCACCTTTTAATCATGGTGATGCTCATGTTCTTTTGCTTCCTTGTCTTCTTTATGTCCACTTGTGCTTCCTTTCATCCAAATATAATCCGATCGTGAAGAAATCGATCGATTTCTTCACGTTACAGAGGCAATTTTTAGCAAATAGTGAGTTCGTTAAACTTTCTGTGATACAAACATGAAGTTCCTTTTTTATTTTATTTTTATTCAAACATTTTTTTACTAATATATAAATCCAATCACTAGGATTGGTAACTAGTAATAAGTTAATAAGGAGCGAGTGGATATAAAAAAAAATCATTCTTTTTGGTGAGAACACATAGTATTATTTCATTATGTATGTCACTATACGGGATACGATGAGATAGAATGCAATAGAGACAAACAAAAGACAGGGGGAACGGATTACCTACTTTTAACGGTCAAAGCGAACCCAACCCTTTCATTTCGAATTCAAGAATTCGGAATGAACCAAACCTCCCCAAGTAGGATTCGAACCTACGACCAGTCAGCCGTGGGATTTATTTCACTCAGGATTGGGTTTCTCTACCAAGTGTTCTTCCTGTTGCTTCAGGGGGTATTCACGTTTGGCATATGCCTGCTCCGGTGGTTTCCCTTAACCAAGCCACTGCCTATGAGTCGCCGGCTCATTCTTCAACAGGCACGCGGTTAGAGCCCCGGGCTGGGCTCCTCCCACTGCTATATTTTTTATTAGAGATTACAATCCAGAACAAAACGAGGATAATGTATTGGCCAGAGGGGCTATAATTGGAGATACCATTGTTTCTGGTACAGAAGTTCCTATTAAAATGGGAAATGCCCTACCTTTGAGTGCGGTTTGAACTATTGATTTACGTAATTGGAAGTAACCAATTACGTTTACCCACGTTTGAATTCAAATTGAGATACTGATGCAAGTTCTTCCCTTCTGAATCAGGTAGATTCATATCTGAAAGAGGTCTACAATAAGTTCAGCAAGGCAATATCAATAAAAAAGAATTTGATCACGGAATATTCATCTTGACAAGAATTTTTGGATATAATATGATCAAATATGTATCAAAAACGTAAGGGCTATAGCTCAGTTAGGTAGAGCACCTCGTGGAGATAGTTGGGGAGGTAACAAAGCCCTATACTTTTCATTACAAAACTAATAAGCCTGAAAAAGATGGATTATTTTGCGAAAGAATTTTTGGACCTGTAAAAAGTGGAATTTGTGCTTGTGGGGAATTGTCATTATTTCCCAATCTTCTAGTGGCTTCCTCACTGATTCATGACTCTTTTCGGCCCTTTCTCGTTCCACTCGTGCTAATTCATCCTTTACATCCTCATATTTTGTGATCCCAGGATGTAATACAGGTAGTTGTCTGACTAAGTACCCAAGCCTGGCTTGGGTGTTTACATGATATCCAGTTTCACTCATGTAAACCCCTTCCGAAAATGCTTTGTATTCATCGAAAAGATCTGCCTGTTCTCTTTGTTTCCTATGCATCTCATGAATGTGTGCACCTTGATGTGCTTGGATGTTGATTAGCTTTTGAATGGCTTCTTGTTGTTGATCTTGCTTTTGGTTCAGGTATTGGAAGGACTCACTCCATTGTCTCCCTTGTCCCAATTGCTGTTCCATCAATTGTTTTTGCAACTCCCCTTGCTGATTCATCCATCTAGAGAGTAATTCTTCTTGGCGGTCCATTATTTGCATTTGAAGATCTTTTTGTGCCCCTTGATTTTCCATGTATTGTCTTGACAAAGTATCAATAGTCTCTTGTAATTGGTGCATGTCTAAGGTGGCTGGGGCTTGCTCCTGTGGATGTTGTCCTTCCTCAGCTCGATGGGCTGGCCTCTTTCTTAGTCTTCGTTGAGGTAGGGGAGGTGCAGCAGCATGCATCCGATGAAAAGTAATTGGAAGGCCAACTTTTATCCACTCGGGGTTTCCATCTTCGAACACCACCCCAGCCTTGTTGCAAAGACGGAGAATAGTGCTAGGGTAGCCTAACCTTCCTCCAGAATCACTCTTCTCAGCCAACTTCTGAATACCTTGGGCTATGAGTTCACTCTCCTCCCTTCATTATGCATTGCACCATTATTGCTCTCTTAAGGTTTACCTCTGAGTTATTTCCAGTTGGGAGGATGGATCTCCTTACAATTTCGAACCACCCCTTAGCCTCAGGAAGGAGGTCTCCTCTCTTTATAAATCTAGGCTTCCCATGGGGGTCTCTGTCCCAATCTGCTCCCTGCACACAGATGTCTTTCATAATCTGGTCGTGGTTGGGGTTGTTATCTATTCTTGAGTGATAGCTCTCTTCTGCAAAGGGTATGGTTCGCAACTTTAGCACTCTCATGATGCTCATGGGACTAAAATCCACCATTACCCCTCTCATGAAACTTGTATAGGATTCATCTGCCTTATCATGTCTAACCGCATTTGCATAAAACTCTCTTACCAGAGTTGCGTTCACCCTTGTAATCGGATTGGTGAGGAGCTCCCATCGATGTTTTTCCACCTTCTCTGTGATTTCAGGGCACTCAATTTTTGTGACTTGAAAGCCTAACTCATATATGACTTCTTTATCAGCCATCCACCCAAATTGTAGTGCATGGTAAAAGGTTCTAAATTTTTTTCATCAAAAGGAGGCTGCTCTATGGGTTCCCTCCCTTTTCGCCTCCTGGAGCTTGATGATGCCATGCAGGAGACTTGGTATGTGGAGATATTGAGTGTGTGTGTGTGTTCGAGAGAAGGAAGGGAGATGAATGAGAATAACAAGTGTGTACGGAGAGGTTGTAGAATGGGGATCATTTATATAGGAAGATGATGGGTGTTTGAAGGGTGTGGATTGATGGTGTTGCTTAGTAATGAACGGTTGGGGCTTGGCATTGGATGAGCACAAGGATCACCTCTTTTATGAGGGTCTTGGTTCAGTCTCCAAGGCTATCCAACTCCCAATGTTGCATGGCAACACTTCCCAAGATACTCCCCTTGAAGACAAGTGTGTAGTTCTCTTGGTATAGTGGCTGAGTCTCCCTTCTTTGATTGTCCTATCAAGTACCACCAATACCCTTTTTGATTTCCTATACAAGACAAAAGGGAATGCAACAAGTCAATTGAATTTTTGGTGGGAAAAATTAAAGTATGAAATAGCTACTGTTAAATCCTTTTCTTTTTTTTAAGAAAATACTAAATGCTTTTCATGGATGCAAATCAACCAACCAATCAATTTTCCATGCATGTAATATTGGTAACACCAAACTTATTTGTGATCATATGTTGCAACAAGATTTGAAAAGAATCTCATATCATGAAGTGTGTTCAACCCCTCTTGGTGTGCCTTGAACACCAAACTTATCATGTACTATATGTTGCATGTAGGGATTCTTATATTGTTTGTCGAGGTTGATTTAAAATCCATGAACTTTGCTTTATTACTACTATTAGAGATTAAAGAGAGAGGGTATAGAACATGGGTTGCCTCCCGTGAAGCATTTCTTTAGCGTCATTAGCTTGACGTTTGGTCTTTGTTAGGGTGGTTGATAGTGCTTCAAATCTTCCCCCCTTGCAGTGAACCTGTTTCCATTGGCTTTGTTAAGAAGTTCCACATATTCTAAGGACAAGATTTTGTTGATGGTGTATACTGGAGGCAGCTGAGATGGAATAGTGGGGAGATGAGGTGGTATAGATGGAAAGTAGGCAGAGATCACTTCATCTCCTGGAGAGAAATCTTCTGTAGGGATTTTCTTGTTTTTCCATCCCCTTGGGTCTTTTTTTTCTTGTGTCCCTTGATGTCACTTTGCTACTTGTGGTTTTCTCTTTGAGGAAAGTTTTGTTGCTTGTCTTATATGACTCTGGTGGGTCTGGTTCCTTTTGGATTACACTTGGGTGTTGCTCCTTCTGATCACATTGGTTGTCACCAATGGGGATTTTCAGCTGTGGTACTTGTGCTCCCATGCTTGCCTCTTCTATCAACCCTTTATTGTGCTTTTCCTCTAACTTTTTGTTATCATGATCTGCTTCTTGTGAGGGTTTGAAAACACTGAAGGTGAGCTGTTCATCGTGTATCCTTAATACTAACTCTCCTCGCTCCACATCTATAAGTGCCCTGGCTGTGGCTAAGAATGGCCTTCCCAGGATAATGGGATGGATGGGATTCTCTTCCATTTCCAGGATAACAAAGTCTGTGGGCAGGAAGTAGTTCCCAACCTTTACTAAAATGTTTTCAACCACTCCTATTGCCTGCTTTTGAGTTTTGTTAGCCAATTTGATGATTACATCTGTGGGTGTTAGCTCATTGGTTTGGAGCTTTTTCATGAGGGATAGAGGCATTAGGTTGATACTTGCTCCCAGGTCACAGAGCCCCTTATAAATCATTGTCTCTCCTATAGCACAGGAAATGTGGAAACTCCCTGGATCTTTCTTCTTTATAGGTGGCTCTATTTGAATGAGGGCACTGCACTCCCTGTTCATCTTTATTGTTTGTCCACCCTTCAATGAACTCTTTTTGGCCAGAAGTTCCTTTATGTATTTGATGTAGGAGGGCATTTGCTGAAGGGCTTTAATGAATGGTATATTTACATCAAGAGATGCAAACATGTCGAGGAAACTTGAATATATTCTCCTTGCTACACCACCTTTGAGCCTTTGGGGAAAGGGTGCATATGGGTTCAGGATCTCCCCTTTCTTTAGCTCCTCCCTGTGTGTGGGTTGGGGTGCATGGTTTCTTTCTTCATGATTTTCCTTTGGACTATCTTGGAGGTGTTCTATTTGTGTGTCTACTTCCTCCACACTCCTCTCATCACTTGTGGTGATCATCTTGCATTCTTCCCACCTTACTTTCTTTGCTTCTCCTCTTGGATTCCTCTCTGTGTCACTGGGAAAACCATCAGTGGGTTTGGAAAACTGTTGAGATAGATACCTTACTTGGAACTCTAGTCTCTTGATGGTTTCCCCTTGGTTCTTGATATTAGCTCGCACTTCATCCTTAAACACCTTGTTGTCTTGGACTTCTCTACATATGTCTTCAAGTAGAGTCTCAATCTTGGAAAGTCTATCCTCAGTTAGTGATGGTGGGTTGAGATTGGATGGTTGAGAAGGGTGGTTAGGTGGGTGTTGATAAGATCTCTGTGAGGTATGTTGGTGAGTTGCATTGTTGTTGGGATTGTGGTTGTATCATCTCTGGTCTTGGCCTTGGTCTTGCTGATTTCCCCACCCAAAGTTAGGATGATTTCTCCATCCAGAATTGTAAATTTTGGAGTATGGATCATGGATTTGTCTGGGTGAGCTCCCAACATAATTGGCTTGTTCCCAGTCGCCTTCTTCTCCTATATTCACTCCTTCTTGAGCTGGTGATGAAGTGATGACTGCTGCAACTTGGTTTTCTTCTACCTTCTTGGTGAGATCTGCTAACTGCTTGGTGATCATCTTATTTTGAGCCAGCAATGCATCCATGTGATTCAGCTCCATTACTCCTCGAGTGTTGCTTCTTTCAAAAGCATAGAAGTAGTCATTCTCAGCTACCGTCTCAATGACATCTATGGCTTCTTCAATGGTTTTCTTCTTGTTTAGAGATCCTCTTGATGAATGGTCTATAGCCTTCTTTGACTCATAAGAAAGGCCTTCATAGAAAATGTGAAGTTGAACCCATTCATTGAACATGTTTGGTCGGCATCTTCTTGTTAAGTCCTTGAATATCTCCCATGCCTCATAGAGAGTCTCACCATCTTGTTGCCTGAAAGTTTGCACCTCAGCTCTCAGCCTGTTAATTCTCTGAGGAGGGTAGAATCTTGCCAAAAATTTGTTCACCACGTCTTCCCAATTTGTTAAGCTCTCCTTCGGAAAGGACTCCAGCCACTTGGATGCTTTGTCCCTGAGTGAAAAAGGGAACAAAAGCAGCCTATAGACATCCGGATGGACTCCATTAGACTTCACAATGTCACATATTTTCAGGAAGGTGGTTAGATGTTGATTGGGGTCTTCTTGGACACTTCCTCCAAATGAGCAGTTGTTCTGAACAAGGGTGATGAGATGGGGTTTTAATTCAAAGTTGTTGGCATGTATGGTGGGCTTTTGGATGCTACTTCCACAGTTTCCTGGATTTGGATTGATGTAAGAGCCTAGAACTCTCCTCTCTTGCCCAGCATGATTTGCAGGGCCTTCTCTGGCATGGTTGTGAGCTTCTCCTTCATGATTGTTTTTCAAATTCTCCTTCATATTTGTTTCAAAGTACTCTTCCTCTTCTTCATCACCAACAACTCTTTTTCCTTTTGCTTCCCTCCTTGATCTATGGAGGGTCCTCTCAGGTTCTGAATCAAAGAAAGTTGAAGTTCTGCATCTTTTCCCTGTCATACAACTAACATAGCACACAGCAAGAGATAAAATGAAGTGATTATTCTTGTTAGAGTGATTGTTAATATGAGTGGTGCAATTTATCAAATAGTTAGTGGGTTAGTGAGCAGAATTGTAAGTAAATTTAAAGAGAAAAGAAAATAACGAGGGGACAGGGGGTGAGGAAGAAACTAAATAAACTGAAGGTAAATGACTAGATAAAATAAACTAACAAAAGAAAAATGCTCAATCTAGTGAACTTCTAACTTAATCATTGTTGATACAAAATCAATCCCCGGCAACGGCGCCATAAACTTGATGCATGAAAACTTGTCTTTCAATAAATTTCCCTTCGGCAAGTATACCAAATTGTCGTCAAGTAAAAACTCACAATAGAGTGAGGTCGAATCCTACAGGGATTGATTGGTCAAGCAACTTTAGTTGGAAGAGTATGCTAGTTGAGCTAAATAGAGTGTAGTTGATGTTGCAGGAAATTAAATGGCGGGAAAGTAAATTGCAGGAAATAAAGTCTAGAATCTTAAATGGGGAAACAGGGAGATGAACATGGAAATAAATGGCAGAAAATAAAGAGAATGGGTGAGATCAGAAATGGAGAATTCATTGGGCTTAGGAGATGTTGTATTCTCTGGATCAAATTTATTTTCATCTCTTCCTCAATCAAAGTAACTATTGATCTCCTTGGAAATCTTAAGTGATTGGATTCCAATTCCTTGGCAACCGAATCTCTCTAAGCTTGAACAATTGCCCAATTCCTTGATTTAATTGCTCATAGGAAGAGATGAAGTGTGGTCACTGATTATACCACATGTATTTCCAAATCAAAATGTTAGGAGGATTACATGTCACTATATCCGCCCAGACCCCAATTTGGTCCAACATGAGAAAACATTTCTAGCATGATCTCCTCATCCCTTTTCCAAGGCTCAAAAGAGATCTAATTATGGAGAGTTTCTTTTCCAAGACAACTAACCAATTGAATTAAGATCGAAAGCTTTCTAGTAAATCAAGAGAAGAGAAGGAAGAAGAAGAATGAGAACTATAATTGATCCATCAAATTACAACAGAGCTCCCTAACCCAATGAAAGGGGTTTAGTTGTTCATAGCTCTAAGAACGGAAAATGGCAGAAAAGAATACATGCTTAACTAGAAAATGCAGAAAAGTGAATATACAGAGGGTAGAGAGGGTAGTTCTCCAAAGTGCCAAGCTCCTCTATAGTTCAAAACTACTCCTATATATACTACTCTTCTTGATCTTCTAGTGAGTTCTTCGAGTCTTGGATGTGGGCCTTAGATCTTGAGTTGAAGCAGTTACAATCTTTAGTGGGCTCAGCTTGTAGAAAAGTGTGAGTTAGGCATGGGCGTTAGTGATGTTAACGTTAAGTGAAAATGTGGGTTCAAAAACGTTAGTGGCAATCACCTTTTTTACTAACGTCCAACCCCAAAGTAGTCCATGTTAACTTCAACGTTAGTGGCACTAACGTGACCACTAACGTTGCCTTATGATCCTTCGCAAGCATTATTAGGATTTACCTTTTCCAATAACGTTGCCTTGTGTGCCTCATTCCCTACGTTAGAGTTCACGTTAGTATAACTAACGTGACTCTTAACGTGGGCATGCCTAGCTTCGAGAGCGTTAGTGACACTTACCTTTATCACTAATGCTCTAAACGCCCCTCTTTCCCATGTTAGAGTTCACGTTAACTAGGTTAACATGGCCACTAACGTGGTAGTGAATGCCATCTCCAACGTTAGTGACAAAGGTGAGTGTCAATAACGTTGGCTCATCAATCTTAGCTCCACGTTAACTTTCACGCCAGTGGTCTTAACGTGACCACTAACGTGGGCAATGTTAGCTTGATCCAACGTTAGTGACAAAGGTGAGTGTCACTAACGTTGGCATTATCTTTTCTCCCACGTTAGAGTTCACGTTAACTTAGTTAACATGACTCTTAACGTGGCCAACTGCCACTTTTTAGCGTTAGTGGTGTTCACGTTTACCACTAACGCTGGAGCTCCCTTTATCTCCACGTTAACTTCCACGTTAATGTAGTTAACGTGGCAATTAACGTGGGCTTATGATGGCTTCGCAGGCGTTATTGGCGACCACCTTTCTTATTAACACTGCAAGCTCATTCCCATTCCACGTTAGTGGTCACGTTAATTAGATTAACGTGGCTACTAACGTGGTTCTTCCTTGCTTCCTTTGTCCTGAAATCAAGCAGATAAAGTGCATCAAAGCTCTAGCCCAAGTCATGAGATTATGCATCATCAATTTGTCATTCAATCCTTGCAAACTTCTCATAAAATCATGTAAAATTCACAATAGTTGCGAGAATCAAGGTGTAAGTGTATTTTCATCCAAAGCTTGCCTTATTTACTAACAAAATGCATGAAACTACCCTAAACCAGTAAAGAAAAGGTCAGTGAAACTGTCCTAGATGCCCTGGCATCAATGGCTAGCCCCCAATGTCTAAGGACTAACAATGATCAGAGATATTCCAAAAGGTCGTCCAAAGATGTGAGTACAATAGTAGAAAGTTCTATTTATAATAAACTAGTTTCTAGGGTTACAAAAATGAGTAAATGATGCAGAAATCCACTTCCAGGCCCACTTGGTGTGTGCTTGGGCTGAGCATTGAAGCTTTCACGTGTAGAGGTCTTCCTTGGAGTTAAATGCCCGTTTGTAACTTGTTTTTGGCGTTTAACTCTGCTTTGTAACTTGTTTCTGGCGTTTAACGCCAGTAGAGCAGAAAGCTTGCGTTAAATGCCAGTTTGCATCGGCAAAACTCTGGCAAAGTATAAACTATTATATATTGCTGGAAAGCCCTGGATGTCTACTTCCCAAAGGAATTGAGAGCGCGCCATTTAGACTCCTGTAGCTCCAACAACTCCATTTTGAGTGCAGGGAGGTCAGAATTTAACAACATCAGCAGTCCTTTGTCAGCCTCTGAATCAGATTTTTGCTCAGGTCCCTCAATTTCAGCTAGAAAATACCTGAAATCACAGAAAAACACACAAACTCATAGTAAAGTCCAGAAATGTGAATTTTGCTTAAAAAATAATAAAAATATACTAAAGACTAACTAAATCATACTAAAAACTATGTAAAAACAATGCTAAAAAGCGTATAAATTATCCGCTCATCACAACACCAAACTTAAATGGTTGCTTGTTCCCAAGCAACTGAAAACAAAATAGGATAAAAAAGAGAATATGCAATGAATTTCCCAATATCAATGAAACTTAGTCCTAATTAGATGAGCGGGGCTAGTAGCTTTTTGCGTCTGAGCAGTTTTGGCATCTCACTTTATCCTTTGAAATTCAGAATGATTGGCATCTATAGGAACTCAAAATTTTAGATAGTGTCATTGATTATCTTATTTCAATATGTTGATTCTTGAACACAGCTACTTTATGAGTCTTGGCCGTGGCCCTAAGCACTTTGTTTTCCAGTATTACCACCGGATACATAAATGCAACAGACACATAACTAGGTGAACCTTTTCAGATTGTGACTCAGCTTTGCTAGAGTCCCCAGTTAGAGGTGTCCATAGTTCTTAAGCACACTCTTTTTGCTTTGGATCATGACTTTAACCACTCAGTCTTAAGTTTTTCACTTGGACATTCATGCCACAAGCACATGGTTAGGGACAGCTTGATTTAGCGGCTTAGGCCTGGATTTTATTTCCTTGGGCCCTCCTATCCATTAATGCTCAAAGCCTTGGATCCTTTTTACCCTTGCCTTTTGGTTTTAAGGACTATTGGCTTTTTCTGCTTGCTTTTTCTTTTTCTTTTTCTTTCTCTTTTTTTCGCTTTTCTTTTTTTTTTGCAAGCTTTCTTATTCACTACTTTTTCTTACTTCAAGAATCAATTTCATGATTTTTCAGATTATCAATAACATTTCTCTTTGTTCATCATTCTTTCATGAGCCAACAAGTTTAACATTCATAAACAACAAGATAAAAAATATGCACTGTTCAAGCATTCATTCAGAAAACAAAAGTATTGCCACCACATCAAAATAATTAAACTAATTTCAAGATAAAATTTGAAATTCAAGTACTTCTTGTTCTTTTTTAATTAGGCACATTTTTCATTTAAGAAAGGTGAAGGATTCATGGAATTATTCATAGCTTTAAGACATAGACACTAGACACTAATGATCATGTAATGAAGACACAAACATAGATAGCACGTAAAGCATAAAATTAGAAAACAGAAAAATAAGAATAAGGAAATTAAAGAACGGGTCCACCTTAGTGATGGCGGCTAGTTCTTCCTCTTGAAGATCCAATGGAATGCCTAAGCTCCTCTATGTCTCTTCCTTGCCTTTGTTGCTCCTCCCTCATAGCTCTTTGATCTTTTCTAATCTCATGGAGAATGATGGAGTGCTCTTGGTGCTCCACCCTTAGTTGGTCTATGTTGTAACTCAAGCCTTCCAAAGAGGTGTTGAGTTGCTCTCAATAGTTGTGTGGAGGAAAATGCATCCCTTGAGGCATATCAGGGATTTCTTGATGAGGAATTTTCTCATGCTCTTGTTGAGGTTCATGAGTGGGTTCTCTTGTTTGCTCCATCCTTTTCTTTGTGATGGGCTTGTCCTCTTCAATGAGGATGTCTCCTTCTATGTCAATCCCAGCCAAATTGCATAAATGACAAATGAGATGAGGAAAGGCTAACCTTGCCAAGGTGGATGACTTGTCAGCCACCTTGTAGAGCTCTAGAGGTATGATCTTATGAACTTCCACTTCCTCCCCAATCATGATACTATGGATCATGATGGCCCGATCCACAGTCACTTCAGATCGGTTGCTAGTGGGAATGATGGAGCGTTGGATGAACTCCAACCATCCTCTAGCCATAGGCTTAAGGTCTGGTCTTCTCAATTGAACCGGATTGCCTCTTGTGTCTCTTTTCCATTGAGCTCCTTCCACACATATGTCCATGAGGACTTGGTCCAACCTTTGATCAAAGTTGACCCTTCTAGTGTAGGGGTGTGCGTTTTCTTGCATAATTGGCAAGTGGAATGCCAACCTTACATTTTTCAAACTGAAACCTAAGTATTTCCCCTGAACCATTGTAAGCCAATTCTTTGGATTTAGGTTCATACTTTGATCATGGTTCCTAGTAATCCATGCATTTGCATAGAACTCTTAAACCATTAAGATTCTGACTTGTTGAATGGGGTTGGTAAGAACTTCCCAACTTATTCTTCGGATCTCATGTCGGATCTCCGGATACTCATTTTTCTTGAGCATGAAAGGGACCTTAGGGATCACCTTCTTCTTGGCCACAACTTTATAGAAGTGGTCTTGATGGACCTTTGAGATGAATCTCTCCATCTCCCATGACTTAGAGGTGGAAGCTGTTGCCTTCCCTTTCATCTTTCTATAGTTTCTCCGGCCTTAGGTGCCATAAATAGTTATGGAAAAAACAAAAAAAGTAATGCTTTTACCACACCAAACTTAAAAGGGTTGCTCGTCTTTGAGCAAAAAAGGAAAGAAAGAAGGGGAAGAAGAAGAAAATGGAGGAGATGGAGGGAGATAGTGGTTCGACCAAGAGGGGGGAAAGGTGTTTGTATTGTGTGAATATGAAGGAGTAGTGAGGGGTTTATATAGGGGTGAGGGGAGGGTTGGGATTCGGTCATTAGGGTTGGGTTTGGGGGGAAAAGTGTTTGAATTTTGAAGGTGAGGTGGGTGGGGTGTTTGGGGAAGAGATATCGAGGTGATTGGTGAAGAGGTGATGGGGAAGAGTGAATGAGTTGATTGGTGACGGGTATTTGGGGAAGAGTGTTATGGGAGGGTAGGTGCAGATCCTGTGGGGTCCACAGATCCTGAGGGGTCAAGGATGTATCATCCCTACTCCTATTAGGCGTGCAAAATGCCCTTAATGTGCAATCCTGGTGTTTAACGCTAGATTGTTGCTTGTTTCTGGCGTTAAACGCCAGCTTTTATTCCGTTCCTCGCGTTAAACGCCAGGCTGTAACTTGTTTCTGGCATTTAACGCCAGATTGTAGCATGTTTCTGGCGTTTAACGCCAGTCTGGTGCTTGTCTCTGGCGTTTAACGCCCAGAATGGTGCCAGACTGGGCGTTAAATGCCCATTCTGCTACCCTTACTGCGTTTAAACGCCAGTAAGTTGCTCCTCGAGGTGTGCTATTTTTAATGCTGTTTTTTATTTTTCATTGATTTTTGCAGTTGTTTTTGTGACTCCACATGATCATCAACCTAAAAAAAATGAAATAACATAGATAAATAAAAATTGGGTTGCCTCCCAATAAGCACTTCTTTAATGTCAATAGCTTGACAGTGAGCTCTCATGGAGCTTGACAGATGTTCAGAGCATTGTTGGGACCTCCCAACACTAAACTTAGAGTTTGAATGTGGGGGTTCAACACCAAACTTAGAGTTTGGTTGTGGCCTCCTAACACCAAACTTAGAGTTTGACTGTGGGGTCTCTATTTGACTTTGAGAGAAGCTTTTCATGCTTCCTCTCCATGTGTATAGAAGGAGAACCTTGAGTCCTAAATACAAGGTAGTCCTCATTCAATTGAAGGACCAACTCTCAACTGTCTACATCAATCACAGCTTTGCTGTGGCTAGGAAAGGTCTGCCAAGGATGATGGATTCAGCCTCATCTTTTCCAGTGTCTAAGATTATAAAATCAGCAGAGATGTAAAGGCATTCAACCTTCACTAGCACGTCCTCTACCTGTCTATAAGCCTTTTTCATGGATTTATCTGCCATCTCTAATGAGAATTTGGTAGCCTGTACCTCAAAGATTTCCAGTTTCTCCATTACAGAGAGTGGCATTAACTTTATGCCTGACCCCAAGTCACACAGAGCCTTCTCAAAGGTCATGGTGCCTATGGTACAAGGAATTAGGAATTTACCAGGATCCTGTTTCTTTTGAGGTAAAGCGTGCTGAACCAAGGTATTCAGTTCATTAATGAGCAATGGAGGCTCATCCTCCCAAGTCTCATTACCAAATAGCTTGGCATTAAGCTTCATGATTGCTCCTAAAGACTGGACAACTTGCCCTTCAACAATGTCTTCATCTTCTTCAGAAGATGGATAGTCATCAGAGCTCATGAATGGTAAAAGGAGGTTCAATGGAATCTCTATGGTCTCTAGCTGAGCCTCAGATTCCTTAGGTTCCTCAATTAGGAAGTCCTTTTTGTCCAGAGGACATCCCATGAGGTCTTCCTCACTGGGATTCACGTCCTCCTCCTCCTCTGTGAATTCGGCCACACCAAGTAAGGTTATGGCCTTGCACTCTCTTTTTGGGTTCTCTTCTGTATTGCTTGGGAGAGTACTAGGAGGAGTTTCAGTGACTCTTTTACTCAGCTGGCCCACTTGCGCTGATGCACGGAAAATTTGTCTCGTAATAAATTTCCTTCGGCAAGTGTACCGAGTTGTCGTCAAGTAAAAACTCACTATAGAGTGAGGTCGAATCCCACAGAGATTGATTGATCAAGCAACTTTAATTAGAGGAATGTTCTAGTTGAGCGAAATAAAATTTGATTTGAGATTTGCAGAAAATTAAATAGCGGAAAAGTAAATAGCAGAAAAAGTAAATGCTAGAAATAAAGAGCTGAATGTAAAAGGCATAAAGTAAATTGCAGAATCTTAAATTGGAATGGGGGAAATTATCATAAAAGTAAATGGCAGAAATTAAAGAGAATGGGTAAGATCAGAAATCAGGAGTTCATTGGGCTTAGGAGATGTTGCATTCTCCGGATCAAATTCATTTTCATCTCTTCCTCAATCAATGCATTCATTGATCCCCTTGGCAATCTTAAGTGATCGAATTCCAATTTCTTGGTAATCCAATCTCTCAAATATTGATCAATAGCCAATTCCTTGGTCAATTGCTCGTGAGAAGAGATGAAGTATGGTCACTGATTATACCACATGCATTCCCAAATCAAGTATTGGTAGGATTATAGTCACATATCCATCCAAACCCAATTTGGTCCAGCATGAGAAAGCATTTCTAGCATGATCTCTTCATTCCTCTTCCAAGGTTCCGAAGAGATCCAAGTATGAATAGCTTCTTTTCCAAGATAACTACCCAATTGGATGAAGATTGAAAGCCTTATAGTAAAATCAAGAGAAAAGATAGAAGAAGAAGAATGAAAACTAATATTGATCCATCAAATTGCAGTAGAGCTCCCTAACCCAATGAAAGGGGTTTAGTTGTTCATAGTTCTGGAAAATGAAAACAAAGATGGAGAATACATCATGAAAGTAAAACTAGAAGTTGCAGAGAAAGTAAAATACAGAGAGTAGTTCTATGCCCAAGGCTCCCTAAAGTTTTTTTTTCCAAAAAACCCCCCATCTAATTCAAAGCTACTCCTATATATACTACTCTTCTGATCTTCTAATTGGCTCTTCAAATCTTGGGTGTGGGCCTCTAGATCTTGAGTTTGAAGCAGTTATCCTCTTTATTGGGCTTAGCTTTGCTTGCAGAGAGAAAATGTGAAGTAGGCAGGGACTTTGGCTTAGGACATTAGTGGTGTCAACGTTAAGTGAAAGTGTGGGTTCGAGAACGTTAGTGACAATCACCTTTTTCACTAACGTTCCTAACCCAAATATGATCACGTTGACTTCAACGTTAGTGGCACTAACGTGACCACTAACGTTGCCTCTTGGTCCTTCACATACGTTATTGGGACTTACCTTCCCCAATAACGTGGTGAGTCACCCCTTCTCCTCACATTAGAATCCACGTTAACTAGGTTAACGTGGCTTCTAACGTAGTAATGCCAATCCTTCGAGAACATTAGTGACACTTACCTTTGTCACTAACGTTCCAATGTGCCCCTACTTCCCACGTTAGAGTCCACGTTAACTAGGTTAACGTGGCATCTAACGTAGTAATGCTAGCCATCTCCAACGTTAGTGACAAAGGTGAGTGTCACTAACGTTGGCTCATCATCTCTTTATCCACGTTAGCTTCCACGTTAACTAAGTTAACGTGGGAGTTAACGTTGCTCATGGTGGCTCTTGGTGGTTCACCCCAACGTTAGTGACAAAGGTAAGTGTCACTAACGTTGGTGATCAATTGCTCTCTCCACGTTAGCTTCCATGTTAACTAAGTTAACGTGGGAGTTATCGTGGCTCATGGAGGCTTGGCCAACGTTAGTGACAAAGGTGAATGTCACTAACGTTGGCTTCTCTTTTGCTCCTTTAGCGTTAAAGTCCACGTTAACTAAGTTAACGTGGCAACTAACGTGGCCAATTATGAGCTTGGTCCAACGTTAGTGACAAAGGAGAGTGTCACTAACGTTGGCCTTGTTGTCTTCTTCCACGTTAGACTTCACGTTAACTTAGTTAACGTGACTGTTAACGTGGGCTGTGATGGCTTCGAAGGCGTTATTGGTGATTACCTTTCTCACTAACTTTGCAAGCTAGCTCCCATTCCATGTTAGAGGTCACGTTAGTTGAACTAATGTAAATGCTAACGTGGTTCTTCTTTGCTTTCTTTGTCCTGAAATCAAGCAACAAAGTGCATCAAAGTTCTAGTCCAAGTCATGAGACATGCATCATCCAATTTGTTATATAATTCATGCAAAATTCTCATGAAATCATGTAAAGTGCACAATGTACGCTTGAAACAAGATGTAAGTGAATATCCACCCAAAACAAGCTTATTTCTTAAGAAAATGCATGAAACTACCCTAAAAACAGTAAAGAAAGGTCAGTGAAACTGGCCAAAATGCCCTGGCATCACAACACCATACTTAAAGCTTGCTTGTCCCTAAGCAAGTACTGGAACGAGAGAATGATGAATGGAATTCCAAGAGAAATGAGTCATTCTTATGGAAGTCATGTCCCTGGTTTTATGGTGGTTTCATGCATAGCAACTTAGGTTCATTCCTTCACTGGCTTTCAGACCTTTATCATGTCCTAGAATACTCACTTGATTGCATCCCATGAGGCTTTTATTCATTGATCATTTTGTTGTCATTTCAGGGCTTATTTGTGTTCTTAGGCTAAGTGCTCTGTAAGGGGGCAACTCTTTAGAATAAGCTTTCAGCCAACACTCCCGAACCAGTTGGTTCAAGGTGCTAGGTGTTGAAACACCCCTAAGGACTTACTTCCTCAAGTCTCTCCCCCATACATACACACCACAGGCACATGGTTTGTTTATTTTCTTTCCTTGAGGTCTTGGTGTCCAGCACCTCTTTGGGCTACTAAATGTTCTATAGCAAAGATTGCTCTTGATAGTGGACTTTCAGCTGATAATCCCGGGTTAGTTAACCCAAGTTACCAGGTGATAAAGCACCCATGAGAGCTTAGTAATCCAAGCAGATCCTTGGTACAAGAACACCACAGACACATCCCTCAAGACTCAACCCCTTGGTGCCTAGCCTCTTTTCTTGCTATTTTTCTTTTATTCTTCACTTTCATTTTTCTTCCCCTTTTTCTTATTAGGATCTTGTTATTTAGTTAGTCTCATGGGGTGTGTTCAAAAATAGGATTCAGGACAGATAGTTGTCTTCTCACCTTGTTGGTGAACCAACTTAGCTAACTTATGATTACACTACAAACTTAGGAACTTACTCCATAATATGAACTCCACTCTGGTCCTTTATAAAACACTCATTCTCTTTTCATTGATTCAAAAGGACAAACATACAAGTAAGCAAGGGAATGATGCAGTGACATTCAGACTAGCAAACATAGACCTATTCAATGAAAAGTTTAAAAGACAGATTTAAAAAAAAAAATTCAAACCATCATGGAAGCATGTTCTATTTCATACAAGATATTCCTGATTTAAGGCATAGAAAAAGATGGACCAAAGAAGGAACTCCACCACCTTTTACTCATGTGAATGCCATGCTCCCCTCCTTGTTTGTCTTCTTTTTGTCCCTCTTGAGCGCTTGAACTTCCACTCCCTTTGCTTTTTCCAATCAACTTCTTCCAAAAGCCAGAATCTTCCATCTTCTTCTTTAATGTTTCCTTCTGCTGTTTCACCTTCCCTTCTTCTTGTTCTACAAAGTCTTTTTGGACCTCATCATATGTAGGGATGGCATAATGTAGATGATGCATATGACTAGACATGTAATTCAACTTGGCTTGAGTGTTTACGTTGAATTCCTCCCTAAGTAGTTGCCGTCTTTCATTAAGTGCACTGAACTCGTTGAATGCTTTCATCTGAGCTTGCTACCGTTGGTTGAGTTCCTGCAAGCGCTTATCTTGATGCTCATGTCTTTCATTTACTTGGTTGATGGCTTGAGTGAGCTGGGAGTAGTGTTCCTGTTGCTGCTCCATTTGTTGTTTCTGCCACTCTCCTTGTTGACTCATCCAGTTGGCAAGTAGTTCTTCCTGACGATCCATCCGTTGGGATTGAAGGTGTAGTAGCTGCTCTTGTCCTTCCATATATATCCTTGACAAATCATCGATGGCTCCTCTGATGTGACCCAAGTTGATGTTGGTTGGGTCATGATATCCTTCTTGATGATACTCCATGGGTTGGGGTTCTCCTTGGAGAGGCTCTTCCTCTTGTGCTTCTTATGATGTCCTCTTCCTTAGATGGGGTCTTTTCTGTTGTTGAGCTGGAGTCACATGGGTTATGCGTTGGAGTGTAAGTGATCTCCCAAGACCTAGCCAAGTTGGATTGCTATCCTCAAATACTACCTTGGCTTTCATGCATAATCTAAGGATGGTGCTGGGGTACCAAAGTCTAGCACCTGAGTCCTTCTTCTTGGCTGATTCTTGGATTCCTTCAGATATAATTTCGTGCACGTTGATGCTTCCACCCTTTATTAAGCAATGTACCATGGTATCTCGAGTAATATTGACCTCAGAATTGTTTGCTGCTAGAAAGATAGATCGTCTCACAAGCTCAAACCAGGCCTTGGCTTCCGGGATGAGGTCTCCTCTTCTGATGAACCGGGGTCTCTTATCTGAATACCTTTCCCAGTCAGATCTCACAATGCATATGTCACCCACGATCTCTTCCAATTCATCATTGTCAGCACCTTTATTTATTCTTTCTTGATAACCAAGCTCAACAAAATGTGGGGATTTTAATTAGAGAGCTCTAGTAATTGCATTGGGGATAAAGTCCACCTCTATTCCCCTTACATTGCTCTTGAAGGTGGGGGCTGTGGTCTTATCTTCTCTAACCACATTTGCATAAAATTCTTTGATGAGGTTTGCATTTGCCCTTGCTTCCAGGTTAGTGAGCTTTTCCCAACCCCTCTTTTCAATCTTCTCCCGAATTTGTGGACACTCATCTTCATCGAACTGGAAGGTTGATTCAAGCAGTATCTTCTTGTCCTTTATTCGCTAGAACTCGAGCTCATGGAAGGCTATTTTGAATTTCCCGGTGTCGAAAGAGGGCTGCTCCATTGGCTCCTTTCCTCTTCGCCTCTTGGAGCTCGAAGATGCCATGAATGGGAGTTAGTGTGTGAAGGTAGTAAGGGTGTGGAGACTTTTGGTTGTTTAGGATTGAGTGCAATGAAGGGAGTGAGGGGAAGTGTTTTTAATGTGGTAAGAATGGTTTGGTTCTGAAGAGGGGTGTGTTAAGTTGGGCGTTTGTAATGTGAAGGTGGTATGGACGGAGAGCTACTTATAATAGGACGTGGTGGGTAAATGAAGGGTTTGGATAGATGTTGTGAGTGTAAGATGGACGGATGGGGTTTAGCATGGAGAAAAGACAAGGATCATCAACTTTATGAAGAATTTTGTCCAGTCTTCAATGGTCTCATCCTTTTCAATGTTGCATGGCAACATTTTCCAATGCATCCCCCCTTTAGGCACGTGTGTAGTACCCTCCTTTTGTCGTGTCCAAACCTTCCTCATTTAATTGTCCAATCAATCCCCTTCAATGCTCCTTTCCTTTTTCCTATGAAATAAAATAAAGAAAAACTAATATCATTGAAAAAGTTAAACATTTCGGCAAGAGTAATAAGGAGAAAAAAATTAGATTGCTTATTCATGAATACCAACTAACTAACTAATTGTGTATCCTTATATGCACCTTGGTGGCACGATGGGTGACACCAAACTTAGTTTGTAGTAATGTGATGAAAAAGTTCTGTTCAAGGCTCCAAGAATAGCATGATCTAAATTGCATTAAGGCTCTCTTGGTATGCCTTGAACACCAAACGTTCTTCACTATATACTGCATAATAAGGATTTCACCAAGTGTTAGTCAAGGTTGGTTTGGAACTCATGAATATTGAATTATTCACTATTCTAAAAGCATATAAAACATGGGTTGCCTCCCATGAAGCGCTTCTTTAGCGTCACTAGCTTGACGTTTTTCCTTTATCAGGGAGGTTGATAGTGCGTCAAGTCTTCTCCTCTGGCAGTAGACATATATCCATTGGTTGTATCAATGATCTCTACCTGTTCCAAGGAGAGAACTCTGTTGATGGTGAAGACTTTAGGTAATTGAGATGGTACAGTGGGGAGATCAGGGGGGATGTCTGGGAAATAAGCTGAGATTACTTTATCCCCTGGAGAGAAGTCCTCTGTAGGGATCTTCCTGTTCCTCCACCTCCTTGGTACCTTCTTCTTTGTTCTTTGTGATGTTGTCTTGCTCTTTGTGACCTCCTCCTCTAAGGAAATGCTGTTGCTGGTCTCATATGATTCTGGTGGTTTAGGTTCCTCCTGATTTTCTTTGAGTTGTGGCAGTTGCTGTTTGCCTTGTTTCTTAATCAATGGGATTCCCAGATGTGCTGGTCGTGCTTCAGTGCTTGTTTCTTCCTTCAGTATCTCACATTGATCTTTCCTTGGTTCATTGTTCTCTTGATCTATTTCTTGTGAGCGTTTGAAAACATTGAAGGTGAGCTGTTCATCATGGATCCTCAGAATTAGCTCCCCTCGCTCCACATTTATGAGTGCTCTGGCTGTAGCTAGGAATGGTCTTCCCAATATGATTGGGTGAATGTGACTCTCTTCCATGTCCAATATGACAAATTCTGTTGGGAGGAATTATTTTCCAACCTTCACCAACACGTTTCCCACCACTCCTATTGCTTGTTTTTGAGTTTTGTCAGCCAGCCTGATGACTACATCTGTGGGCATTATCTCATTGATCTGCAGCCTCTTCATAAGGGATAAGGGCATTAAGTTGATGCTTGCTCCCAAATCACAGAGTCCTTTATCAAACATGGTTTCTCCTATGGCACAGGGAATGTAGAAACTCCCTGGGTCCTTTTTTTTTTTGTAGGAAACTCTGGTTGAATGAGAGCACTGCACTCCTTATTCATCACTATAGTTTGGCCTCCCTTGAGTGAGCTTTTCCTGGGAAGCAGCTCCTTCATATACTTGATGTATGCCGGCATTTGTTGGAGGGTCTTGATGAATGGTATGTTTACATGGAGGGATGCAAACAAATCAAGAAACCTTGAGTATATTCTCTTCTCCACAGCACCATTGAGTAATTGGGGGAAGGGTTCATAGAGTCTCAGCAACTCCTGTTGTGAGATTTTGGGTTCTTGGTGATCTTTTTCCTGCTTCTTTGCTTAGGTATCTTCAGGTTGTTCTGACAGCTTGGTTGGCTCATCCTTGGTCTCCTGACCACTTATAGTGACCATCTTGCAATCTTCCCATCTTACTTTCTTTGTTTCTCCTCTCGGAATTTTCTCTATATCACTTGGGAATCCATCTGTAGGTTTGGGAATGTGCTCAGAGAGATAACCTACTTGAGATTCCAACCTCTTGATGGTGTCTCCCTGGTTCTTAAAGTTGGCTCGTACTTCCTCCTTGAACACCTTGTTGTCTTGAATCTCTTTGCATATACCCTTAAGTAAGTTCTCAATCCTTGAGAGTCTGTCATCAGAAGGTGATGGTGAGTTGAGATTGGTGGATGAGAATGGTTAGGTTGGCTTTGGTATAGGTGTTGTGAGGGGTTGTTATGTGAGTGTTGATATGGTCTAGGTGTGGCATGTTGGTGAGCTATGTTGCTGGGATTTGGACGTCTTTGATCTTGGCTTTGATGTTGTTGATTTCCCCATCCAAAGTTGGGCTGATTTCTCCATCCAGAGTTGTAAGTTTTGGAGTATGGATCATGGACTTGTCTAGGTGAGTTTCCCACATAGTTGGCTTGCTCCCAGTCACCTTCTTCTCCTATGTTTACTCCTTCTTGAGTTGGTGATAAGGTGATGGCTGCTGCAACTTGGTTCTCTTCCACCTTCTTGGTAAGATCTGCTAGCTACTTGGTGATCATCTTGTTTTAGGCTAACAATGCATTCATGTGGTTCAGCTCTATTACTCCTCTAGTGTTACTTCTTTCAGAGGCATAGAAGTAGTCATTCTCAGCAACTGTTTCAATGACATCTATGGCTTCTTCAATGGTTTTCTTCTTGTTTAAAGAACCTCCTGATGAATGATCTACAGCCTTCTTTGACTCATAGGAAAGACCTTCATAGAAGATGTGAAGTTGAACCCACTCATTAAACATCTCTGGTGGGCATCTCCTTGTCAAGTCTTTGAATCTCTCCCATGCTTCATAAAGTGTCTCTCCATCTTGCTGTCTAAACGTCTGCACTTCATTTCTCAGCCTATTGATCCTTTGAGGGGGTAAAAGCTTGCCAAAAACTTGTTCACTACCTCTTCCCAATTAGTCAAGCTCTCCTTTGGAAAGGATTCAAGCAACTTGGATGCCTTGTCCCTGAGTGAAAAGGGGAACAAGAGCAACCTATAGACATCGGGGTGGACTCCATTGGACTTCACTGTGTCACAAATCCTCAAGAAAGTGGTCAAGTGTTGATTAGGGTCTTCTTGAGCACCTCCTCCAAATGAGCAATTATTCTGCACAAGAGTGATGAGCTGAGGTTTTAGCTCGAAATTGTTGGCATGTATGGTGGGCTTCTGAATGCTACTTCCACAGTTGCCTGGGTTTGGATTGATGTAAGAGCCTAACACTCTTCTATCCTCCCCATCATGATTTGCTCTACCTCCTCCCCCATGGTTATTAGCCTCTTCTTCATGTTGGTTTTCCATGTTGCCTTCCATGTTTAGTTCAAAGTGTTCCTCCTCCTCTTCAGTACCGATTGCACGTTTCCCTCTTGCTTCCCTCCTTAATCTAAGGAGGGTCCTCTCTGGTTCAGAATCGAAGGAAGTTGAAGCCCCGCTTCTTCTCCCTGTCATACAACCAACAAGGCACGAGCAAGGAAATAAATGCAGTAACTATTCTAAAAAAAATGTTGTTAGTGTGAGTGATGCAATATATCGAACAGTTAGTAGGTGAGTGAAAAAAGATCGTAAACAACTGGAATAAAAGGGTAAAGGAATGGGAGGAAAACAACTAAAACTGAAAGTAAATTGCTCAAACAGAAATTTAAATCAGCAAAATAAAAAAATTTCTCAATCTAGTTATCCTCCAACTTAATCATTGTTGATACAAAATCAATCCCCGGCAACGGCGCCATAAACTTGATGCGTGGAAAATCCGTCTAGTAACAAATCTCCCTTCGGCAAGTGAACCGAATTGTCATCAAGTAAAAACTCACTATAGAGTGAGGTCGAATCCCACAGAGAATGATTTGATCAAGCAACTTTAATTAGAGGAATGTTTTAGTTGAGCGAACCAGAATTTGACTTGAGAATTGCAGAACATTAAATTGCAGAAAGGTAAATAGCAGAAAAAGTAAATGCTAGAAATAAAGAGCTGAATGTAAATGGCAGAAAATAAATTGCAAAATCTTAAATGGGAATGGGGAAATGATCATAAAAGTAAATGGCAAAAATTAAAGAGAATGGGTAAGATCAGAAATGGGGAGTTCATTGGGCTTAGGAGATGTTGCATTCTCCGGATCAAATTCATTTTCATCTCTTCCTCAATCAATGCATTCATTGATCTCCTTGGCAATCTTAAATGATCGAATTCCAATTCCTTGGTAATCTAATCTCTCAAATCTAAAGAAGAACCCAACTCGGACAAGCCACGGAAGTACCACAACTACACCCCCCTCCGAGTCTCCCTGGTAGATGTCTACAGAGAAGTATGCCACACCGAAAAGATCCCACCACCTCGACCGCTAAAACACAAGAGAGCGGGGAGAGATCGGTCCGAATACTGTGAATACCACAAGCTCTACGTTCATTCTACTAACGACTGCTACGACCTAAAAAATGTTATAGAAAAGCTAGCCAGAGAAGGAAAACTCGACAGATACATAGCAGAAGAGACCAGGAAGAGAAGACGGGGAGATAACGAAGATCGGGCCGAACAAACCCCACGAACCCTTGAAAGGCACGTTCACATGATAAATGGAGGTTTTGCAGGCGGAGGAACATCCAGATCCTCGCGAAAAAGACACCTCAAAGAAGTCTATCATGTCCGAGAAGACAGTCCCCTACCCGAATTACCTCCTATCTCATTTACCCAAGAAGATGCTCAAGGGATAATACCCGGGCACGACGATCCAATGGTAATCACCATCATCCTAGCAAATCCGAAAGGCCTATCCCACCGACCTATTCGGACTAGGAGATGCCCCGATCCGTCCCTTAGGATACATCTCGTTACACACTACCTTCGGAAAGGGCGAGCAAACTAAAACATTAAACATCGACTACATTATAGTCGACGTCACTTCAGCATACAATGCCCTCATTGGGCGACCAACCCTAAACAG
>NC_029774.3:72210934-72211923 GCF_000817695.3 Arachis duranensis | reverse complement strand
GCCATCCGGACACAGCTCCGCGCCATATACTGAAAATGATGCTCCATAGACACATCATCAGTAGAAATAAAGGTCTGAGGGAGAATATGCTGCTCAATCCAACCAAGAGCATCAAAGTCCTTATCATTGAAACCGGCAAGCTCTTGAGAGGTCTTCTGCTTCTTAGGAGGAGGACCCGAGAATGGAGAAGAAGTAGCAGGCCCAGAGGTCGGAGGATCCTGACTTATAGCTCAGAACTGGGGAGTCGGAATAGTCTTCGACCGAGTCTGAACACCCACAGTAGTCTTCTGCAGAGAAGATCGGGCAGAAGCCTCCTCGGCCTCGATATTCCGAGCGGCCACAGACTTCTTCGTCCGACGAAGGAACTTCATGGAATCCGCCTGAGAAGACATCTCTGCAAGAAATAAAAGAAAAGGATTACTACAACAGAAATTCCACCAAAAACAAAGCAAAACCAAAATACTAAAAAAGATGAATCTCGGAAGAGGTCGGGAACTACCTAACTCGGAACGGAGAAGGCTTGGATCTCCCAACATTTTCTTCGTGTCCAAGTGAGGTGCCCGACCCCATAAACTGCTCACCACACCCACAAAAGCCTGCTCCACCTCATCTAGACTCTCAAAGGTATACTTAGCAGACACTGCATTCTCCTGCCAACAAAGAGGAAAAGAAGGCTCCCCACTCTCATCTAGAAAGAAAGGTCGGACGTCTCCAGTAGCCCGGATCTTGAAATAAAAGTTCTTAAAATCGTGAAAGGACTCATCATACAGGGTACAAAACTTTCTTCCCTGGTTAGCCCTAAAAGAGACCCAAGATACCTTCCCTCCACCCGACCCCGGCTTCGTCAACACAAACAAATAAGAAAAAAGAGAAATAGAGGGAGGGACACCCAAAAACTGGCACAAAAGTTGGAACAGCTTTAAAAATGCCCAAGAATTCAGATGAAGCTGCGTAGGGGCAAGGTTACAAGACCACAACACCTCGGACTC
>NC_029774.3:72181985-72210340 GCF_000817695.3 Arachis duranensis | reverse complement strand
ACCTTGACCGGGCTCCTCCAACTCGGCGAAATCCATGAAAGGTCCGACCTCGTCCCAAGGCCCACGCCTGAGGTCGGACCTCGGACAATAAAGCTAAGAAGGCCCATCAAAAGGAACGCAGCCCAAAACCTAAAGGCCGAAAAGGCCTAGGAAAGGCGGTTCCACAAAGATAGAGATAAAACTCCCAAAAGATAAGATAAGATAAGAATATCTTATCCAGGGAAGATCACAGCCAACTACTATAAATACACTGGAGCACCCAGGTATGGCATACATTCCACATTCTACACATATCTGCTTGGACCCATGCTAACTTAAGCATCGGAGTGTCATTGCAGGTACAACCCCCAACCACTCTGCATATCAAAGCTCGGGTCATCAGTTCCCCCACCTCGGGCTTCTCCAAGGCGACCGAGCTACACGTTTCAGGTAACCCTCGGAATAGAAAGGATCCAAGCCACTTGGATGCCTTGTCCCTGAGTGAAAAGGGGAACAAGAGCAACCTATAGACATCGGGGTGGACTCCATCAGACTTCACCGTGTCACAAATCCTCAAGAAGGTGGTCAAGTGTTGGTTAGGGTCTTCTTGAGCACCTCCTCCAAATGAGCAATTATTTTGCACCAAAGTGATGAGTTGGGGTTTTAGCTCGAAATTGTTTGCATGTATGGTGGCTGCTCCCACAGTTTCTAGGATTAAGATTGATATAGGATCTTAAGACCCTCCTTTCCTGCCCAGCACGGTTAGCATGGCCTTGATTATGAGCCTCCTCTTCATGGTTGTTCTCCAAATTCTCTTCCATGTTGGGTTCGAAGTACTTTTCATCTTCTTCAGCACCTACTACTCTTTTTCCTCTTGCTTCCGTCCTTAATCTAAGGAAGGTTCTCTCAGGTTCAGAATCAAAGGAAGTTGAAGCCCCGCTTCTTCTCCTTGTCATACAATCAACAAGGCACAAGCAAGGAAATAAATGCAGAAACTATTCTTGTTAAAAAAAATGCTGTTAGTATGAGTGATGCAATATATCAAACAGTTAGTGGGTGAGTAAAAAAGATTGTAAACAACTGAAATAAAAGGGTTAAAGGGATGGGAAGAAAAACAACTGAAACTGAAAGTAAATTGCTCAAACAGAAATTTAAATCAGCAGAATGAAAAATTCTCAATCTAGTTATCCTCAAACTTAATCATTGTTGATACAAAATCAATCCCCGGCAACGGCGCCATAAACTTGATGCACCAAAAATTCGTCTCGTAACAAATTTCCTTCGGCAAGTGTACCGAGTTGTCGTCAAGTAAAAACTCACTATAGAGTGAGGTGGAATCCCATAGAGATTGATTGATCAAGCAACTTTAATTAGAGGAATGTTCTAGTTGAGCGAAACAGAATTTGATTTGAGATTTGCAGAAAATTAAATAGCGGAAAAGTAAATAGCAGAAAAAGTAAATGCTAGAAATAAAGAGCTGAATGTAAATGGCATAAAGTAAATTGCAGAATCTTAAATGGGAATGGGGGAAATGCTCATAAAAGTAAATGGCAAAAATTAAAGAGAATGGGTAAGATCATAAATGGGGAGTTCATTGGGCTTAGGAGATGTTGCATTCTCCGGATCAAATTCATTTCATATCTTCCTCAATCAATGCATTCATTGATCTCCTTGGCAATCTTAAGTGATCGAATTCCAATTCCTTGGTAATCCAATCTTTCAAATCTTGATCAATAGCCAATTCCTTGGTCAATTGCTTATGAGAAGAGATGAAGTATGGTCACTGATTATACCACATGCATTCCCAAATCAAGTATTAGTAGGATTATAGTCACATATCCATCCAAACCGAATTTGGTCCAGCATGAGAAAGCATTTCTAGCATGATCTCATCATTCCTCTTCCAAGGTTCCGAAGAGATCCAAGTATGAATAGCTTCTTTTCCAAGATAACTACCCAATTGGATGAAGATTGAAAGCCTTCTAGTAAAATCAAGAGAAAATATAGAAGAAAAAGAATGAAAACTAATATTGATCCATCAAATTGCAGTAGAGCTCCCTAACCCAATGAAAGGGGTTTAGTTGTTCATAGCTCAGGAAAATGAAAACAAAGATGGAAAATACATCATGAAAGTAAAACTAGAAGTTACAGAGAAAGTAAAATACAGAGAGTAGTTCTTTGCCCAAGGCTCCCTAAAGTTTTTTTTTCCAAAAAAACTCCCCATCTAATTCAAAGCTACTCCTATATATACTACTCTTCCTATCTTCTAATTGGCTCTTCAAATCTTGGGTGTGGGCCTCTAGATCTTGAGTTTGAAGCAGTTATCCTCTTTATTGGGCTTAGCTTTGCTTGCAGAGAGAAAATGTGAAATAGGCAGGGACTTTGGCTTAGGACGTTAGTGGTGTCAACGTTAAGTGAAAGTGTGGGTTCGAGAACGTTAGTGACAATCACCTTTTTCACTAACGTTCCTAACCCAAATATGATCACGTTGACTTCAATGTTAGTGGCACTAACGTGACCACTACTGTTGCCTCTTGGTCCTTCGCATACATTATTGGGACTTACCTTTCCCAATAACGTGGTGAGTCACCCCTTCTTCTCACGTTAGAATCCATGTTAACGAGGTTAACGTGACTTCTAACGTAGTAATGCCAATCCTTCGAGAACGTTAGTGACACTTACCTTTGTCACTAACGTTCCAATGTGCCCCTACTTCCCACGTTAGAGTCCACGTTAACTAGGTTAACGTGGCTTCTAACGTAGTAATGCTAGCCATCTCCAACGTTAGTGACAATGGTGAGTGTCACTAACGTTGGCTCATTATCTCTTTATCCACGTTAGCTTCCACGTTAACTAAGTTAACATGGGAGTTAACGTTGCTCATGGTGGCTCTTGGTGGTTCACCCCAACGTTAGTGACAAAGGTAAGTGTCACTAATGTTGGTGATCAATTGCTCTCTCCACGTTAGCTTCCATGTTAACTAAGCTAACGTGGGAGTTAACGTGGCTCATGGAGGCTTGGCCAACATTAGTGACAAAGGTGAATGTCACTAACGTTGGCTTCTCTTTTGCTCCTTTAACGTTAGAGTCCACGTTAACTAAGTTAATGCGGCAACTAACGTGGCCAATTATGAGCTTGGTCCAACGTTAGTGACAAAGGAGAGTGTCACTAACGTTGGCCTTGTTGTCTTCTTCCACGTTAGAGTTCACGTTAACTTAGTTAACGTGACTCTTAACGTGGGTTGTGATGGTTTCGAAGGCGTTATTGGTGATTACCTTTCTCACTAACTTTGCAAGCTAGCTCCTATTCCACGTTAGAGGTCACGTTAGTTGAACTAACGTGAATGCTAACGCGGTTCTTCTTTGCTTCCTTTGTCCTGAAATTAAGCAACAAAGTGCATCAAAGTTCTAGTCCAAGTCATGAGACATGCATCATCTAATTTGTTATATAATTCATGCAAAATTCTCATGAAATCATGTAAAGTGCACAATGTATGCTTGAAACAAGATGTAAGTGAATATCCACCCAAAACTGGCTTATTTCTTAAGAAAATGCATGAAACTACCCTAAAAACAGTAAAGAAAGGTCAGTGAAACTGGCCAAAATGCCCTGGCATCATGCGCCTCCAAATTTCTAATGGAGGACCTTATTTCATTCATGAAACATAGAGTGGCCTTAGATAGATCAGAGCCTATGTTTGCTAAGTTAGAGGGGCTCTGCTCAGGATTCTCTGTCTGTTGCTAAGAGGATGATGGAAAAGGCTTGCTATTGCTAAACCTATTTCTTCCACCATTATTAAAGCCTTGTTGAGGCTTTTGTTGATCCTTCCATGAGAAATTTGGATGATTTCTCCATGAGGGATTATAGGTGTTTCCATAGGCTTCACCCACGTAATTCACCTCTGCCATTGCAGGGTTCTTAAGATCTTAAGCTTCTTCTTCAGAAGATGCATCTTTAGTACTGTTGGATGCATTTCGCAATCCATTCAGACTCTGAGAAATCATATTAACCTGTTGAGTCAATGACGTGGCAGAAATTGGCGAGTTAAGAATTTATTAATAGAAATACGTTGCAAGTACAGCCCTTAACCAGCCAAAAATCCGCTTATCAATTTAAAAGGGTTGTCACAATATTGAAATTCAAATACTGGGAGTATGAATCCCAGGTCATCTCCCAACGAGTTGTAGAGAAATGTGCTATTTTATCAATCAGGTGTTTTCAAAAAATGGTTGAGTTGATAACAGGAAATTAAATTAGAGAATTTAATTAATCTTAAATAAAAGCCTTGACTGGGAGTAGATTAGTTGGAAGCCCTATTCTTGTTGAAGCACTCTCAAGATTAATTAATAATTGGAAGTTGCTCTGCTTAGTTATCCCTTACTAGGTAAAGGAAAGTCAAGCAAGTTGGAAAGCTGTTTCTAGTCACAAGTCCTAATCCTCTCCCTCGGGGAGGACTAGTGTCAATGATTAGAGGTTAATCCAACAATAATTCTAATTATAATTTCTCTCTTGAGTGATTCAACTCAAGGGTTCCTTTCAATCATCTCCCAATCAAGTTATGGAACTACTCACTCATCATAATTATAAACTTCACAGAATTAATGGGGAAAATAAAAGAAGACACGATGAATAATAATGAAAGGGATTAATTGAAAATCAAAATAGTCTATATTAATAACTCATGAAAATAATCCAATGTCAACTATAGGGGAATTAAGAATATGGAAGAATAAATGAAAAGTAAATAACAGAATATAATGACTAGTACCAGAGGTAGACTCTTCTCAAAAGCTAAAGCCAAAACCTTCAAAATCCTAACTATGAATGTTCAAGTGGGTAAACCTAGGGGAGGAGCAATTTCAGATCTAGAAACTAAAAATTATACGGAATGAATGTTTCTGTTTCTGCATGTTCCCTGGCTCTAGTCTGTGTTTTTGGGCCAAAAACTGGGTTAAAATCCGGTCCAGAAACTCTGCTAGTAACTTCTGAAATTCTGCAGATCGCGCACGTCACGCGGCCGCATCATCCACGCGTTCGCGTCACTCGGCGTTTCTCGTACCACGCGTGCGTGTTGTAAATGCATCCGCGTCGTTCATGCAGCTTCCAATCCGCGCGGTTGCGTCAGGCACGTGAGTGCGTCACTGTTATTTCTTCCAACTCACGCGGTCGCGTCAGCCATGCGACCGCGTGACTTCTCGCTGGTTATCTCCTCAATTCTTCGTGTTCCTTCCATTTTTGCATGCTTCATTTCCAATCTCCAACTCATTCATGCCCTATAAAGCCTGAAACACTTAACATACAGATCACGACATCGAATGGAATAAAAGGAGAATTAAAATACCTAATTAAAAGTCTTTAGGAAGTAAGTTTTCAATCGTGTAATAATTTTAGGAAGGAAATATAAATGCATGCTAATTATATGAATATGTGGGTAATGATCATGATAAAACCACACAATTAAACACATTATAAACCATAAAATAGTGGTTTATAAACCTCCCCACACTTAAACATTAGCATGTCCTCATGGTTAGTTGGAGGAGATAAAATAAATGAGTAGGAACATGTAAAAACTCATGCAATGCAATGCAACCTATATATGTGAATGCAACTATATGATTCTTGTCCACTTGATCATGAATAAATAAGCTCTTCAAAACAATTATAAATCAAGTTCCACTAATTCAATTCTCATACAGTAAGAACAGATAAAATGCAAGAATGTAGCTCATGAAAGCAGGAAACATAGAATTTTAAGCATTGAACCCTCACTGATGATGTATGTATACTCTAGTCTCTCCAGTGTATTGGGTAATCACTCTATCCTTCTCTAATCATGCTCCCTAATTTTTGTTCTTCTCCTAACCAATCAACAACATTTAATATACTAATGCAACATCATGAGGTCTTTTCAAGGTTGTAATGGTGCCAGGGTAAAGGTAAGGATACATATATGGTTAAGTGAGCTTATAAATTGAATCTTTAATTAACCCAAACTTTAACATAACCTATATATATTTTATATAACTTTGGAGTTCGTATCTAGCTACCCATGTAGGTGTCCAAATTCCCATTATATTATCATGACACATTCCCTTATTATCCTTTGTCTCCACAATTTCCCATACTTAATTAGCACACACAATTCTATCTTAAGCTAACCAAAGATTCAAATTGGGATATATAATTGTTTTTCTGCTTAAGACTAGTAATGTGGTAAATTACAGAACAAATGGGATTTAAAGGCTCAAAGTGGCTAACAAAGGTAATTGAAAGGGTAGGCTTAATTTGGATAAGTGAGCTAAACAATTAATGGCCTCAATCATATGCAGCATATAAATATATTGAACATTGGACATATAGGATGGAGCAAAATATAGATTACAATCATAGAGAAGTAAACACATAAGAATAAAACAATTATGGTTAAATAATATAACCATGCATAAAGGCTCAAATCTCACAGGTTGTGTGTTCTTTAGCTCAAAAAATCATGTTCCAAATACAACTTCAAGCAAATTTAACCTAAAAGTTTTAATTAGAATTAGTGAAATTTTTGTTCCAAAAATAAAGTTTTAGAAGAAACTTATTGTCTTTTCAATCAAGTAGAACATGCATGCAACTAATCTATTACTATGCAATTTATCTTATTCTACAAAAGAAAAACTAACTAAATATCCTAATTTATTAGTGTTTAGGGAAGACAAATTACCTCCGGAAGTCAGGTACTGACCAACCTTCCCACACTTAAGGATTTGCACCATCCTCGGTGCCATCTGTTAGGAACAATGGTGGGCTGGTGGCAGTGTCTCCACAGTCGGGACCGTCATGGCTCCCTCTACTGGTGAAGGAAGTGGAGTCTGGAGTATCTGGGTCCTCGTCAGGTCTGTGGTTGCCTGTGAGTAGCTCCTTGAGGTATTTGAAATGGCAGTTGTTGCGGCACTTTCGGAGCTTTGCTTTCTTTTCTTGTTGGTCCAGCTGCCTTAGTATTTGATGTAGCAGCTGACTAGTAGATGGTGGAGGAACTGCAGCATCCTCTGTGGACTGGCTGGTAGTGGCAAGTGGTGGCATGAGATATCTCCCGTTAGGGATGTACTGATCATCCCGTGGAAGTATGGCTTTGGTGTCTCCAACTCTGTAGGGGACTCCAGCTGCTGAAACAAGATCAGAGACCAAGGCGGGGAAAGGTAGGTTGCCCGTGATCTGCACGTGTTACATAGCATTCCGAATATGTCTCGGTAAATTTAGAGGCTGGTCTGTGAGGATGCACCATGGTAGAACAGCCATGTCTGCGGTGAAGGAGGACTCATGAGTGCTCAGGAAGACGTAATGGGACATAATCTGTGCCCATACGTGAGCCTCTAGAGTAAGTGCGGAAGCCGAGATTCCCTTAGGACGGGAATGATGGTATCCGAAGATCCATTTGCTGCCAGGTTGAGCGATAACTCTGAGAACAGCGTCCCAGTCAAAGTTGTATGCCTGGCGCTTGATTGCGGCTTTCTAAAAAGTGTCCAATCCTTCCGGAGCAGGGGGAAGATCTAAGGCTCACTGAATGACTTCTTCTGTAATGGGGACTTGCATCTGACGGACAAAGACAGAATGTAGGGTTGGTAGGTGGAAGTTGGAGTAGAACTCGACCACCCAAGAAGGATTGACCTGCCTTGGCTGTCTCTGTAGGAAACCCCATTGTCTTCGTTCAATTTGTGGCTCAACAAAAGTGGCAACATTGGGCGGGAGGATACGAAGGTATTCGTTGTTGTAGCTTGATGCATGGAAACTTGTCTCTCAACAAATCTCCCTTCGGCAAGTATACCGAATTATCGTCAAGTAAAACTCACTATAGAATGAGGTCGAATCCCACAAGGATTGATTGGTCAAGCAACTTTAGTTAGAAGAATATGCTAGTTGAGCTAAATAGAATTGAGATTGAGATGTAGAAATTTAAATGACTAGAAATTAAATAGCAGAAATTAAAGTGCAGAATCTTAAATGGAGAATTGGGGTAATGCTCATAAAAGTAAATGGCAGAAACTAAAGAGAATGGGTAAGATCAGAAATAGGGAGATCATTGGGTTTAGGAGATGTTGCAATTCTCCGGATCAAATTCATTCTCATCTCTTCCTCAATCAATGCATTCATTGATCTCCTTGGCAATCTTAAGTGATTGGATTCCAATTCCTTGGTAATCCAATCTCTCAAATCTTGATCAACAACCAATTCCTTGGTCAATTGCTCATGAGAAGAGATGAAGTATGGTTCATTCCTCTTCCAAGGTTCTGAAGAGATCCAATTATGGAGAGTTTCTTTTCCAAGACAACTAACCAATGGAATTAAGATTGAAAGCTTTCTAGTAAAATCAAGAGAAAAGATAGAAGAAGAAGAATGAAAACTAATATTGATCCATCAAATTACAGCAGAGCTCCCTAACCCAATGAAAGAGGTTTAGTTGTTCATAGCTCTAGGAATCAAAATTGGCAGAAAAGAAGAATCCATGCTAGAAGTACAGAAAGTTAAAAATATGCAGAGAGTGGTTCCCAAAAGTCCCAAAAGCAAGCCCTTATCTCGTTCAAAACTACTCCTATATATACTACTCTTCATGATCTTCTAGTGAGTTCTTCAAGTCTTGGATGTGGGCTTTGGACCTTGAGTTGAAGCAATTCTCATCTTTAATGGGCCCAGCTTGTAGAGAATTGTGAATTAGGCTTGGGCATTTAGTGAGATTAACGTGGAATACATTTCTGGGTGCGAGAACGTTAGTGGCATTCACCTTTTCCACTAACGTTCCACCTTTATATGGCTACGTTATTCTCAACGTTAGAAGTCTTAACATGACTTCTAACGTTCCTTCTCAATTCTTGGCCAACGTTAATAGGACTCACTTTTCCCATTAATGTTGGCTTGTGCCCCTTTTCGCAAACGTTAATGGGAATCGCTTTTCCCATTAACGTTGCTTGCCTCTTGCCCCCCTACGTTAGGTCTCACGTTAGCTTAAGTAACGTAGCTTTTAACGTGGGCATCTATCACCTTCGAGAGCGTTAGTGACACTCACCTTTGTCACTAACGCTCCAATTGCCTTAAGCCCCTACGTTAGAACCCACGATAACTAAGTTAACGTGGCTCTTAACGTAGTAATGAAGCCCTCTCCCAACGTTAGTGACAAAAGTGAGTGTCACTAACGTTGGCTCTTTGAACCCCACTCCACGTTAACTTCCACGTTAACAATCTTAACATGAGAGTTAACGTAGGCAATGCTAATGATCCAACGTTAGTGACAAAAGTGAATGTCACTAACGTTGGCATTGTTGATCCTCTTCCACGTTAGAGATCACGTTAACTTAGTTAACGTGACTCTTAACGTGGCGCATTGCCTAGTTTCCAAACGTTAGTGGTGTTCACTTTTACCACTAACGTTGAGGAGAAACGTTTTTGGAGTTCACGTTTCTCATTAACGTGGAGTCCTCTTTTTCTTCTACGTTAAGTACCACGTTAACTTAGTTAACGTGGCTCTTAACGTAGGCTATGAATGGCTTCGCAAGCATTATTGGTGATCACTTTTCTCATTAACGTTGCAAGCTATTTGCCATCCCACGTTAGTAGTCACGTTAACTAAGTTAACATCAATGCTAACGTGATTCTTCCATGCTTCATTTGTCCTGAAATCAAGAAATTAAAGTGCATCAAAGCTCTAGCCAAAGTCATGAGATTATGCATCATTAAATTATCATGCAATTCTGGCAAAAATCTCATGAAATCATGCAAAAATTCACAATAGTTGCTTAAATGAAGGTGTAAGTGTATTTTCACCCAAAACTTGCCTTGTTTACTAGGAAAATGTATGAAACTACCCTAAAACAGTAAAGAAAAGGTCAGTGAAACTGGCCTAGATGCCCTGGCATCACAACACCAAACTTAAAGCTTGCTTGTCCCTAAGCAAGTACTGAAGCATAAGAAAAATGAAATGAAAGAACAAGAAGATAAGATGAAAATAGCATTCATGGTTCATGGAGTTTCATGCATAGCAACTTAGGTTCTTTCCTTTTAGGTTTCAAGCCTTTATCAAATCCCTAGTCACTCTCTTGATTGCATCCCTTGAGGCTTCTTTCTTATTGATCCTTCTTTTTTTTTCTTTTCAAAGTTTATTTATTTTTTTTGCTAGATGCTTTGTAAGAGGGCGACTTTCAAATTGCTTTAGGCCGATTACCAATGTCAGTAATTGATGATTATACAATTCGAACTATTCTAAATAAAAAATAATAGGATATAATAAAATCGTTTTATTTATTTATAAGAATTCAATATTAATATATAAATATAAATCATATTAGATTTCACATTATTCTGTTTCATATATCATATATATAAATAGATATGAAACAGAATAATATAAATTTGAAAAATAATAAGATTAAATAGAAAAAAAACTATTCCATATTTTCAAAATAAATTTTTATTATTAAAATATTCTTTTATTCTATCTATTTCATTTCGATATCTGTTCTATAACTATTCTATAACTATATATCTATATAGTTAGACTTATATTTGTAGTTGACATTCATAAAAAGTATCTAATGAATTATGAGTTCAATACATCCTGTTTAGCAGAAAGATGGATATTCCTTGCTCATTATCAGACAATCACTTATTCACAAACCCCCTGTGGGGCTAATAGTTTTCATTTCCCATCTCATGGGAAACCCTTTTCGCTCCGCTTAGCCCTACCCCCCCCCAGGGGTATTTTAGTGATAGGTTCTATAGGAACGAGGATGAATCGCTCCCGAAAAGGAATCTATTGATTCTCTCCTAATTGGTTGGATTGGACCGTAGGTGCGATGATTTACTTCACGGGCGAGGTCTCTGGTTCAAGTCCAGGATGTTCCATAAAAAGCATCCAGATAACCACGATTAGATGACCAATCATATATGGCATTGATTATTTTTTCTAGAATTTTTGTTTTACGAACATTTTTTTCAAATATATTTTTTAAGTTCAAATTTTGTAAAACCGAATAAACGGGCTTATAGATAAAAGACGCTATAAATATTCCGAAAAAAGACAGACTGACCGAAAAAGTTGCATTTGTTAAAAATTCAAACCAATCGAAAGAATTTTGAAAATTTTGATGCAACAGGTCTATAGAAGGGATTAACAATTTGGATATATCTTGATGGGATCTTATTGTTTAGCAGCCTCAAGGAATGTGTCTCAAACTTAGGACTTAGGATGGATAGTTGCTTTCTTTCCTTTCTTGGTGAACCAACTTAGCTTACTAATCATTCTACCACAAACATTCAGAATGCACTTTACAAAATAACTCCACTCTCATTCTTTTCATAACATTTTCTTTTTGATTATCTTAAAGAGACAAGCATACAAGTAAGAAAGTTGCAAGTGAATATTCAAGACATTAGGCTCAATAACATGGACTTAAATAAGGAGAATTAAATGCATAATTGAAAATCCTAAGCTACCATGGAAGCATGTTCTATTTCATACATGATTTTCCTTATTTAAAGCTTTGAAAAAGAAGGTAAATAAGAAGGAATTTCACCACCTTTCACTTGTTGGCCTGCTCATTCTCTTTTGCTCCCTTGGGATTCTCCTTGATTACTTGAGTCTCCATTCCCTTTACGCTTCCCCATCAACTTTTTCCAGAATCCGGCATCCTCCATCTTCTTCTTTAATGCTTCCTTTTGCTGTTTCACCTTTCCTTCTTCTTGTTAAGTTAAGTTCTTGCGAACTGCCTCATAATTTGGGATGTCAGGGTGTAGGTGATGCATATGTTCAACCACATAGTTTAACTTTGCCTGATTGTTGATGCTGAATTCTTCTCGGTGCAGTTGCCTTCCTTCATTTAGCACGCTGAATTCGTTGAATGCTTTCATCTGATTCATCTGTTGTTGGTTGAGTTCCTGGAGGCATTTATCTTGACTTTCTTGCCTTTCAGACACTTGATTGAAGGCTTGAGTAAGCTGGAAATAGTGCTCTTGTTGCTGCTCCATTAGCTGTCTCTGCCATTTCCTCTGTTGATTCATCCAATTTTTTAGCATTTCCTCTTGCCGATCCATTCTCTGAGATTGAAGTTGCAGTTGTTGTTCTTGTCCTTCCATGTATAGCCTTGACAAATCATCAATGGCTCCTCGGATGTGACCCAAGTTGATGTCGGTTGGGTCATGATATCCTTCTTGGTGATGTTCCGTGGGTTAGGGTTCTTCTTGGAAAGGCTCTTCCTCTTGTGCCTCTTCTGATGTCCTCTTCCTTAGATGGGGTCTTTTCTGCTGTTGAGCTGGAGTCACATAAGTGATGCGTTGGAGTGTAAGTGATCTCCCAAGACCTAGCCATGTTGGATTGCTATCCTCAAAGACTACCTTGGCTTTCATGCATAATCTAAGGATGGTGTTGGGGTACCAAAGTCTGGCACCTGAATCCTTTTTCTCGGCTGATTCTTGGATTCCTTCAGCTATAATTTCGTGCACGTTGATGCTTCCACCCTTTATCAAGCAATGTACCATAGTATCTCGAGTAATATTGACCTTAGAATTATTTGCTGCTGGAAGGATAGATCGTCTCACAAGCTCAAACCAGGCCTTGGCTTCTGGGATGAGGTCTCCTCTCCTGATGAACCGAGGTCTCTTATCTGCATACCTTTCCCAGTCAGATCCCACAATGCATATATCACTCACAATCTCTTCCAATTCATCATTGTCGGCACCTTTATTTATTCTTTCTTGATAACCAAACTCAACAAAACGTGGGGATTTCAAATGGAGAACTCTAGTGATTGCATTGGGGCTAAAATCCACCTCTATTCCTCTTACATAGCTCTTGAAGGTGGGGGCTGTGGTCTTATCTTCTCTAACCACATTTGCATAAAATTCTCTGATGAGGTTTGCATTTGCCCTGGCTTCCGGGTTAGTGAGCTTTTCCCAACCCCTCTTTTCAATCTTCCCTCGAATTTGTGGACACCCATCTTCATCGAACTGAAAGGTTGACTAGGGCAAAATCTTCTTTTCTTTTATTTGCTCAAATTCGAGCTCATGGAAGGCTGTTTTGAATCTCCCAGTGTCGAAGGAGGGCTGCTCCATTGGTTCTTTTCCTCTTCGCCTCTTGAAGCTTGATGCTGCCATGAATGAGAATTGAATAGTAGAGGTTAAGGGGTTGAAGATGGAGTTCGGTTGGGTTGAGGTAGAATGAGTCTTAAGGGAATGAGTTTTGAAGGGAGAAGAGAAGAGGTGAGTATATAAGGTATATGTGAAGTATGTATGGCCGAGAGAAAGAAGTGAAAGGAAAAGAATGGGGATAAAGGGTGTGTACGGAAGAGTTGTGTGAAGGGTTTATATAGAGGGATGGCAATTGTTGAAGGGTGTGGATTGATGGTGTTGTTTTGATAATGGATGGTTGGGGTTTTAAGATTGGATTATCACATGGATCACCTCCTTTATGAGGGTCTTGGTTCGGTCTCCAAAGCCATCCATTCCCCATGTTGCATGGCAACACTTCCAAGGACATTCCCTATGAAGACAAGTGTAAAATTCCCTTGGTATAGTGGCTGAATCTCCTTGTATTAATTGTCCTATCAATTACCATCAATGTCCTTTTTGATTCCCTATATACAAACAGTAGATGCAATGGGTTATTTGAACTTTTGGTGGGAAAAAGTGTGAACTAATAAAATGTTTCTTTTTCTTTTTCTTTTTCTTTCGTTTCTATATGACTAAATACTTTCCATGAAAACAAATCAATTAAACATTAAACTTCCCATGCATGCACGTTGGTACACCAATCTTGTTTGTAATCACATGATGCAACAAGTTTGGGGAATGAACTTTCCTCATAAGGTGTGTTCAAACCACACTTGGTGTGCTTTGAACACCAAACTTATCGTGTACTATAAGTTGCATGTAGAGGGACTTATTGTCAGTTGTCAAAATTAATTTGAAATTCCATGGAAATTGCCTTATTGCTATTGTTATTAGAAATTTAAAGAAGAGAGGGTTATAGAACATGGGTTGCCTCCCATGAAGCGCTTCTTTAGCGTCACTAGCTTGACGTTTGGTTCTTTGTCAAGGAGGTTGATAGTGCTTGAAGTCCTCCCCTTTTGCAGTATGTTTGCCTCCAGTAAAATCGTTGAGAAGTTCGTCTCCCAGGGAAAGATCTTCTGTAGGTATCTTTCTGCTTCTCCATCTCCTTGGAACTTTTTTCTTTGTTTCCATTGATGTTTTCTTGTTTTCTATGGATTCTTGCTCTAGGAGATTCTTGTTATTGATCTTCCATAAATCTGGTGGTTCTGGTTCCTCTTGAATCACCTTTGAACATGGTTCTTCCTAACTATGCTCCCCAACCAATGGGGCTTCCAATTATGTTGTTTGTGCTTCCTCGTTTGGCTCTTCTATCATCTTATTGTCTTCGTGATGCTCCTCGTGAAAGGTTGTAAACATTGAAAGCGAGCTGCTCATCATGTATTCTCAGCACTAACTCTCCTCATTCTACATCTGTGTGTGCTCTAGCTGTGGCTAGAAATGGTCTTCCCAGAATGATGGGGTAAATAGGATTCTCATCCATTTCCAGAACGACAAAATCTGTGGGAAGATAGTAGCTCCCAACCTTTACCAGCACATTTTCAACTACTCCTACTGCTTGTTTTTGGGTTTTGTCAGCCAATCTGATAATTACATCAGTAGGAGTCAGTTCATTGATTTGGAGCTTCTTCATGAGAGAGAGAGGCATTAAGTTGATGCTTGCTCCCAAGTCACAAAGCCCTTTGTCAATCATTGTTTTTCCTATGGCACAAGGAATGTGGAAGCTTCCTGGATCCTCCTTCTTTGTGGGTGGTCCTGGTTGAATGAGAGCACTACAATCTCTGTTCATCTTAATTGTTTGTCCACCCTTCAATGGACTTTTTTTGGCTAGTAGCTCCTTTATATACTTAATGTAGAAGGGCATCTGTTAGAGAGCTTTAATGAATGGTATATTTACATCTAAAGATGCAAACATATCAAGAAACCTTGAGTGCATTCTCCCTACTACACCACCTTTAAGCCTGTGGGGAAAAGGTGCATACGGGTTCAATACCTCCTTCTTCTTTAGCTCTTCCTTGGATGTGAGTGGAGTTGCATAGCTTCCTTCCTCTTGACTTTCCCTTTGGTTATTTTGGAGGTGTTCTACTCCATTCATACTCCCCTCATCACTTGTGGTTATCATGTTGCATTCTTCCCATCTCACTTTCTTTGGTTCTTCTCTTGGATTCTTCTCTGTATCATTGGGGAATCCATCAGTGGGTTTGGGGATTTGTTGAGATAGATAACCTACTTGGGACTCCAATCTCTTGATGTTTTCTCCTTGGTTCTTAATGTTGGCTCGCACTTCTTCCTTAAACACTTTGTTGTGTTGGACTTCTTTGCACATGTTTTCAAGTAGAGCCTCAATCTTTGAAAGCCTATCATCTGTGGATGCTGGTGGGTTGAGATTAGGTGGTTGAGAAGGTTGGTTAGATGGATGTTGGTAATATCTTTGTGAAGTGTTTTGATGAGTGGCATTGTTGTTAGAGTTGAAGTTGGAACGTCTCTGATCTTATCCTTGGTCTTGTTGGTTTCCCCATCCAAAGTTGGGGTGATTTCTCCATCCAGAGTTGTAGGTTTTAGAGTATGGATCATGGACTTGTCTAGGTGAATTTTCCACATAGTTGGCTTGCTCCCAGTCACCTTCTTCTCCCATGTTTATTCCTTCATGAGTTGGTGATGAGGTGATGGCTGCTGCCCTGTTTCAATGACATCTATGGCTTCTTCAACGGTTTTCTTCTTGTTTAAAGAACCTCCTGATGAATGATCTACAGCCTTCTTTGACTCATAGGAAAGACCTTCATAGAAGATGTGAAGTTGAACCCACTCATTAAACATCTCTGGTGGACATCTCCTTGTCAAGTCTTTGAATCTCTCCCATGCTTCATAAAGTGTCTCACCATCTTGTTGCCTGAAAGTCTGCACCTCAGTACTTAGCCTATTAATCCTTTGAGGAGGATAAAATCTTGCTAAAATCTTGTTCACTACTTCCAGATTGATTGAGCTCAAAATTGTTTGTTCCAATGGCAGGGATTAAGATGCTTCTTCCATGTAAGTTGGAATTTGGTGCAATAAAGTCACTAAGCATCTTCCTTGCATTGTTGTTGGGTTCGACCATTACTTTTTTTCGAGATTCTCTGTAAGGTTTTCTTTGGATTGTTGTGCTTTAGCTTCTCTTAGCTTCTTCTTCAGAGTCCTTTCAGGTTCAGGATCTGCTTCAACAAGAATGTCCTTGTCCTTGCTCTTACTCATATGAAAAAGGAGAGAACAGAAAAGAAGATGAATCCTCTATATCACAGTATAGAGATTCCTTTATATGAGTAGAAGAGAAGAAAAATAGAAGAGGAAAAATTCGAACACAGAGAGAGAAGAGAAGAAGGTTCGAATTATGAGTAAAAGAGAAGTGTTAGTAGATAAATAAATAAATAGAAGCAGATGAGCGGGAGAGAATTTCGAAAATTGTTTTTAAGAAAAGGAAATTATTTTTGTTTTTATTTTAATTTTAAGTTAGAATTTGAAAATTAAGAGAAGAAATAAAATTAAAATTAAAATTTAAAACAATTAGTTAATTAAAAAGAATTTTGAAAAAGGGTGAGGAATTTTTGAAAATTAGAGAGAGAAAAGTAGTTAGGTAGTTTTGAAAAAAATAAGAAATAGTAAAACAAACAAAAAAGTCAATTAGTTAGTTGAAAAACATTTGAAAATCAATTTTGAAAAGATAGGAAGTTAGAAAAGATTTTTGAAATTGATTTTGAAAAAGATATGATTTTGAAAAAGATATGTTTGAAAATATATGATTGAAAATATATTATTAAAATTTATTTTGAAAAAAGATTTGAAAAGGAAATTAAAAAGATTTGATTTTTTAAAATTAAAATTGATTACTTGACTAATAAGAAACTAAAAGATATGATTCTAGAATTTAAAGATTGAACCTTTCTTAACAAGAAAGTAACAAACTTCAAAATTTTGAATCAATCACATTAATTGTTAGTAAAGTTTTCAAAAATTATGAAATAAAATTAAGAAAAAAATTTTGAAAATCAATTTTTAAAATTTTCAAAAATAAAAAATGAAAAAGACTTGATTTTTGAAAAATTTTTTGAAAAGATAGGATTTTTGAAATTGAAATCTTGACTTGACTAACAAGAAACAACTAATTTTAAAAATTTTTTTACTAAGTCAACCCAAAGATTTTGAAATTTATGAGAGAAATAAGGAAAAGATATTTTTTTATTTTTTTGAATTTTTAATGATGAGAGAGAAAAACACAAAAATGACTCACAACATGAAAATTTTGGATCAAACCCAATGATGCATGCAAGAACACTATGAATGTCAAGATGAACACCAAGAACATTTTGAAGATCATGATGAAAATCAAGAACTTATTTTTGAAAAATTTTCAAGAAAAGAAAAACATGCAAGACACCAAACTTAGAGATTTTTCATGTTTAGACACTAATAATTCAAAAATGCATATGAAAAACAACAAAAGACACAAAACAAGAAAATATGAGATCAAACAAGAAAACTTATCAAGAACAACTTGAAGATCATGAAGAATGCAATGCATGAATTTTCGAAAATTTTTAGAAAATTAGAAAGATGCAATTGACACCAAACTTAAAACTTGACTATAGACTCAAACAAGAAACACAAAATATTTTTTTTGGTTTTATGATTTTATAATTTTTTTGTATTTTTTTTCGAAAATAAATTTTTTTTGGAAAAATGAAATCAAAGAAAAAATTTTGAAAGATTTTTGAAAAGTTTTTCAATATAAAATAATGGTTAAAACAAGAAGAAAATTACCTAATATGAGCAACAAGATGAACCGTTAGTTGTCCAAACTTGAACAATCCCCGGCAGCGGCGCCAAAAACTTGGTGCACAAAATTGTGATCTCAATGGCGCCAACAACTTGTACGCACAATTGTAATATCACTCTTTTTCACAACTTCACACAACTAACCAGCAAATGCACTGGGTCGTCCAAGTAATAAACCTTACGTGAGTAAGGGTCGATCCCACGGAGATTGTCGGCTTGAAGCAAGTTATGGTCATCTTGTAAATCTCAGTCAGGCGAATTCAAATGGTAATGGAGTTTTAATAATTAAAATATAAATAAAACGTAAAATAAAGATAGAGATACTTATGTAATTCTTTGGTGGGAATTTCAGATAAGCGTATGGAGATGCGTTGTTCCTTTTGAATCTCTACTTTCCTTCATCCAATCCTTCATACTTCTTTCTATGGCAAGCTGTACGTTGGGCGTCACTGTTGTCAATGGCTACTTCCCATCCTCTCAGTGAAAATGGTCTTCTACGGTTTCTGTACGGCTAATCAACTGTCGGATTGCTCGTCTCGGATGAAAAATACCATGGACAGATATCGTATGGCTAATCAGCTGTTGGTTCTCGATTGTGTAGGAATAGGATTTACTATCCTTTTGCGTCTGTCACCACGCCCTACAGTCGCGAGTTTGAAGCTCGTCACAGTCATCCCATCCCAGATCCTACTCGGAAAATCACAGACAAGGTTTAGACTTTCCGGATCTCAAGAATGCTGCCAATTGATTCTAGCTTATACCACGAAGACTCTAATCTTGGATTCAGATGCCCCATTGTCAGAGGGGATTCGATGTGAATCGTTGATTAGAAACCCAAGAGATATACATTCAAGCTTGTTTGCATGTAGAACGGAAGTGGTTGTCAATCACGCGTTCATAATTGAGAATGGTGATAAGTGTCACATTATCATCACATTCATCATGTTCTTGTGTGCGAATGAATATCTTAGAATAGGAATAATCATAAAATAAATAGAAAATAGTAGTACTTTGCATTAATACATGGTGTGTAGAAACTCCACCTTTGAAAATACATAAGTGATAATGGTTCAGGCATGGCCGAATGGCCAGCCCCCAATGTCTAAGGACTAACAATGATCAAAGATATTCCAAAAGGTCGTCCAAAGATGTGAGTACAATAGTAAAAAGTTCTATTTATACTAAACTAGTTACTAGGGTTACAAAAATGAGTAAATGATGTAGAAATCCACTTCCGGGCCCACTTGGTGTGTGCTTGGGCTGAGCATTGAAGTTTTCACGTGTAGAGGTCTTCCTTGGAGTTAAACGCCAGTTTGTAAATTGTTTCTGGCGTTTAACTCTGCTTTGCAACTTATTTCTGGGGTTTAACGCCAGAATAGGGCAGAAAGCTGGCGTTAAACGCCAGTTTGCATCCTCTAAACGCATGCAAAGTATAAACTATTATATATTTCTGGAAAGCCCTGGATGTCTACTTTCTAACGCAATTGAGAGCGTGCCATTTGGACTTTTGTAGATCCAAAAATTTTGTTTCGAGTACAGGGAGGTCAGAATCCAACAGCATCAGCAGTCCTTTGTCTGCCTCTGAATAAGATTTTTGCTCAGGTCCCTCAATTTCAGCCAGAAAATACCTGAAATCACAGAAAAACACACAAACTCATAGTAAAGTCTAGAAATGTGAATTTTTCTTAAAAACTAATAAAAATATACTAAAAACTAACTAAATCATACTAAAAATTATGTAAAAATAATGCCAAAAAGCATATAAATTATCCGCTCATCAACTACCCACGCGTGCAATCACTAAGCTAACATAGCGCTCAACAAGAGAACGCTATTGAAGACGCACACGCATACTTGACGCGTACGCATCGATGGGCGAAAATGCAAAAGCACGCGCTAGTGTGAGGGACGCGTATGCGTGGATGCCCGAATGCTCTATTCTTTAAATGAATGCTACGCCCTCGTGGAAACTGCAACTCTAGCGCAATTAACTCTAATTCAAGCCCATCGAAGCCCCAAAGCAAGCAAAGCCCAATGGACATCACTCAAGGCACAAGGATCATCAAGAATAGGAATTTGGCATTTAATTGTAATTTGTTTTCAATTTGAATTTCATTTAGTAGTTTAGGAAGCCTATATAAAGGCATCAGTTTCGTTTTAGAAAGGAGAGCGCACAGTAGGAGTAGGAGTAGAATAGAGGCTCATGCTGGAGGATTAGAGACTCCAGATCTCTCTTGGAGGATTAGAGACTCTAGAGAGCTTAGCATTGTTGGTACACTTTTACTTTTTCTGCAGTTTTACGATTCTGTTTATATCGAGCTTGATTTTAATATTTGGTGCACAAAATTACAATCACACCTGCAATTCTGCATAACTAACCAGCAAGTGCATTGAGTCGTCTAAGTAATACCTTTCGTGAGTAAGGGTCGATCCCATGGAGATTGTCGGCTTGAAGCAAGCTATGGTTACCTTGTAACTCTTAGTCAGGAGATTATCAATGAAAAGAGTTTTGTATGTAATAAAATAAAAGAGCATGAAATAAAAGGTACTTGTGATTCAATCATCGAGAACAGGTTGGAGTTTTGGAGATGCTTTGTCATCTGAATCTCTGCTTTCCTGCTGTCTTCTTCTTCATGCACGCAAGGCTCCTTCGATGGCAAGCTGTGTGTAGGGTGTCACCATTGTCAATGCATGGTTACTTCCCATCCTCTCAGTGAAAATGGTCCATGTGCACTGTCACCGCACGGCTAATCATCTGTCGGTTCTTGATAATGCTGGAATAGAATCCAGTGATCCTTTTGCGTCTGTCACTACGCCCAAAACTCATGAGTTTGAAGCTCGTCACAGTCATCCCTTCCCAGATCCTACTCGGAATACCACAGACAAGGTTTAGACTTTCCGGATCCCAAGAATGGCCGCCAATAATTCTAGCTTATACCACGAAGACTCCGATCTTTCGGAATGGAGGCTAAGAGATACACATTCAATCTAAGATAGAACGGAGGTGGTTGTCAGGCACGCTTTCATAAGTTGAGAATGGTGATGAGTGTCATGGATCATCACATTCATCATCTTTAAGTGCGAATGAATATCTTAGAACGGAAACAAGCGTGATTGAATAGAAAACAGTGGTAATTGCATTAATCCATCGAGACACAGCAGAGCTCCTCACCCCCCAACAATGGAGTTTAGAGACTCATGCCGTAGAGATACAATGTAAAACGTGAAAATGTCATGAGGTACAAAATAAATCTCTAAAGGTAGTTTTTATACTCAACTAGTAACCTAGGTTTTCAGAAAAAGAGTAAACTAAGATCGGTAGTGCAGAAATCCACTTCTTGGGCCCACTTGGTGTGTGCTTGGGCTGAGCATTGAAGCTTTCACATGCATGGGCTGTTCCTGGAGTTAAACGCCAGCTTTTGTGCCAGTTTGGACGTTTAACTCCAACTTTTATGCCAGTTTTGGCGTTTTGACGCCAGAAAAGGGCAGAGAGATGGCGTTTTGACGCCAATTTATATTGTCAAAACTCGCTCAAACTATGGACTATTATATATTGCTGAAAACCCCTGGATGTCTACTTTCCAACGCAATTAGGAGCGCACCATTTGAAGTTCTGTAACTCCAGAAAATCCACTTCGAGTGCAGGATGGTCAGAATCCAACAGCATCTGCAGTCCTTCTTCAGCCTCTGAATCAGATGTTTGCTCAGGTCCCTCAATTTCAGCTAGAAAATACCTAAAATCACAGAAAAACACACAAACTCATAGTAAAGTATAGAAATATGATTTTTGCATAAAAACTAGTAAAAGTATACTAAAAAGTGGCTAAATCCTACTAAAAACTATATGAAAATACCCCCAAAAAGCGTATAAAATATCCCTCATCAATATTCTGTTCCCATTGCTTTTGCAATTGTTCTAAGTTTTGATTTACTACTTTATTTAATTTTCCAGCACCCAATCCCCTTTACATTTGCTCCAAATTTATGTTTCTTGCTCTTTAAGCTTCTGCTTATTTACATTTTGCACTTTTAAATACACTGCAATTTACTTTCTGCCACCCAATTCCCAACTGTTATCTTGACTAAACTAATCACCTCACTAAAGTTGCTTGATCCATCAATCCCTGTGGGATCGACCTCATTCCTGTGAGTTATTACTACTTGATGCGACTCGATACACTTGCCGGTGAGTTTGTGTTGAAATTTAATTTTCACCCATAAAGTTTTTGGTGCCGTTGCCAGGATTGATTTCGATCGATAATGATTAAGTGGGTGAGAAGTCTAGATTAAGCTTTTTCTTTGTTTTTGCTCTTTTAATTTTCTGTTTTAAGCTGATTCCAAGGTATTTGAGTTATTGCCTCACTAAGAAATTCTCATCTGAGACATGAATTTCAATTTTCATTGGTGATATGTTTTATAAAATTCAAATGGAGTTCAACTCATCTTATGATCAAACAAATTTTATGGGATACTACTCACCATCACCAACTGACTATTCTAATGGTGGCTGAGAATATCACCAAGAAATCACAGATTCTAAGCACTCCAATCAATAGAGATATGGTTCAGAGCCACAAGATGAGCAAGAGAATGATATGGGATATTACCCACCACCACAATATGATTCAATTCATTATCCTAATGGTGGCTGGGAGTATCACCAAGAATTAACAGATTCTGAGCAACCTAATCAATGGGGATATACTTCAGAAAATGATCAAGGCGGTTTCGTGAGATATTGCCCACCAAATGTTAAGTGCAAGGGAGGAGGTGGAAGAGTAAAATGAAGAGGCTCCTGAACTAAGTAAAGCCCCACCTCCTGATTTCTCATGTCAGAATTTTGTATTACTTGAATATACCTCAACACAAAGCTCCTTCCATATCCCTCAAAACAACTTCACCATAACACATCTGTGTCCACAAAATCACTCTCAGCCTCCATTTCTTGAGCCAACAGTTGAAGATTCCCTTCAAAAGTCTAGAAAATTATTGGAAAGACAAGAACAACTCTTAGAAGAACAAAAATAATTCTGGATAGAACAAGAATTCCTCTTCAGGAAGATAGAGGGGCATTTAGAGCAAAGGAGGGCACATTCAGGATTGCCAAATGGTATGGATGAAGAACGAACTGTGAGTGAAGAAGAGGAAGAAGAGACCCCTGTATCAAGTGAAACTTCAAAGGAAAATGAGGTGATGGAGGTATATGAGCCAAGGATTCCATATCCACAGAGGCTAATTGAGGTGGTAGAAGATCATGAGGATTCACTCCTAAAGAACTTAATGGAAGATCATACGAAAGAAAGGGAGAAACTACATCAAGAAAAACCATAATCAAGTGAAGCAGAAAGCTGCATAGAAGAAGGGATCATTGAACCACAAATTCAAGAGGCTTTTGATGAAGAAAACACTCCAACCAACACACAACCACCAAGTCTTGACATCTAAGAAGTGAACGCAACTAACAAGAGCACCGAGAAGAGGATTGTGACCAAGATACCAAGGACAACATTCAAGAAAAGGTCAACTGCAGACAATCCTACCCCTGATCCAGCAAGCAAGTTCAATCCAGCAAATAACAAAAGGAAGCTTGTTGAGGAGAGACCAAAACAGGGGACAATAGCTGAATCTTCTCCCCCCTTGATGGCATTTCCCTTAACAAACTGAAAGAAGAGGAAGAAAGTGAAGAACAACATGTCAATCTAATGACACTAAAGGAGCGCTTGTTGGGAGGCAACCCAACCTTAGGTAACATTTCATTCCTTTGCTTTGTTTATTTTCTCTGTCTACTTTGTTTAGATTTAAATAAATTGGAATATGATTACATTCTAAGTTTGGTGTTGCCCTGCAACAATCTGTTTTCAATCTTTCTGGATGATTGCATCAAATCAAAAATGAAAGTGTCACACTAAGATTCTAAGTTTGGTGTGCCACTGGTGCACGAAATTGTGATCATCAATGACGCAATCAACATGGTATGCTCAATTGCAATCTCAACTCTTTATCACAACTTCGCACAACTAACCAGCAAGTGCACTGGGTCGTGCAAGTAATAAACCTTACGTGAGTAAGGGTCGATCCCATGGAGATTGTTGGTATAAAGCAAGCTATGGTCATCTTGTAAATCTCAGTCAGGTGGATTCAAATGGTTATGGAGGATTGATAATTAAAAGATGAATAAAACATAAAATAAAGATAGAGATACTTATGCAATTCATTGGAGAGAATTTCAGATAAGCGTATGGAGATGCTTTGTCCCTTCCGTTTCTCTGCTTTTCCTACTGTCTTCATCCGATCCTTCTTACTCCTTTCCATGGCGAGCTGTATGTTGGGCATCACCGTTGTCAATGGCTACAGTCCCGTCCTCTCAATGAAAATGTTCAACGCGCTCTGTCATAGCACGACTATTCATCTGTCGGTTCTCGATCATGTCGGAATAGAATCCAGTGATTCTTTTGCGTCTGTCACTAACGCCCCACAATCGCGAGTTTGAAGCTCGTCACAGTCATTCAATCCTTAAATCCTACTCAGAATACCACAAACAAGGTTTAGACCTTTCGGATTCTCAAGAATTTCGCCATCAATTCTAGCTTATACCATGAAGATTCTGATAAACGAATCCAACAGATATCCACTCAATCTAAGGTAGAACGGAGGTGGTTGTCAGGCACACGTTCATAGGTGAGAATGATGATGAGTGTCACGGATCATCACATTCATCAAGTTGAGGAACAAGTGATATCTTAGAACAAGAATGAGCTGAATTGAATAGAAGAACAATAGTAATTGCATTGATACTCGAGGTACAGCAGAGCTCCACACCTTAATCTATGGTGTGTAGAAACTCCACCGTTTAAAATACATAAGAACAAGGTCTAGGCATGGCCGAATGGCCAGCCTCCCATAATCTAAGAACTAGACGTCCAAAGATGATCCTAATATCTCAAGTGATCAAAAGATTCCAGGATGTCAAATACAATAGTAAAAGGTCCTATTTGTAGATAACTAGTAGCTTATGGTTTACAAAAATGAGTAAATGACATAAAAATCCACTTCCGGGCCCACTTAGTGTGTGCTTGGACTGAGCATTGAAGCTTTTATGTGTAGAGACTTTTCTTGGAGTTAAACGCCAGCTTTTGTTCCAGTTTGGGCGTTTAACTCCCATTCTTGTGCCAGTTCCGGCGTTAAATGCCAGAATTCTTGAGCTGATTTGGAACGCCAGTTTGGGCCATCAAATCTCGGGAAAAGTGTGTACTTTCCAACGCAATTGAGAGCGCGCCAATTGGGCTTCTGTAGCTCCAGAAAATTCACTTCGAGTGCAGGGAGGTCAGAATCCAACAGCATCTGCAGTCCTTTTTAGCCTCTGAATCAGATTTTTGCTCAGGTCCCTCAATTTCAGCCTCAGAACATCCTCTACAAGATCCCTAGCTTCTCCATTACAGAGAGAGGCATGAGGTTTATGCTTGACCCTAGGTCACACAGAGCCTTCTTGAAGGTTATGGTGCCTAATGTACAAGGTACTGAGAACTTTCCAGGGACTTGTCCCTTTTGAGGTAATCTCTGCCTAGTCAAGTTATCCAGTTCTTTGTTGAGTAAAGGCGGTTCATCCTCCCAAGTCTCATTACCAAATAACTTGTCATTTAGCTTCATGATTGCTCCAAGGTACTTAGCAACTTGCTCTTCAGTGACATCTTTGTCCTCTTCAGAGGAAGAATACTCATCAGAGCTCATGAATGGCAGAAGTAATTCCAATGGAACCTCTATGGTCTCAGTGTGAGCCTCAGATTCCCATGGTTCCTCATTGGGAAACTCATTGGAGGCCAATGGACGTCCATTGAGGTCTTCCTCAGTGGCGCTCACTGCCTCTTTCTCCTCTCCAAATTCGGCCATGTTGATGGCCTTACACTCTCCTTTTGGATTCTCTTCTGTATTGCTTGGAAGAGTACTAGGAGGGAGTTCAATGACTTTCTTACTCAGCTGACCCACTTGTGCCTCCAAGTTTCTAATGGAGGACCTTGTTTCAGTCATGAGACTTTGAGTGGTTTTGATTAGATCAGAAATCCTGGTTGGTAATTCAGAGTGGCTCCGCTTAGAATTCTCTGTCTGTTGCTGAGAAGATGATGGAAAAGGCTTGCCATTGCTAAACCTGTTTCTTCCACCATTATTGTTGTTGAAACCTTGTTGAGGTCCCTATTGATCCTTCCATGAGAGATTTGGATGATTTCTCCATGAAGGATTATAGGTGTTTCCATAGGGTTCTCCCATGTAATTCACCTCTTCCATTGATGGGTTCTCAGGATCATAAGCTTCTTCTTCAGATGAAGCGTCCTTAGTACTGCCTGGTACAGCTTGCATTCCATACAGACTTTGAGAAATCATATTGACTTGCTGAGTCAATATTTTGTTCTGAGCTAATATGGCATTCAGAGTATCAATCTCAAGAACTTCAGGCTTTCTTTAGGTTGTGAGTCCAACCATATCCTAGCTCTGTCTCTTACAGCAAAAGGGAATAGCATAAGTCTTTAGACCTCAGGGTTAACCCCATTGGTCTTGACAGTGTCACAGATTTGCAAGAATTCAGCTAAAAACTGATGAGGATCTTCCAATGGAAGTCCATGAAACTTGCAATTCTGTTGCATTAGAGAAACTAATTGAGGCTTAAGCTCAAAGTTGTTTGCTTTAATGGCAGGGATAGAGATGCTTCTCCCATAGAAGTCGGGAGTAGGTGCAGTAAAGTCACCCAGCACCTTCCTTGCATTGTTTTCATTGTTGTTGTTTTCGGCTGCCATGTCTTCTTCTTGTTTGAAGATTTCTATTAGGTCCTCTACGGAGAGTAGTGCTTTAGCTTCTCTTAGCTTTCACTTCAAGGTCCTTTCAGGTTCAGGGTCAGCCTCAACAAGAATGCTTTTATCTTTGCTCCTACCCATATGAAAGAGAAGAGAACAAAAAAGTATGGAATCTTCTATGTCACAGTATAGAGATTCCTTGAGGTGTCAGAGGAAAAGAAGAATAGAAGGAGGAGTGTTAGTCCATAAATAGAAGGATGTGAGAAGAGGGAAAGAAATTTTTGAAAATTAAAGTGAATTAATTAAAAAAAATTTTGAAAAATGGTAATTGATTTTCGAAAACTAAGATTGGGAAAGAAATTAAGTGAAATTTAAAAAAAGATTTTGAAATTAGAAAGCAAAAAGATATGATTGAAAACTATTTTGAAAAAGATGTGATTAAGAAGATATGATTGAAAAGTTATGGTTTTAAAAAGATATGATTGAAAAGATATGATTGAAAAATAATTTAAAAAGATTTGATTTTTTAAAATTAATGACTTGGCTAACAAGAAAAGATATGATTCAAACATTAAACCTTTCTCAACAGAAAAGGCAACATACTTGAAATATTGAATCAAATCATTAATTGTTAGCAAGTATTTTTGAAAATGGAAAGAAATTGATTTTGAAAATATATGATTGAAAAGATATGACCAGCCAAGTACCCTGGCTGGCGTTTAAATGCCAGTTTTCCTTCCTCACTGGGCGTTTTGAACGCCCAGCTTTTTCTGTGTGATTCCTCTGCTGTATGTTCTGAATCTTCAATTCTCTGTATTATTGACTAGAAAAGACACACTTTTGAAAAAAATTTTGGATTTTTAATGATGAGGAATACTCAAAATGCAACTAAAATCAAATAAACAATGCATGCAAGACACCAAACTTAGAAGTTTGTATACTACTGACACTAACAAATTGAGAATGCATATGAAAAACAACAAAACACACAAGACAAGAGAATTTAAAGATCAAAGCAAGCAAATCATCAAGAACAACTTGAAGATCAGTGAAGACACATGAATGAATTTGAAAAATGTAAGAAGAATAGAAACATGCAATTGACACCAAACTTAAAATGAGACACTAGACTCAAACAAGAAACATAAAATATTTTTGATTTTTATTACTTTGTAATTTTTTTGGATTTTTCGAAAATTATATGGAAAAGAAAATAAAGAAATTCAAAAATTTTTAAAAGAATTCCAGGAATCATGCAATGTTAGTCTAAAGCTTTAGTCTAAAGAGATTAGACATGGCTAGCCAAGCTTCAGTAGGACATTACATTCAAGAGCTAAATTGATGAGAATCAATCAGCGTTGGTGATGATAAAAACATCACCTCGAAACTCTAGAATTCATTCTTAAAAATTTTGAAGAAAAATCACCTTGAAACACTAGAATTCATTCTTAAAAATTCTGAAAAATACCTAATCTAAGAAACAAGATGAACCGTCAGTTGTCCAAACTCAAACAATCCCCGGCAACGGCGCCAAAAACTTGGTGCACGAAATTGTGATCATCAATGGCGCCATCAACATGGTACACTCAAATGCAATCTCAACTCTTTATCACAACTTCGCACAACTAACCAGCAAGTGCACTGGGTCGTCCAAGTAATAAACCTTACGCGAGTAAGGGTCGATCCCACGGAGATTGTTGGTAT
>NC_029774.3:72180657-72181888 GCF_000817695.3 Arachis duranensis | reverse complement strand
TTTATGAATAAAGCATAAAATAAAGATAGAGATACTTATGCAATTCATTGGTGAGAATTTCAGATAAGCGTATGGAGATGCTTTGTCCCTTCTGTCTCTCTGCTTTCCTACTGTCTTCATCCGATCCTTCTTACTCCTTTCCATGGCAAGCTGTATGTTGGGCATCACCGTTGTCAATGGCTATAGTCCCGTCCTCTCAATGAAAATGTTCAACACGCTCTGTCACAGCACGGCTATTCATCTGTCGGTTCTCGATCATGTCAGAATAGAATCCAGTGATTCTTTTGTGTCTGTCACTAACGCCCCACAATCGCGAGTTTGAAGCTCGTCACAGTAATTCAATCCTTGAATCCTACTCAGAATACAACAGACAAGGTTTAGACCTTCCGGATTCTCAAGAATGCCGCCATCAATTCTAGCTTATACCACGAAGATTCTGATTAAGGAATCAAAGAGATATCCACTCAATCTAAGGTAGAACGGAGGTGGTTGTCAGGCACATGTTCATAGGTGAGAATGATGATGAGTGTCACGGATCATCACATTCATCAAGTTGAGGAACAAGTGATATCTTAGAACAAGAATGAGCTGAATTGAATGGAAGAACAATAGTAATTGCATTGATACTCGAGGTACAGCAGAGCTCCACACCTTAATCTATGGTGTGTAGAAACTCCACCGTTGAAAATACATAAGAACAAGGTCTAGGCATGGCTGAATGGCCAGCCTCCCATAATCTAAGAACTAGACGTCCAAATATGATCCTAAGATCTCAAGTGATCAAAAGATTCCAGGATGTCAAATACAATAGTAAAAGGTCCTATTTGTAGATAACTAGTAGCTTAGGGTTTACAAAAATGAGTAAATGACATAAAAATCTACTTTCGGGCCCACTTGGTGTGTGCTTGGGCTGAGCATTGAAGCTTTCATGTGTAAAGACTTTTCTTGGAGTTAAACGCCAGCTTTTGTGCCAGTTTGGGCGTTTAACTCCCATTCTTATGCCAGTTCCGGTGTTAAACGCCAGAATTCTTGAGCTAATTTGGAATGCCGGTTTGGGCCATCAAATCTCGGGCAAAGTGTGTACTTTCCAACGCAATTGAGAGCGCGCCAATTGGGCTTCTGTAGCTCCAGAAAATTCACTTCGAGTGCAGGGAGGTCAGAATCCAACAACATCTGCAGTCCTTTTCAGCCTCTGAATCAGATATTTGCTCAGGTCCCTCAATTTCAGCCA
>NC_029774.3:72169939-72180650 GCF_000817695.3 Arachis duranensis | reverse complement strand
TAATAAAAACTAACTAAAACATACTAAAAACATACTAAAAACAATGCCAAAAAGCGTATAAATTATCCGCTCATCAGCCACTTACTTTTCTATGCAATTTATTCAGCAATACCACTTGTTTGCATAATCATAATGCCTCTGCAAAGTTATCTTTCATTTGGTTTAACATTTTTATCTATGTTTTAGTCATTTTTTTGCTTTTAATGCTTTTATTTATTTTGCTCCTTAACTGTTTTTGTTAAATACCTCACCAAGAAATCCTTATTCATGACAGATTCTTCACTTGGTGATTGTATTTAACATATAACAGCTCCCTTTGTTTAGTTTTAGTTCAAATAAATTGATATATGGTTGCATTCTAAGTTTGGTGTTCCTATGCAACAAAACTTGTTTCCAATCTATACTGGATACTTGCATCAAATCCAAGTGAAAGTGTCACACTAAGTTTGGTGTGCCACTTATTCTTTATGCAATGTATCATGCACACCCTCTTATTTTTGCAGTCACAATGTCTATGTTTCCTGTGCCTTCATAGTTATTTTTCATGATCTATCATAGACCCCATCACCATTGTTCTAATTGTTGCTTGAGGATGAGCAAACACTCTAAAGGACAACAACAGTAAAGATAAACTACAAGGTGTTAACGTTCCTTTCTCCTCCTACTTACTTCCAGTACTGTAAATTGCATGATTATCTTTATCTGCTCTGTATGCATGTGTGTTATGAATAAGCATAGTTGATTACTGATTTTTAACATCTTGCTGTGACATTATGACTACCAACTTTGAGTTTTGTGAGTTCAAAAGCAATAAATTATCATGATCATAAACAAATAAGGTCATTAAAGAAGAATTTAGCATGAGCTTAAGAGTATTTGAAGGCTAGTATGATTAATTGTTGCTCAATTGCATTAGATTTTATTTAATTGAAGTTTTCATCTAGGACATTTTATAAAATTTTTGAAATCATGAAACCCTTGAAAAAGCAATTGCAAACTAAGGTAAGAATAGAAAAAGGGAAAGAATGAGAAAGCTGAAGGCTCTGAGTACCAATGACAATTCCATTGTTAAGTACTTGTGGTGTTTATGTATAAAGCAAAAAGCTTGAAAACAAAACACTTAGAATCAAGGTAAGGCTCAAGTGCAAATGCACTCCCTCAAAACTCAAGGTTCTGAGCATCAATGATTGGAGAATCAAGGAAAGAAACAAATGAGCTTAATGAAGTCCTCTAAATAAATGTTTGTGGTGCTTATGTATCAAGCGGTAATACTTGAAAACAAAGCACTTAGAGTCGTAGATTTGCTATCAACTCATGGGGAAAATCACCCAAAAGGAGAAGCTAATATGAAAAATCAAAAGCTTGTTTCAAGGAAGAAATATAAGGAAAAGATTTCATAAAATGAGCTAGATAGAAGCATCAATCATTTACATTTCTTTTGTGATTGCGGAGTGCATAAAAAAACTAGCCAACCATGAACATTGAGTTGCTATTCTTCTTACCTTGGATTGTCAATCTTTATTGCATGAATCTTTTCTTGCTTGGGGACAAGCAAGGTTTAAGTTTGGTGTTGTGATGACATGTCATCATGTCAGGTTTCTCTATGCTTTTTCATACAAGAAATTGATGATTTATGCTTAAATGTTGCATACTTTTGTGCTTAAATGGTATATTTCCTTGATCTTTTGATTTATAAACTTTGTAGGAAATAAGAAGAAAAAGAAGCAAAAAAAGCACAAAATAAGCTAAAAAGGAGAAAAGAGAAATTCTGAGGCACATTTTGGAGCCTTAGGCCACTGTTTTAAAAAGCGTGGCCCATGACTAAATCAAGGAAGTGTGCTCTATTTCACCATCAGCGCTCATTTGCAAAAAGAGCGCCAAGTTATCTAAGCTAGCGTTTTCGAGCAAGTTAAAATTTGGAGCCAAAGTTTTGAAAACAACGTGCACGCGTGCCTGACGCGCACGCGTCGATGGTGCACCTGAGACGAGACATGTGCTCGCGTGACTGGCGCTGAAGCTTGGATTTGAGATTTTACTACCCACGTGCACACGCAGAGGATGCGTACGCGTGGGCAGCTCTCACTAAGATAACGTAGCGCTCAATAAGAGAACGCTATTGAAGACGCGCACGTGTACTTGACGCGTACGTGTCGATGGTCGAAAATGAAAAAGCACGCGCTAGCGTGAGGAACGCGTACGCGTGGATGCCTAAAAGCTCTATTCTCTAAATGAACGCTACGCTCTCTTGGAAACTGCAACGCTGGCTCAATTAACTTCAATTCAAGCCCATCGAAGCCCCAAAGCAAGCAGAGCCCAATTGACATCACTCAAGGCACAAGGATCATCTAGAATAGGAATTTTGCATTTAATTGTAATTTGTTTTAAATTTGAATTTCATTTAGTAGTTTAGGAAGCCTATATAAATGCATCAGTTTTGTTTCAGAAAGGAGAGCGCACTGTAGGAGTAGGAGTAGAATAGAGGCTCAGGTTGGAGGATTAGAGACTCTAGATCTCTCTTAGAGGATTAGAGACTCCAGAGAGCTTAGCATAGTTGATACACTTTTACTTTTTCTGCAATTTTACGATTCAGTTTATATCGAGCTTGATTTTATCTTCTGTTCCCATTACTTCTGCAATTGTTCTGAGTTTTGATTTACTGCTTCATTTAATTTCCCAGCACTTAATCCCCTTTACATTTGCTACAAATTTACGTTTCTTGCTCTTTAAGCTTCTGTTGATTTACCTTCTGCACTTTTAAATTCACTGCAATTTACTTTCTACCACCCAATTCCCAACTGTTAAATTGACTAAACTAATCACCTCATTAAAGTTGCTTGATCCATCAATCCATGTGGGATCGACCTCACTCCTATGAGTTAGTACTACTTGATGCGACCCGGTACACTTGCCGGTGAGTTTGTATGGAAATCTAAATTTCACCCATCAACTACCCCTAGAACGTCACATGCAATGCGTGCAAAGGATCAATCATTTATCATGGCCCTTAACCCCAACCAGGACGTCGTGTGGCTGCTTCACCAAAGTGGACTCATCCACCACCTCTGTCCAATCAATAACCCACTATTTCGACGACTACGCCTCCAGGAACAGACATCGCGGTGTCGAAATCCTCTCACGTGTCCCAATCAGATGCTCTTCCACCACCTCCCTTTGTATGGATAATGATTTGGCCTGATGGTTTGACAACGTTTGTACTATTTTAAGTCTTTTATATCCATATTATTTTAGTTAGTCATACTCAATTTTCTAGTTTTAGTGGAATTAGGTTGTTAAGATAGGTTCGAGTTAGGTTAGTAGGTTTGAATTGCTGAAAGTGTTTGAAAATTCTTGATTATTAATGCATGTTGTTGCTTAATGGAATATAATTCCATGTTGGTTTGTTTGGGAATTATTTAAGTGAATTGTTAATCGATAGAATTTGTGGCACATTCTAGTGATAGATGAAACTCTGCCAAAATTTCTAAGATGTCTAAATATAATTGAAGTTTATAGATTACGTTAAGTAATTTTTCGTAAACTACTAATCTTAAGTTTTTCATTGGTAGGTTTGCACCAAATAACAATGCATGTACACATGAGTGTACTAATGTTATCAAGCTGATGTACAATCATGCATGGCCGAGCTACAAGAAGATTCCTACTGAGACCAGTGAGCGTTGGTTTCATAAGTGGGTAGTAAAAACTCTACATATTCAAACCTTACTTAGTTTATGTCTTCTATTTTGTATAATTCTGTGTTTAATTTCGATGAACTATTTGGTGAATGTTCTCTATACAGGAGATATTTGTAACATATATACAATGTCATAATCAGGAAGATCATTTGTAACACCTTTACTACCAGAATGTCACGCTTCCAGCTGCGCCACTCTGATAGCGAGGATATTACGACAACATCCATATATCTAATAATAAAATAGGAGCCTTTAACTCGAAACCGTATCAAATTTTCTTTGAAAAACTGGAAATACTTTTTCCTTTTATTCGTTTGCACTTACATACAAATATATATACACATAGAATATTACATTCACATTCAAATATATGTACATATATACAAATCTATGTCATAAAATCACAACTCCTATCCCTCTTTACAAAATATAAATATCAATAACAAAGGCGTGGGAAAAGACATCTATGATAATACAGCCATAAAACACAGAAAATTCTTCATAAGCTTCCTTGTTCGTTTCCTGAAAAAGATAAAAACTTAACCACACAGTCTTACCAGAGGAGTTTTAGAATTGTTATAGAAAGATATACATATATGTTCCGAGGGTTACCTGAAACTGTAGGTCGATCTCGGACGAGATCTTCTGTACTGGTCGGAGCTGTTGTGTCCGACTTGTTGGACTGACTGTACTACTGATCCTTAGTCACCGGAGGGTGGGGGGTACCTGCAAGAGACTCCGATGCTTAAGTTAGCATGGGTATTAAACAGGTTTTTATGTAGAATCAGAGTATGAGTTATACCTGGGTGCTCCAGTGTATTTATAGTGTTGAGACGTGACCTTTGTTGGATAAGATAAGTTAGTTATCTTATCTTATCTTTATCTTTAGGGTTGAGGTCAGCGTGTCTTCAGCGGAACCGCCCTTATCTCTATAGGCTTAGGCCGCCTTAGGATTTGGGTCGTGTTCCTCCATTTGGGCCCTTTACTGGGCTCTCTTGTCGATTTGGCCAAGCTCTCTGAGAAGAGGTCGGATAGTCTGACCTGAAGAGGTCGGATAGTCTGACCTGAAGAGGTCGGTCGCTTTATCTTCAATCATCCCAGGTCGGATAGCTCGACCCAGGGTATGAACAGTGCCCCTGCTTGAGCTCGGTCTTCTTTCCTGAGGTCGAGTCCTAGACTTCGGTCATTCTTGAGGCCGAACTCAAGCATTTTTGTCGATTCCCCTTGTAGAAGTTTTTGAATGTAGAACGTTTTCTTCTAAAAGCGCGCGCTTTTATATCGGAGTTGGAGGTGAAGTTGGCAAAGGTGAAGAAGGACCTGGTGGGTGAAAAGGCTAGTTCTATCGCCCTTGCTGCTTCTTTGAGGCTGGCTGAAGACATGGCCCTGAAGCATAAGGACAGCTATGTCTCAGCTTATAGGGAAATCTGATTGTCCCTGACGACCAAGATGATGATGATGCTGACCCTTCTCCAGTTCCTTCTCTCAAAGTGTCAACCTCCTCGGTTTCTCCTGTTACAACTGATCCGGATTGTCAAATCCTGAACCGGGATGATGGAACTGTTGACGCTGTGCCTATTCAAGCTCGCCCTCCTTCTCCTGATTCTGATGCCACTAAGAAAGCTCCCGATGCTGCCGAGAAAACTTCTGTTGATTTGTAGTTGGCCCGACTTGTGGGCGTTTTGTGGAAACTTTTTTATAAGTCTTTTGTGTAGATGGCCCAATGTGTGGGCTTTTTGAACTCTTTATTTTTCTATTTCTCGTTTGACATTTTTAAGTTGCCTGCCTGGTAACTTCATTTTGAAAAACAAAAGGCCGCTTTCTGAGGTTGATTATGGCAGCTTTTTGAAGCTTCTCATTTATGCTCTCTTTGGCGTAATATCCCTTTTCGGATTTTTGAATTTTGTTTCTTGGCCTCTTTGGATTGCTTTGCACTTATTGCTTGTAGCTCGGATCCTTTGAGGCTGTGGTTGCGTGGGTCCGACGTGTTTCCTAGTTTTTTCGCCATTGCTTTGTATTTTAGTGCTTTATAGCCAGCTTCTTCGCGTTGGTCCCTTTATGAGTTATTTTTGTAATCCTCTTTCTTGGACCTCTGTTAGGTCTCTTTCAGGGATTACTTTTATAACTTATCTTTGTTGGAGACCGACTTCGTTAGGTCGATCTCTTCTAAGTTATTTTTGTAATCCTCTTTCTTGGACCACAGGGACTACTTGTATAACTTTTCTAATGGTAGGAGTCCGGCTTGGTTGTGTCGGTCTCCTTTAAGTTATTTTTCGTAGTCCTTTTTTTGGATCTTTGTCAGATCTTTTCAGGGACTACTTGTATAACTTTTTTAATGGTAGGAGTCCGACTTGGTTATGTCGGTCTCCTTTAAGTTATTTTTCGTAGTCCTCTTTCTTGGATCTTTGTCAGATCTCTTTCAGGGACTATTTGTATAAATTTTTTAGTGATAGGAGTCCGACTTGGTTATGTCGGTCTCCTTTAAGTTATTTTTCGTAGTCCTCTTTTTTGGATCTTTGTCAGATCTCTTTCAGAGACTACTTGTATAACTTTTTAGTTTTGGGCTGACTTTGTTATGTCAGGCCCTTCTAAGTTAAAGTAATCCTCTTTAATAGGGTTGGCCAGACCTCTTTCCAGGGTTTACTTATAACTTGGGTTGACTTGGTCCGATTTCTGAACGTCGGCCAGTATTTTAAGTTATTATATTAGCTATCCGTAAGACCTCGTCAGGTTCTTTTTTTGGATTTCTTTCGATAACTTCTTACATTATTCTGTGTTCATCTTTGCCGATTTGTAGAAAAATGGTTGGCGTCTTTAGATCGTCCTTTGGGTGAATCGCGTTTTCACCTTTATCGGACGATTGTCTTTATCGTGGTCGTGCAGTGAATTTGTTTTTCACTTTCTGCCGACCTGTTGCTTTATAATCGGACGATGAATACTTCAGATTAATGCGTCTTGGAATCTTGTAGAATATCTAAATAAACTTTATTCAAAGAAAAAATACGAATATATACATCTGGGAATTTCCTTGTCCCTTTAAGTCGGGTATGATCTAGGTCTCGATATGGTGCCTCATTAAAAAACCTTTCAGGAAAAAGAGCGCATCCATTTAGTGAGATCTTTTACATTTTCTAACTGTAGTACCTTCTTAGGTTGCAGGCGTGCCATGATCGGGGAAGCTCTCGTCCATCAAGCTCGGACAGTCTGTAGTAGCCCCTCCCCAGTACTTCAATGACTCGGTAGGGTCCTTTCCAGTTTGCTGCCAGCTTTCCTTCTCCGAGTCGAGTTGTTCCAATGTCATTTCTGATTAGGATGAGATCATTCTCTGCAAAACTTCTCGGCACTACCTTTTAATTATATCTGGAAGCCATTCGTCGCTTTAGGGCTTCTTCCCTGATCCTAGCTCTTTCTTGGATTTCGGGTAACAAGTCGAGCTCTTCTCTCTGAAGTTGGGAGTTTGCTTGTTCATTGTAGTGGACTAATCGGGGAGATCCTTCTTCGATTTCTATTGGAATCATTGCCTCCGCTCCGTATGCTAGTCGGAATGGTGATTCCTGGTGTTTTATGTTCAAGTCGGCCACCAGTTTTCTGAAGCCTGCTTCTGTAAATTGGGTACCGTTGTCTGTGGTGATGGAGTATGGTACCCCGAACCTCGTAATAATGTTCCTATATAGGAATTTTCGACTTTTTTGAGCGGTGGTGTTGGCTAAGGGTTCTGCCTCGATCCATTTTGTGAAATAGTCTACTCCTACTATGAGGAATTTTACTTGTCCCGATCCCTGTGGGAAGGGTCCGAGAACGTCGAGGCCCCATTTCGCAAATGGCCAGGGTGAGGTCACGCTGATGAGCTTTTCTGGTGGGGCAATGTGAAAGTTGGCATGCTTCTGGCATGGTGGACATGTCCTTACAAATTCTGTAGCCTCCTTTTGTAGAGTTGGCCAATAGAATCCCGCCCGGAGTATCTTTTTGGTGAGAGCTTGCGCTCTGAGATGATTACCACAAATGCCGCTGTGTACTTCCTCCAAGACTTCCTTTGTGTTGGAAGTTGGTACGCATTTTAGTAAAGGTGTGGATATCCCTTTTTTGTACAGCGTGTTGTTTATGATAGTGTAGTACTGTGCCTCCCATTTCAGTCTTTTTGCCTCCTTTTCATTTGTAGGGAGTTCTTCTGTTTTGAGGTAGTTTATTATAGGGGTAATCCATCCTTGATCCCGACCTATTATGGCTAGGATTCTTTCTTCTTCTGCTATTGACGGGTTCTATAATACCTCCTGGATGAGGCTTCTGTTGTTGCCCCCTGGTTTGGTGCTGGCTAATTTTGAAAGGGCGTCAGCTCGGGCATTTTGTTCACGAGATATGTGGTGGATCCTACATTCCTCGAGTTGTCCGAGCTGTTCTCTGGTTTTATCCAAATATTTTTTCATGGTCGGATCTTTAGCTTGGTAGCTTCCTGTTATTTGTGAGTTGATGACTTGTAAGTCACTGTAAATGTTGAGTTTCCGAGCTCCAACTTCCCTAGCCAGCTTCATACCAGCTAATAGTGCTTCGTATTCTGCCTGGTTGTTTGAGGCCGGGAATCCGAATTTAAGGGAGAGCTCAAGTCGAGTTCCTTGGTTACTTTCAAGTATCACACCCGCACCGCTTTCTGTTTTATTCGAGGATCCGTCTACGTATATGTTCCATTCTATGGGAATTTCCGGGATGTCTGTAAATTCTGCAATGAAGTCGGCCAGGTGTTGCGATTTGATGGCTGTACGCACCTCGTATTGGAGGTCGAATTCGGACAACTCGATTGCCCATTGTAGGATTCTTCTTGCTAGATCTATTTTCTGCAATATCCCTTTTATGGGTTGGTTGGTTCGAACTTTGATGATATGTGCTTGGAAATATGGGCGAAGCCACCGGGATGTGAGGATCAGGGTGTAGGCAAACTTTTCTATTTTCTGGTAATTCAATTCGGATCCCTGTAGTGCTTTGCTAACGAAGTAGACGGGTTTTTGCCCATGTTCGTCTTCTCTGACTAATGCTGAGGCTATTGCCCGGCTCCCTACTGCGAGGTATAATACGAGCGGTTCTCCTTCTCGTGGCCGAGATAGGATAGGTGGCCGTCCTAAGAACTCCTTGAAGTCTAGGAAGGCTTGCTCACATTCTGTCGTCCATTCAAACTGTTTTCCCTTTCTTAAAGTAGCATTGAAGGGAAGAGATCTTATCGCAGCTCCTGCTAAGAATCGGGATATAGCAGCCAACCTCCCATTGAGTTGTTGTACTTCTTTGATACAGGTTGGGCTCTTCATGTTGAGTATGGCTCGACACTTGTCTGGATTCGCTTCAATCCCCCTTTGTGTGAGCATGAAGCCCAAAAATTTGCCGGCTTCTACTGCGAAGGTGTATTTTGCGGGGTTGAGCCGCATGTTGTGTTTTCTGATAGTGTAAAACACTTGAGTCAGGTCGGATAACAATGTATCTTCGCTTTGTGTCTTTATCAACATATCATCTACATAAACTTCCATAATTTTTCCGATGTGATCTGAGAAAACTTTATTCATTAGCCTTTGATAAGTAGCTCCTGCGTTCTTGAGACCAAAAGGCATCACTATGTAACAGTAGTTTGCTTTCGGTGTTAGGAACGAGGTTTTTTCTTGATCTGGTGGATACATAGGGATTTGATTGTACCCTGAATATGCGTCCATGAATGAGAGATACTTATATCCTGATGAAGCATCCACTAGAGCGTCGATGCTTGGTAGTGGGTAGGGGTCTTTTGGGCAGGCTTTGTTGAGGTCAGTGTAGTCGGTACACATTCGCCACTTCCCATTTGACTTTTTCACCAAGACGATGTTTGCTAGCCATAGTGGATATTTGACTTCCCTTATGAACCCGGCCTCAAGTAGCGCTTGTACTTGCTCTTCTACAGCCCAAGCTCATTCTGGTCCAAGTTTTCTTCGTCTTTGTTGTACCGGCCAGGATCCCGGATAGACTGCCAACTTGTGGCTCATTAGTTCGGGATCAATACCTGGCATGTCGGCAGCTTTCCATGTGAAGAGATCAACATTATCTCGTAGGAACCGTATTAGTGATTCCTTTATGTCTCCTTTTAGGATCGTGCCAAAATTAGTTGTTTTATCCGAGGTGTCTCCGATCTGGATTCTTTCTACTTCTCTTTCGGGTTGTGGTCGGAGTTCTTCTCGCCTCTGAACTCCACCGAGCTCGATTGTGTGGAACTCTCCTCCTTCACCTCGGAGGTTTAGGCTTTCGTTGTAACAGCGACGTGCCATTTTTTGATCTGCCTTTATTGTAGCTATCCCTTCCGCAGTTGGGAATTTCATACATAGATATGGAGTTGAAACTACTGCACCGAGTTGATTTAACGTTGTCCGACCTATTAAGGCATTGTAGGCCGAGCTTACGTCGACCACGATGTAGTCTATCTTAAGTGTTCTGGATTGGTTCCCCTTTCCGAAGGTTGTATGCAGCGATACGTATCCCAGCGGTTGAACTGGGGTATCTCCTAGTCCGAACAGGCTGTTCGGGTATGCTCTTAGCTCTTTTTCTTCTAGACCGAGTTTGTCGAAGGCAGTTTTGAATAAGATGTCAGCAGAGCATCCCTGGTCAATTAGTGTTCGGTGAAGGTTGGCGTTTGCCAGTATGATCGTAATGACCATGGGGTCGTCATGTCCTGAGATGATTCCGGATGCGTCTTCCTTGGTAAACATGATTGCTGGGATGTCCAGGGCTTCCTTTTTTCCTTCGACGTGGTACACCTCTTTGAGGTGTCGCTTGCGAGATAATTTGGAGATTCCTCCTCCAGCAAATCCGTTGTGTATTACGTGAACGTGTCTTTCCGGTGTGCGAGGTGATCGTTCAGATCGTCCAACATCCTCATCCCTTATTCTTTTTCTTGGTTCGTCATCCCGATTAGCCAAAAATCGATCTAGTTTTCCTTCTCTTACTAATTTTTCTATGACATTTTTCAAATCGAAGCATTCTTTGGTAGAATGCCCTCGAAGTCGGTGATATTC
>NC_029774.3:72143514-72169899 GCF_000817695.3 Arachis duranensis | reverse complement strand
CTGTATGGCAGACTTCTTTGTAAACATCTACCAAGGATACCCTAAGAGGGGTATAGTTATGATATTTTTTTATTTTCTCTCCGGAGCGATCTTCCTTTTTCTTGGATTCTTTATCTCGGTAGGCAGAACCGAACCTTGAGATTTTGCTAAGTCGAGAGTTCTCTTCCATGTTGATGTATTTTTGTGCCCGTTTTTGTACTTCGTCTAAGGAGGTCAGGTATCTCTTCGATATAGATTGGCTAAATGGTCCTTCTCGCAGGCCATTTATGAGGCCCATTATGGCAGCTTCTGTTGGAAGACTTTGTATGTCCATGCATGTTTTGTTGAATCTTTCCATGTAGTTGCGAAGGCTCTCCCGATCTCCTTGCTTGATCCCTAGTAGGCTAGGCGTGTGTTTGGCTTTATCCTTTTGTATGGAGAATTGGGCCAGGAACTTCTTGGCCAGGTCGTCGAAACTCGAGATGGATTTTAGAGGTAGGTTGTCGAACCATTTGATTGCTGTCTCGGTTAGAGTTGTTGGAAAGGCTTTGCAGCGAACTGCATCTGAAGCATCAGTGAGGTACATTCTACTTCTGAAGTTGCTAAGATGATGGTTGGGATCCGAGGTGCCGTCATATAGAGTCATCTCCGGAAGCTTGAAATCTTTTGGAATTTTGGTTTTCGTGATTTCTCTCGTGAATGGATCATGATCTTTCTGAGAGCTATCCTCCGCGGATGGTCGAGTAGCTTTAGTTTTGAGATCAGCTTCGAGTCTTATAAGTTTATCTTCTAATTCTCGACGCCGCCTTATTTCCCGGCGTAGATCTTCTTCTTTTTCTCGTCGATGTTGGGCTTCTTTCTCAAGTTGCTCCAATCAGTTTTGAAGTGCTTCTATTACTCCTGGATTTGATGAATTTTTGTCTCCGTTGGTTTCTGGAGTATTTTTGAGTATCGTGTCCGCGTTTTTATGCGGCGTTCTGTCTTCCAAACCTGAATCGTGGTCGTTGTCATGGTCATCCGCCATGTTGATGGGATGACTTCCAGGTTCCCCGGCAACGGCGCCAATGTTCCGAGGGTTACCTGAAACTGTAGGTCGATCTCGGACGAGATCTTCTGTACTGGTCGGAGCTGTTGTGTCCGACTTGTTGGACTGACTGTACTGCTGATCCTTAGTCACCGGAGGGTGGGGGGTACCTGCAAGAGACTCCGATGCTTAAGTTAGCATGGGTATTAAATAGGTTTTTATGTAGAATCAGAGTATGAGTTATACCTGGGTGCTCCGGTGTATTTATAGTGTTGAGACGTGACCTTTGTTGGATAAGATAAGTTAGTTATCTTATCTTATCTTTATCTTTAGGGTTGAGGTCAACGTGTCTTCAGCGGAACTGCCCTTATCTCTATAGGCTTAGGCCGCCTTAGGATTTGGGTCGTGTTCCTCCATTTGGGCCCTTTACTGGGCTCTCTTGTCGATTTGGCCGAGCTCTCTGAGAAGAGGTCGGATAGTCTAACCTGAAGAGGTCGGATAGTCTGACCTGAAGAGGTCGGTCGCTTTATCTTCAATCATCCCAGGTCGGATAGCTCGACCCAGGGTATGAACAATATATAATCAAAATCAACAGTGATCATTACTCGTCTTATGAATCCTTATCTCAAATTTAATTTATTTCATTCTTATGTCCATCCAATCCCTTCTTCATTAATTCCCTAACCTCAATCTTTATTTCAAAGTTATGCGATTATCCATTCAAAACCAAGATCATTAATCATACCACCACATGTCAATGTGCATATCAAACTTTCACCAACTTACCAAGGCATATAACTTACCAAATTACAGCCTTCGGCCCAAACAGTCATGACGTCGGCACAAAACTAATCAAGCCATGACATCCGGCCCAAAACATAATCAAACCCAAAACATAATCAAATCATATTCAAAACATCATAAGGAGATCTTTTACAATCCACCACAACACACCACAACTGTAACAACCCTATTTTTCGAGTATGCGAGATCTTTTCTGAAGGCACGGATTTCTCTGGAAGATCAGTAAAGGGAACACTTCTACTATATCATCAAGCATCTCAATCCTTATTATCATTATGTAATATTTAAGCCAGGACTATTTTTGAGGCAAGCTCGACAATGCAATCAGAAAGAACCTTGTTTTTGAACCGTATCGGTTAGGAGTTTTGATTCTGGTTTCCGTAAATAGTCTCAGTTTGACTAACTCAAACTCGATTTATGAGAGAAGAAAGATAATAGTATAATGTTATCATTATATTAGTATTAGAAGATGCTTGAATGATATTATAAGGTTACCTGGTCTATTTTAGTTAAAAACAGGAAATCGGTTTAAATGGGTTCACAGTTTACTGGTGCAGCTTAGCACCAGCACTCTATGATGACTTTAGCAATGCTAAGGCCTCATCATTATTGTTTTATTCTCATATTAAATATGTTACTAGTGTCATTTATGCTAGTAGCTCAGAAAAGAATTTTTAGAGATGTTTTTATGTGTGTTTCGATACATATAGTTTTAGTAGTTATACACCTGAGATATTTTAATATTATTTTAATCCACCTCCAAGCCAACCAATGACAACTCACCTTACACCCCCAAGACCTCCAAGGCTGTCTTATTTCTTCATTTTTAACGAAAATTACAAGAGAGAAAAGGGAGACACTTTCATGACACTTAAATCTTCAAGCTTGATTTCTTTTGAACTAAAACTCAAATCAAAACTCTGATTACACCAAAATGATCCTCTCTTCTTCCTCTACAAAACCATGTAACTTGTCAAGGCTGGAAATAAGGTTAGATGGCTGTCCCTTTCCCCTTTGGATTCGGTTTTTAAGGAAGCATGCTTAAAACATGTATTTTCTTGATGTTCTTCCTTAGATCTCTTACTTAGCTTGACTTGTGGGCCAAAGATCTTCAATTTCCAGAAAGTTTAAGGTGAGGATATCCTTCCTAAGCTGCTATTGAAGAATTGATTAGTTGATGATTTTGTGTTTTAAAGTTGTTCTTGATTGGATTTAGGAGGAAAAACTGCTTTGAGAACACTTCAAAGAGTTACTGGATTTATAGTAGCAAATCAAGGTAGGATTTGGTAAATTAATCTTGATTAATTGTGTTTGAGTTGTGTGATTATGATATGGTTTGGTTATGCTTGAAATTTATTGTTTATATGAGTGATTCTTGTTGAAATTTCGGTGAAAATTTAATGGAATTTGATGAAATTTAAGCTATGAACTTGTGTTCTTGGGCACCTCGGAAAAACGAACCCTAACCCTTAAATTGGGGTTGAATTTGTGTTGTAATCAAAGGGAAAATATGGAGCTTTAGTGGCTGAAATTTTATTTTGAATTATGGTAAAAATTGGTTGCTGAAAAGATTGAAAAACGGGTAAAAACAAAAAAAGAAATTGAAATATTTACGAAGAACACGAAGAACACTTTGAGTGTGATGAAGAACATTAAAGAACACCTTTTATATCTTAAAAAGGGCAAGGTTTAATTATTTTGGTGTTTGAAAGGTTATTAAAAGTTACGGGTGGTAAAAAGTGAATTTTAAAGTTAAAAGTAAAAGGTAAGTTATTTTTTGAAAATTTAATAATAAAATAATGAGAAAAAGATATTTTTTCACAAAGCTTTAAAAAGACAACTTTAAGAGACAGAATCTCATAGTTACCTTCATAAAACATTTAAGGAGTGGTAATAACATATTAGTGAGGAAAAGATAAAGGAAAGATAAAAAGTTAAAGAAGAGATAAGAATCGAAGAAAAAGTATGTAAAGTTTTAATGACAGAATCAAATAGAGATTAGCGAACGAATTAGGAGCAACATAGTTAGTTCATAAGTTGCGCCTAGGGTTAGGTATAATATGAAAAGTTAAACGGTTTCAATATAGACTTGATGAACCTATATTTAGGACAGGCTAACTATTCATACCGAAATTTACATAAGCTATAAATACATATGTTAAACCAAGAAACGAGAGTAGAGTAAAGAGACTAAGAGAAAAGAGTAAACAGAGCAGAGTAAAGTGACTATGAGAAAAGAATAATCAGGGCAGAGTAAAAATACAAAGAGAGAAGAGCAGTAAAACCCACAAATTGATAATCATTGATTATGAGAATAATCCACGAACTGTTGATAATCTTTGATCTCGGGGATAACCCAGGAACTGAGGATCGTGTTTATTGTGCATTGATCTCGGGGAAACCCAAGAACTGAGGATCTCTATTTTGTTGTATGTTGATCTTGGGGAAACCCACGAACTAAGGATCTCTGTTTGTTTGTGTGTTGATCTCGGGGACACCCACGAACTGAGGATCACTGTTTCCCCTTGTGCGTATATTATGGGGTCGAGCTTTGCGCCGACTACCGGTAGTCACGAAGGAGTGGTATTCTTACCACCGATACGTATGCACTAAGGAAACAAAGGGAAGCCATATCTGGGACTTGTTCCTTAGTAATGTCGGGCTGCAGGGTGTAAACTGACACGTAAACTTATGGCCTCATAGGATAGACATGCATCATACTTGGTTGTGCATTTCCTCTGTTATAATTGCTGTATGAATGTATGCTTCCTTTGTTTGTGTTTTATTCTCTATGTCCGTATTTTATTTTCTTGTATACTTCTGTTTGTGTTCTGCTTTCTTTCCTCTCTATTTTCTCTATTTACCAGTATCTTCTATTTACTTATTCTCTGTATTATGCTATTTGTCTGCTAAACAACATTGAATCAGTGAATGTAACTAATAACCCCAATCCTACAAAGAACTCCCCAGTTCTTACCCCTTCTCTCTCCCTTCCCTCTTCAGATGGAAACGAGTGTGATATTCTATGAAGTCGAAGACCTTTACATTTATGAGGACCCAATGTACTATGGTTACTACATTTTGAGTGCGGAGCCTCGTATAAGATGTTACACGTTAAGAAACCGTCCCTTTCAACATCCTCTGTCTAGCCCGTTTTTTAACCCCGACGCTCCATACGACTTTCCTTTATCTTAGTTACACTTTGATGCACCTGGACATCCTTTTCCGATGGTCTCGAACATCCTATACCAGCTCAACCCTTGAATGTAGTAGCATCTGAGAGTATCATTCTTGAGGATCCTGAGATAGAGATGGAGCAGGGTGCGAAGATGGAAGAGCCTCATGACGATTTACCAAACGACCACGTGTAGATATAGGTTAACAGCGGTAGGGGCATTCTTTTGATGACACTCTAGTCTGACATTGACTGTTGATTAGTCTCTCACTTGTGTTAGTACACCCGAGAGCTAGGAGCTATAGATTGGTTAGGCTAGCCTGGACACCAGTTTAGCGGCTTTTTGTATGGGCTAGGCCCTGGGAGTGTTGTGTATATATTAGCTATGTAAGTTCGATGAGGATGTAACCTGACTTGATCTCTTGTAAACACTACATGTTTTGTTATAGTGTACATGATGTATATTATCAGCTGTGTTCTATGTTTTCTTATGCTTTCTTTATATTCATGTCTATGTTTGTTTTATTTGTATTCCCTCATCGCTCGCAACGATATAAGTTACTTATATAAAAAAAGTTACTTGTAAAATTGGTATCGCTCTAACAAGGAACAGGATCATATATTAAATAATAGTTAATAATTAGGAAGAACAAGTTGGTGACACTTAGCTTCTTATATGACCACGGCATACCGGAAGTTGGGTTGTTACAACAATTCGAACCAATAAGCCACAATCACAAGTAATCCAACAGCCACACATGGAGAAAAATTATGACAAGTAGTACAATTAACATTAAACAAATAATCAATTAGGCAAACCAAATCAATTATGAACACCCAAAAAATTGCAAACAAATGCCATATGATGCATGCCTGTCCTACTAGCAGTGAGCTCACGTGTCGGTTAAACTTTCATACCCGACACATCTGATAACTAACCTGGACATAATCTCTCTGTCGTGCATGTCTAGGAAGAACAACAAGAAGGAAATCCCCAACCTTCCACCATCTTACTGGAGGCAGCGCTATCTGGGATATAGTATCTGCAATACTTCACAATCAGAGAGAGACTATGATACAACGATAGGGAATCCTCAACCTAACTCATCCATACCACATCCAAAAATTGAATTAAAGGGAACCCTCAACCTTCTATCTCGTTCCTCGATGTAACAAAAGAGGAAATCCTCAACCCCGCTTGTCTACCACAATAAGAGATGGAATCCTTAACCTCAACATGTCTGTGATAGCAAGAGAGAGTATCTCAATCTCAACCTGCCTATTTGTTCAGGGATATAGTACCCGCCACACTCTTGGAATATAGTACCTAACACAATTTTCAGTCATAATCATTATTAATCATAAACCCAATCAAACATAACCAAGATCAAGGTCAAAACCATAATTACATATAATCATATTTCAATAAAATCTCACCATAATCAGAATTCACTATGTTCACATCTATCACAAGGATAATTATTCTCAAACCGTGAGTGGGATAAACCACCATCCTCACTACAATTGGGAATTGAACCGAAGGGAATCCTCAACCTTTTATCCAATTTTCTGATGCGACAAAAGAAGGAATCCTCAGCCTAAATTGTACATTGCAACGCAAGGGAGGAAATCCTCAACCTCAACTTACCTACTCGTGAGCGGGACAAAGCAACTATTCTCAACCTGGGTGGGGGCAAAACTGATGACAAGTCATCATATGCTAGCTTTGCAAGCATTTTTCACTTGTTTCATTAGGTTTTATGCACTTTATTGCTTTGTAAGTAAGTAATTTGGAGTGGAATTGCATGGTTTCTTTGAATCAATCAACCACCCTTTAATTGACACAAAATCATGAGGTTTAAGCTAAAATTAATTGGTTTTTAAATGAATTTTAAGCTTTGTAAATTTTGTGATACTTTGATTGATTGTTTTGATTACTTGTAGGTGAAGAAAAGAAAAAAAATGAGAAAAGCGAAGCCTAAGGAGTGTGATTAAAGGAAATAAAGATGGCATGGCCAAAGGAAGAAAAGCGTGGCTCAAAACAATGAGCAAGAGCACAAAGCTCTTGCCAAGAGCCTAGAGCTCTTGCCAAAAGCTTTACTTCAAAGGCAAGGCCAAGAAAAGAGGAGAACAAAGCTCTCCACAAGAACCGAGCGCTACAAGTAAGGAGGAAGCAAGGAAAACTTCAAAGCTCAGCTCTTGCCAAGAGCTTTGCCAAGAGCTTTATCAGGCATGCTTCAAAGAAAATCAAGGAAGAAAAGCTTGCCAATGCACTCCACAAGTCTCGAACTCAAGACCAAGGGGAAGGGTGCAGTGCTACTTTGCTAGAAAAATAAGCAAAAATTGGCTTGTTTTCACTCACCAAGGATCGAACTAAGGGCATCAAGGAAGCAAGGACTTAAGCGCTACTCATGTGCCAAGGAAAATGACCAGCAAGTGCTCTCCCTAGGTGTCAAATCGTGAACCTCCCTAAGGACAAGAGGCAAGCAAAGCTCTTGCCAAGAGCTTAGAGCTCTTGCAAAGACCTTTACTTCCTTGTAACAAGAAGAAAGGTGTGCAACAATTGACAAGGCAAGACACCAAGCTCGGCTCTTGGTGACACTCGAGCTTTGCCCTGGGAGCAACCTCCATGGGCCAAAAATTCATAAAAAATCCAATTAAATTCATTTCTTCACCAAATTTAGAAGCCCACCCAAATTCTGAAATCCAAAATAGGATGTGTATAAATAGATGTTAGGTAGATTTACCTTGGACCTTTTTTTTTTTACTTTTACTTTTCTTTTGATCATTTTTAGACTTTTTGAATTGGGAGTTTACTTTTGTTTTGAATTTTCATTTTCTTTGAACTTGAGCTTTGAATTGGGAAGTAGAATTGAGTTCTCTTCCTCTGGGTTTTCTTATTTTCCTTTTCTGCACACTTAGCTTGAGTCTTGGGTGTTGAGAATTGAGAAAATTTTGTCTCAATCTCACCTTGAGATCTCTTTGTTCCTTTCTCTGCATAATTTAAGATTCGGTGATTTAATTCAAGTTTCTTTACTGTTTTGATCTTTAATTTGTTTGCAATTGTTATTTGAGTTGGATCAAGGAAGGCAGTGAGATCTAGACTTAGTTTTCTAGTCTCTTGACCCCTGGGATCAGCATTTTCATTTTAGATCATCTGCTGAATGCTTCTTCAAGCTAATTTACTTTTTTGTTTGAGAACTACTTCAGTTTAATTCATCTTCTACTCTTCTACTTGTTCCAATTTACTCTTCCTTCTTTAAATTTTGCAATTCTAGCTCCCTGAGCCCTTTATCATTCAAGCAATTTATATTTCTTGCACTTTAAGTTTCTGTCATTTACATTTCTTGCACTCTAAGTTTCTGTCATTTACTTTACTTGTTCTTTAAGATTCAGCACTTTTACTTACTGTTCTCTTTAATTTATTGCAATTCTTCCCTTTCCCTTTACATTTCATGAAATTTAGCTTCTGTCAAATACAAATCACTCAAATCAACTCTTGTTTGCTTGACTAAATTAACCACTAAACTAAAATTGCTCAATCCTTCAATCCCTATGGGATCAACCTCACTCATGTGAGTTATTATTACTTGATGCGACCCGGTACACTTGCCGGTGAATTTTGTGTTGGATTATTTTCCATACATCAAAAACTACCATCTCTACTAGATCAATCAAAATCTCATTTCAAATCATAGTCATAATCTTAACCAACCTTGTAAAGCATAACTTATCGTAACCCCATTCACATACCGATATATGTATAACTAGAGGGAATTCTCAACCTCCCCAATTCGTGTGAATTAACAATTTCGATCTACATCAATTACATAGGAAAACCAAACCAAATTTCCATTACCAACACCATAAAATTTCTCATTAACAAACATCAATCAATAATTCACTTCCATAATTTCATTGACAATAGTTCATCCTCAATAATATATCATAACACATAATTCAAAGCAATAATTCTGCAGCATTAAAACATTCACACGCCTCAAAACCTTGTTTTTAACTAAACTTATGAAATCTCCACGAGTCAAAACCTCAATTGAACATAATCATTTCCACAGAAATAGCCCTCTCTTCAAGGTAAAGCTTTACACATTTTTCTCTATCACAAGAAGCAGCAGTAATCAGAGTTTTCAGTGGTGGCAACAATGGTCTCGATGACAATAGCTTGGTGGCACTGACAGAGTGCGACAGTGGTCTTAGCGATGGCAGCTCCTCCCTTTTCTTCGTGCATCGCGTTTGGCCTCTCTCACTCTCTCTCTTTCTCTCTCTCTCTCTCTCTCTCTCTCTCTCTCTCTCTTTTTAGTATATTTTTATTAGTTTTTAAGAAAAATTCACATTTCTGGACTTTACTATGAGTTTGTGTGTTTTTCTATGATTTCAGATATTTTCTGGCTAAAATCGAGGGACCTGAGCAAAAACCTGATTCAGAGGCTGAAAAAGGACTACTGATGTTGCTGGATTCTGACCTCCCTACACTCGAAATGGATTTTTTGCAGCTACAGAAACCCAAATGGCTCGCTCTTAATTGCGTTGGAAAGTAGACATCCATGACTTTCCCGCAATATATAATAATCCATACTTTGCTCGAGTTTTGACGACGTAAATTGGCGTTCAAACGCCAATTCCCTGCCCTATTATGGCGTTAAACGCCATAAACAAGTTACAAGCTAGAGTTAAACGCCCAAAACAGGCTGCAAACTGGCGTTTAACTCCAAGAGAAGTCTCTACGCATGAAAGCTTTAATGTTCAGTCCAAGCACACACCAACTGGGCCCGGAAGTGGATTTATGCATCATTTACTTATTTCTGTAAACCCTAATAACTAGTCTAGTATAAATAGGACCTTTTACTATTGTATTGGACATGCTGGGATCTTTTATCAGTTTTATGCTATCTTAGACATTGAGGGCTGGCCTCACGGCCATGCCTGCACCATCATCACTTATGTATTTTCAACAGTGGAGTTTCTACACACCATAGATTAAGGTGTAAAGCTCTGCTGTTCCTCGAGTATTAATGCAATTACTACTGTTTTCTATTCAATTCATGCTTATTCTTGTTCTAAGATATCCATTCGCACACAAGAACATGATGAATGTGATGATTATGTGACGCTCATCATCATTCTCAACCTATGAACGTGTGTCTGACAAACACTTCCGTTCTACATGCAAACGAGCTTGAATGCACATCTCTTAGCCTTCTGGTTCATGATCAGAGTCTTCGTGGTATAAGCTATAATCAATTGGCAGCATTCTTGATATCTGAAAAGTCTAAACCTTGTCTGTGGTATTCCGAGTAGGATCTGGGATGGGATGACTGTGACGAACTTCAAACTCGCAAGTGTTGGGCGTGGTGACAGACGCAAAAGGATCAATGGATCCTATTCCAACATGAGTGAGAAGCGACAGATGATTAGCCGTGCGGTTATAGCGCATTTGGACTATTTTCACTGAGAGGACGGACGGTAGCCATTGACAACGGTGATCCCCAACATACAACTTACCATAGGAAGGAGTATGAAGCATTGGATGAAGGCAGTAGGAAAGCAGAGATTCAAAAGGAATAACGCATCTCCATACGCTTATCTGAAATTCCCACCAATGAATTGCATAAGTATCTCTATCTTTATTTTATGTTTATTTATATTTTAATTATCAAAACTCCAAAACCATTTGAATCTGCCTGACTGAGATTTACAAGATGACCATAGCTTGCTTTAAGCCGACAATCTCCGTGGGATCGACCCTTACTCACGTAAGGTTTATTACTTGGACGACCCAGTGCACTTGCTGGTTAGTTGTGCGAAGTTGTGAAAAAGAGTTGAGATTACAATTGTGCGCACCAAGTTATTGGCGCCATTGAGATCACAATTTCGTGCACCACTCTCGGTTCTCTCTTTTAATCTTTCTTTCTTTCTTTCACTGTGGGGAATGTATGGATGAAAGGGTGGGGGGTTCAGCATTAAGTGAGAAGGGAGTGAGTGGACTAGAGTTTTGTTTTGGGAAAATTAAGGTTCGGGTAGTGTAGGAATTCTTGTAGTATAACTAACACGTGAGCTCATGGCCAGTAGGGCAGGCATGCATCATATTGCATTTGTTTAAAATTACTTGGTTTGCCTAATTGACATCCTGTTTAACTATCTATGTGATTATGACTCGTTGGTTCAGATTGTGGTGGTTAGAGTGTGGTTGATTATGTTTTGGACCAGAGGCCGTGGTTGATTATGTATTAGATGAATTATTGGTATATTTGGTTAGAATGGTTCTTTGGCATGTAGTGAAATATTATGGGATATTATGTTTGATTGAAATTTTTATCAATTAAAATATGAATTTCAAATTTGGATGATTAATTGATGATGTTTGAAAAGGTTTGTTAGACGAGCAATGATCACTACGGTTGGAAACAACTTTCTTTTTATATATCCTCTTATGACAATTCAAAGCTTCTCCAGTGAGACCGTGTGGTTAGATTCTCACCCTTACAACCCTATGTTTTCAGGAAATGGACAGGAAGACTATGAAGATATTGCTAAGTTTTTGGCTATGCTATATCTATTTTAAATATCTTAGTCATTGTTTTCCCTCGCCACAATTATTATATTTTTGTAAAGAAGGACAAGAGTCGTGATTGTAATGATATGTATGTATGTAATATTAGTAAGTTACTTTTATAAAGAATCTACGTATGTGTGTGTGTGTGTGTGTGTGTGTGTGTGTGTGTTTGTGTGTGTGTATGTGTGTGTGTGTGTGTGTGTGTGTGTGAAGTGTTGTGATCAATTTGTACGTATGCATGTTTGTAAAAAGAAAGAAAAAGTATTTCCGATTTATTAAAGAAAAGTCGATAAGGTTATCAGTTAAAGGCTCCTACTTACTATAGTTATATATAGAACTCGTCGTAATTGGTAGGATAATGCTGAAAAATAAATGTTTATATTGGAATTAGGTTAATTAGGTCTTAGATGAATTAGTTGTTTGGCATGAATTTGGCACATAACGGATTTGCTTTGCATGGATCAGTGCGGGGTTGAGTTGAAGATCAAAGTGGTGAGATTTTTGTGGTGCTTGGATCAGTTGGAGTTGGAATTGATTGGATGGAGGATTTTCCCGAAGTTGAAACCGCCGTCAAAGAGGTACGAGTTTTGGTTTTGGGTTGGTTAAACTGCCAGAACCCGACATATCCGGTAGCTAACCATATATTGCCTCTCGGTTGTGCATCCCCAGGAGGAATATAAACGAAGGAGAGTGCCGTTCTACCTTCTCCTAGAGGAATTATGAAGGAGTGTGCCTTTTCGCATTCGAAGGAGTGCGTATTTCTACCTTGCAACCAGATAGAGATGTGGGGAAACAATACAAAAGAGAGTGCCTTTCCACCTTCACTTGACTCACAGGGAATAATACAAAGGAAAGTGCCTTTCCACCTTTCCCACATCCACATCGCAAGAAGAGAGGAAATCCTTCATCATCAACTTGTCTATCCGTGAGTAGCACAAAGCCACCGTCCTCACCATGGGTGGTTATGCTAGAGATTCTTAGGCGTTCGTGACGTAGAGTTGAGTTTTGGTTCTTGCATGCTATGTTTAATGGCTGTGGGTTGCCGTGGGGATCGTCAAATTTGATGCCACTACTGTGAAATAAGAATAAAAGAGAGTTTGTCATGTAGTTGAGCCGCGTTTGAGGTAAGGTTTTTTTCTTAAACCTTTTTATATTCAAGAATCGTTATAAATTGATATTGATGCAAAAAAATATGTATATTGTGATTATGTAAGTCTTATGGATTAAACTGAGTTATTTTAGATGAATGTGATTATTTACTTGATTGAATTTTTGATTGATTGAGTTGGCATTATGATAGCTTTTGTGATGCTGGTGCTAAACGTGGCCACATGCGCGTTTAGCGCCAGAGACAGTACCAACATCTTCATACTCTTTGCTGTGTAAGAACCAGAAATAATTAACGCAAAATAATAATAAATTAATTTCCTAAAAATAGGTTGAAAATTTAAAAGTCTTAATTTTAGAAATTTGGGGTGAGATTTAAATTCAGTAGAAATTTTCCAGTTGGAAAATGTAATTTTCTGCGAAAAATTGTGTAAAAAATGCGCACCGGTAAATTAGTCGGCAGTATCGGCTTAAGTCTGTCCAGTACTGTGTGAGAGTAGTAACATCAGTAGAAAAACTTGAAAAAATATTTAGAATTGAAAACCAGACATTAATTCTAAAGGTTTTGGTCCAAAGTGGGCCAAATGGGTTAAAAATGCTAACAGGTTGGACTAGGCATAAGTTGGGCCCAAGTCCAATATATATAAACACTCAAATGAAGCCAATTCAGCCTCATTTACTAACATAACACAACCCTAGCAGCTAGTAAGGAGTAGAGAGAAGAGAAGAGGGGTTACTATTCACATTCATCTTAAATCGATCATAACTCGAGCTACAGTACTCTGATTCGCGTGCCTTTTGCGGCCGTGCAAAGATCTTGGCAAGCGCGTCAGTTCTATCCAACATTTTCTGGTGAGTTTTTGAGTTTCATACTCCTATTCTTTGCCCTAAGTGAATTTCGAATTTGAGGTTTGCTTTTTGAGTGAATTTTTGTGATTTGGGTGTTTAGGTGCCAACTAATAGTGAGGAATCCTTGGGTTTCTTTCCCAATTTCTGTGATTAAGGTAAGGTTTCTCAAAAATTCTTGTGGTTTAGTATATTGTGAATTCTAGGTAATGATGTTAGTGATATTGGTATGTATAGTTGATATTTGGTAATTTGGGAGTGGTGTTGGTGACTGCAAAGCCTGTTGGAATTCAAATTTGGTGATCTTGTACACATTGGGAATCGGCCAAGTATGGTTTCAGTTTTCTCTATGTATTATGTAATGTTTCATGAACCTTAGGCTAGTGCATCATATGATAGGTTTGGATTGTTGATAATGTATGATAATTAGTGATAATTGTGATGAATTGGTGAATTATGATGGTAAGTGTTAAGGTTTGATGATAAATGTTGATGATGATATTGAGTATTGAACCTTGTGGTTGATGTTGATATTGAATGGTGGTGAATTTTGTTCATAAAGAGTTAAATTATGTAAAATTGTTAAGGTTGAATCTTGATTTAGGAATTGTGGATTTTGTTGAAGTATGGCAGAAGGAGGTGAAAACATTTAGTGAAATAGGTGTTGAATTAATTGAAATATAATGGAATGGTAAATTGTGGTATATGGTAGTATTTAGTTTGGTTTGGTTTTGGAATTTGAAAACTAGAGAACTTTGATGATTTTATGTAAAACTTGATTTTTAACAAACTTTGGCGAGTGTGAACCTGTGCACACGATGTGAGCAGTCTTTTCTGTCTGAGGTATCTCGCATACACAGGCACTTCCTTGAGTACGCGAGCATGTATTTTCAAGGCATGTGTACACAAGTTTTTAACACGTGACGCGAGAATTCCATTCTGTTTTGGATACTTGCGTACGCGAGCAGGGTGTTGGCTACGCGACCACCCTTTTTTTATCAACTAGTTGTATACGCATGACAGAGGTTCGCATATGTAAGACCCCTGTTTTGCTGAAAAATTATTTTCTTCTTTTTTAAAGGATTCTTGACGTGGCGAAAATCGGCCACTTAAGAAATTAATGTAAGAAATACGTTGCAAGTACAGTTCTTAACCTGCAAAAATCTGCGTATCAATTTAAAAGAGTTGTCACAAATTTTAGAAATAAAATACTGGGAGTATGAATCCCAGGTCGTCTCCCAACGAGTTGCAGAGAGAGTGCTATTTACTGATCAGAGGTTTTACAAGAAATTTTTGAGTTTGAGAAACAGAGAAATAAATGATTGAAAATTTATGTAATTCAAATAAAAGTCTTGACCGGGAGAAGATTAATTGGAAGTTCTATCCTTGTTGAATTTTCCCATGCGTAATAATAAAAGGGTTGTCGTTCTACTTTGTTATCCCTTATAAAATAAGGGAAAGTCAAGTAACTCTCCAACTAATCCTATCGCTTGCGTCCTAATCCTTTCCTAAGAAAGGATTAGAGTCAACGACAGGAGAGTCAGCCAACAACTCCCAATTAGGATTAACACCTGAGTATTCCAATTCAAGGTTGTCCTCTTAATTAGGGGTGTGCATGGTTCAGTTTTTCTATAAACTGAACTGAAACTGCACTAAACCATTTTAAATGGTTTAAAAACTGAACCAAACTGTTTTGTCACATATGAAACTGGTTCTAAACCAGTTTATAATACAGTGCACCAGTTTAAACCAGTTCATAAAAATAAAACTGGTTTTAATTAAAAAAACCAGTTTAAACTGGTTTATAGGCTAAAACTAGTTTTCACACTCTCCTTCTTTCTTTCCCTCTCTCTCTCCCCTCTCTCTCCCCACTCTCTCTCTCCCCTCTCACTCTCTCTCTCTCCTCTCCCTTTCTCTCTCTCCCTCCCTCCCTCATCCCTCTCTTTCTCTCCCTCCCTCTCTCTCTCTCTCTCTTTCTCTCTCCCTCTCTCTTCCTTTCTCTATCTCTATCTCTCTTCCACTCTCTCTCTCTCCTTTTCCTCTTTTGCTCTCTCTCTCTCTTCTCTATCCCTTTCTCTCATTCTCTCTCTCCCCTATTCCTCTTCCTCTCTCTCTCTCCTTTCCTCTCCCCCTCTCTCTCTTCCCCCTCTCTCTCTCTCTTTCTCTCCCTCTCTTTCCGTCCTCTCTCCCTCTCTCCTTCTCCAAAATTAATTTTACATACTCTTTCTTTCTCTTTCTCTTTCTCTCTCTCTCTCTCTCTCTCTCTTTCTCTCTTTCTCTCTCCTTCCCCTCTTCTTCTCTTTCTCTTCTTTGCTCCCTCTCTCTCCCTCATCTCTCTTCCTCTTCTCTATCGCTCCCCTTCTTTCTCCCCCTCGCTCTCTTTGTCTTCCTCACTCTCTCTCCACCTTTTCCTTTTCTCTCTCTTCCCCTTTCTCTCCCTATCTCCATCTCTCTCTCACTCCTCTCTCTCTCTCTCCCCTGCCCCTCTTTCTTCCCCTCCCTTTTCTTTCGCTCTCCTTTTCTCCCTCTCTATCCCTTTCTCTCATTTTTCTCTCTCCCTTATCCCTCTCTCTCTTTCTCTCTCTCCTTCTCTCCATCTCTCTCAATTTTTCTCTCTCTCTCTCTCTTCCTCCTTCTCTCTTTCCTTGTGCTCTTTTTCCCCTTTTCTTCTCTCTCTTCCTCTCTCTCCTCCTCCTCCTCCTCCTCTTCCTCTCTCTCCTCCTTCTCTCTTATTTTGGAAAAAAGAGAAAGAGAAAGAGAAGAGGGATATAAAGTGAGAAAAGGATGAGAGAGAAAAAAAAGAGAGAAAGGAGGGAAAGAAAGAGAATAAGGAGAGAGAGGAAGGAGAAAAAAGAGAGAGAAAAGGATAGAGAAAGAAGAGAATGAGAGAGAGAGAGAAAAGGAGAGAGAAATAAGGGAAGGAGAGAGAAAAGAATAGAAAAGAGAAAGAAAAAAGAGAAAAATGAGAGAGAGAAAGAGGATGAGAGAGGGGAGGTGGAGAGAGGACAGAGAGGAGAGAAACAAAAGGAAAAAGAGGGAAAAGAGGAAGAGAGAGAGAGAAGGGGAAGGGAGGGAGAGAGAGAAGGGGGATGGGAGGGGGAGAGAGAGGGAGAGGGGAGAAAAGAAAAGAGAGAGAGAGAGAGCGATAGAAAAGAGAGAGAGAGAGAGAGATAAGGGAGAGAAAGAGGAGAAGGAGAGAGAGAGGGGAAGAAAGAGGGGAGGAGGAGAGAGAGAGAGAGGAAGGAGAGAAAAAAAGGGAGAGAGAGAGAGAGAGGAAGAGAGAGAAGAGAGTGGAAAAAAGAGTGCAAGGTGAGAGAGAGGATGATAGAGAGGGAGAGAAAGTGAGAGAGACAAAGAGAAAGAGAGAGGGAGAAAGAGAGAGGGAGAAAGAGAGAGAGAGGAAGAGGGAGAGGGAAGGAGAGAGAGGGAGAGAGAGATAGAGAGGAAGAGGGATAGGGATAGGGGAGAGAGAAATGAGAGAAAGGGATAGAGGGGGAGAAAAGGGAGAGAGAAAGAAAGGGGATGGGAGAAAAAGGGGCAGGGGAGAGAGAGAGATGAGGGGAGGGGATGAGAGAGAGAGAGAGGAGGGGGAGAAAGAGAGGAGGGAGAGGAGAGAGAGAAGAAGAGAGAGAGGGGAAAGGAGAGAGAGGGAGAGGAGAGAGAGAGAGAGAAGAGAGAGAGAGAGAGAGAGTGAAGGGGGAAAGAGAAAGAATGAGTATGTAAAATTAATTTTGAAGTTTAAATAAAACCAGTTTTAATTTGGTTTAAAACTAAACTGAACCATAAAAACTGGTTTTTAATAAACTGGTTTTTCATAAAAACTATGGTTTTAGTTTAGTTTTTTATTTAAAAAAACTGGTTTATTTAAAACAGTTTCAGTTCAGTTTCAATTCAGTTCAGTGAAACCAGTTTTTTTGCACACCCCTACTCTTAATCAACTCCCAATCAAGTTAGGGAACTACTCCATTATCACGAATATAACTTTCACATAATTAAGAGAGGAATAAAAGTGAGACATGATGAAGAATAATTGAAAATTAATTAAAAGTAAAAATAGTTCTCTGCATTAATAAATTCTAAAAACAATCCAATTGTAACTCTAAATAAGGATTAAAGATATGAAAAAGTAAGGGACAAAGGAAACAAACTGGAATAAATGAAACTTCAACGGAGGTAGCAACTCTTCTCAATATCCAAGTCAATAGCAAAAGCAGTAAAATTCTAAGAACTATGAATGTGAAGAAAACCTAGAAGAAGCAGTCGAAATCTCTCTCTAAATTCAAAACTAAAATTAATACTACGCAGAATGAGAATGTGTGTTGAGTCTCAACTGCTCCCTGGCTATAGTCTATGTTTTTGAGCCGAAAATTGGGTCTAAAACTGGCCCGAAATCGCCCCTAATATTTTCAGAAATTTGTGCAGATCGCGCATGTCACGCGTGCATGCTAGGTGCGCGGGCGCGTCGATTGTCTTCCTTGCCTATTGCGCGTATGCGCCAATTGCGCGTGCACGTCGAGGTGTGAATGCGCTAATGTGTGCGTGCGCACCAGGTGTGTGTCCGCGTCGATTCTCGCCGGTCAGCTTCTTTGTTTCCTTGCGTTCCTTCTATTTTTGCAAGCTTCCTTTCCATCCTCTAAGCCATTCTTGCCCTATAAAGCCTGAAAACACTTCACGCACAGATCACAGTATCGAATGGTATAAAGGGAAATTAAAAATATATAATTTAGATGTATAGGAAGCAAGTTTTCAACTATAGGATAAAATTGGGAAGGAATTAAAAAATCATGCAAATCATATGAATAAGTGAGTAAAGAGTTGATAAAAACCACTCAAATTAGCACAAGATAAACCATAAAATAGTTGTTTATCAAACTCCCCACACTTAAACATTAGCATGTCCTCATGCTAAGCTCAAGGAGACAAAAAGAATGAATAGGGAAAGTAAGACTCATGCAATGCAACCTATGTATATAAATGCAACTATATGCTGAGATGTTTCTACTTACTTGGTCAAAAGTAAACAATCTCTTCAAGACAAACAGAAATCAAATTCCATTAATTCAAATCACACAATAAGAGACAAGTAAACTTGTAAGATGACAGCCCATGAAAGCTAGGAACGTAGAGTCAAGCTTAAACCCTCACTGGGAGTGTATATGCACTCTAGTTTCTCAGGTGTATAGGGTAATCCACTCTAGTCTCCTCCATTCATGCTTTCTAATGCCTTGTTGTTCATCTAACCAATCAACAAATATCTAATGCATACATGCAAACATGATGAGGTATTTTTCAAGGTTGTAATGGGGCTTAGGCAATGGTGAGGGTACATGTATGGCCAAGTGAGCTGAAAATTGAATCTTTGATTATCCTAAGTTCTCACCTAACACACACACACACTCCCTATGCTTCAAAAATCATGCTGAAATACCCATAATCTCACTTTATATGTTGCATTTACTCATGCACTTAAATTTTCTTTTTCTTTCACCTCATATGCATTGATTCTTTTTATTGAACTTATCATTTGGGGTGCTTTCATTCCCCTAAACTTAAACTGAAACATACATTTTTTTAAAGCATTATAGCATCAATACATTTGTTTTCATAATTTCACATGAGTAGCATTCAGACCTGAAATATTTATCAATTAACATACATTCTTATTAACCCGAGTTTCCATAGTTTCCCCACACTTAGCTTGCACACAATCTCTATCTTAAGCTAACTAAAGATTTAATTAAGGTAAGTACTTGTTTCTCCACTTAAGACTAGTGATGTGGTAATATAGAGAATTAAAGGGAATATAGAGGTTCAAAGTGGCAAACAAGGGAGAATTAGAATGGTAGGTCATTTAGGATAGTGAGCTAATAACAAATGATGGCCTCAATTATACATATACATGCATACATTAAGCACTGGACATATAGAGTGGAACAAACCATTGATTGCAATTATAGAGGAGAGAAAATACACAAGAATAAAAATAATGGTTAAATAATGTAACCATACAATTCGGCTCAAAATCTTACTGGGTTGTGTGTTCTGGCTCTAAACCATTTTCCAAATTACAATCTTCAAACAAGTTTAACATAGGATTTTAGTCTGAATTAGTGAAATTTTAAAAAAAGAGGGTCTTTGAAAAGAACTTATTATTTTTTTTCAACCAAGCAGAGTATACATGCAACTAATTATTACTATGCAATCTATTCTACCTAAACAAACAGAAAATTTATCTACTAGTGCTAAGAGAAAGAAAAGCTACCTCCGAAAGTCAGGTACTGATCGATCTCCCCACACTTAAAACTTGACACCATCCTCGGTGCCATCAGTCAGGAACAAAGGGGGGCTGGTAACAGCATCTCCGCAGTCGGGTGCGTCTAGGCTCCCGGTGCTGGTAGTTGAAGTAGAGTCCAGAGAGTCTGGTTCTTCTGTGGGTGGGTGGTTGCCAACAATCAGCTCCTTTAGGTATATAAATTGGCGCTTGTTACGGCGCTCCATGCGATCCAACCTCTGTAGTATCTGAAGAAATAGCTGATTTGTTGAAGGTGCTTATGATGTGGAAGGAGAAGGGGTATCTCTGGCCGGGTCTTCAGTTCGGCTAGTAGTGGCTGCTGTGGGTCTGATGTATTTCCCACTCGGAACATATTGATCATCCCGAGGAAGAATGGCCTTGGTGTCTCCAGCTCTATAGGAGACTCCGACTGCCGAGACCAAATCTGAAACCAAGGCGGGAAAAGGTATGTTGCCCGCAATCTGTACGTGTCCCATAGCTTGCCGGATGTGTCTTGGTAAATTGAGAGGCTGGTCCGTAAGGATACACCAGATGAGAACAGCCATATCTGCAGTGAAGGAGGACTCGTGAGTGCTCAGGAAGACGTAGTGGGGCATAATCTATAGTGCTGAAGCCAATATGCCCATAGGCCTGGATTGATGATTACCGTAGATTCACTTACTTCCAGGTAGTGCTATAATTCTGAGAATGTCGTCCCAGTCAAATTGGTATCGCTAGCGCTTGAGAGAGGCTTCTTGAAATGCGTCCAATCCTTCTGGAGCAGTGAGGAGATTAAAGCTTGCTGAATGGTCCCTTCAGATATGGTAATCTGCTTCTGACGGACATAGACAGACTGTAGGGTTGGCATGTGAAAATTGGAGTAGAATTCAACTACCCATGAAAGATTGACCAGCCGTGGCTATTTTTGTAAGAAACCCCATTGTCTTCTATCAATGCGGGGCTCTACCAAGTCAACAATGTTGGTAGAGAGGATAAGAAGGTGCTCATTGTTGTAGTTCCTCACCGCCAGAATGGGGAACATCTGCTCACAGTATCGGTTAGTGAACTGCGCAGTGTCCCTTGCTGGAAAGGCTTTTTCAGATTCATTGACCTTGATGATCCTCTTGACTCGCTTTGTTGATTGTTTGATAGCTGTTGAAGATGTTTCCGCAGCTAGCGTTCTTTTTGTTCCTCTTTTTACCGGTAGCTTGGGGGCAGCTTTCTCTTTACCTTTCTTGGTGGCCATCCTGAAAAGGGAAAAGAGAAATAATGTGTAAGCCCAATGGTTAGAGCAAGGAAGAGGGCACTACAAGTGATAACCAATGACCAAGTAAGGAAAATAGTGAACGAAAGACATGGTCGCGATTCCATGGGATCAGTTCATCAATGGAAATATGGCAAGGCATGGTAGGTATTGGATGCAAGATGGTTATTAGCATGCCGGCAAAGGCATGAGTAGCATAGATCAAGCATCAATTATAAAAATGTATTATCACTCGTAACAAACTAACAATCATGTTTGTATTGATAATTATATTAAATTAGTAAAAGATGGAAAAGATTTTGTGAAAAATAAGCATTAGAGTAGAAAGATAGAACAATTAAAATTGCACAATGCCATACGAGCTTTTTCACAAACACTTAGTATGCATGTTTAATATGATAGGTAAAGAATTAAATTGGAACATGCAAGCATTCCAAAAATAATTAATATTAATTGTCAAACAACTCCATAATAATAATCACAAGCAATTATAGATGAAATCACCCATTAAGATATCTAACACCAAGTAGAGTAATGTAAAATAGATAAATAATAAGAGGAGGAAAAAGAAAGTAGAAAGAAGAACCTTGAGAAGATGGTGAGAGTGGGAGGTAATGGAGAATGTGGGGTTTGATAAAATATGATAGAAGGGGGAGGAAAAAGAAAAAAAAAGTAAAAAAAAGAAGAAGATAAAGAAAAGTAGAGAAGAAAGAAGAAAGAAAAAGATAGAAAGAATTAGGATTTGGGAGGGGGGAACGAAAACTCGGCGGCGCAAGGAGTGAGTAAGGCGGTGCAACCGACGCGAACGCGTTCTGTGTGTGTTTGCGCAGATTGCGCAGAAGGGAAGGGACGCAGATGCGTCCAGTGCGCCTGGGTGTAACCAAGGTGGTGCTTCTAGCGTGAGGCCACCCCGGGCACGCGTGACTCATTGTAATTTTTGTAGTGGCGGCAAAATTCCCATTGACGCGTGCACGGCATGTGCGCGCACGCGTTGATACTAAGTGGGGAAAGGGACGCGTAGGCGCCAGGTGCATGTACGCGTGGGTCAATTTGTGCTTTGCAACTCTCTGGCCAAACAAGGTTTCGTCGATTTCCCCATCGACGCAGACGCGCACTAGGCGCGGATGCGTCGATCGCCAAGAGAGGAAATGGCGCGCACGCGTACAGTATGCATGCGTGTGGGCTGGATGGTGCCTAAGGCACATTTCTTGCCTAGCTCCCGCGCCACTATCTGTTCAATCTTGCCCAATTCACAGTCACAAGGGACGCGCACGCGCATGAGGCGCTGGCGCATCAATCCCTTTTTTTTTGCAGAATGCAATATGCAGCTGAATATGCAGAAAGAATGAATGGAGATTGAGAAAAGTGAAGAAGAATAAAAATGAAAGATCGTACCATGGTGGGTTGTCTCCCACCTAGCACTTTTCTTTAACGTCCTTAAGTTAGACGGTCCACTAGCTCAGTCTTCTGCTGTGGGTGGATCCTCCAAGAGGAAGATCTCCACCTCTTTGCTTTTCTTCATCTTCTCACCATGATATAGCTTAAGGTGATGTCCATTGACCTTGATGAATTTAGAACTTGAAGGGTGACTTAGGTGAATGACTCCGTATGGCTCTGCCTTTTCTACTTTATAGAGACCTTCCCATCTTGATCTCATCTTGCCTGGCATGCGCCTCAGTCTGGAGTTGTAAAGAAGAACTAATTCCTCTAATCTGAACTCTCTCCTTTTAATGTGCTTGTCATGCACATCCTTCATATTTTCTTTGTATAGCCTGGAGTTCTCATATGCTTCTAGGCGAAGGTTCTCTAATTCTTGTAGTTGCATCTTCCTTTCAGCTCTGGCCTTCTCAAATCCCATTTTGATTTATCGCACTGCCCATAATGCCTTGTGCTCTAACTGTACTGGGAGGTGACAGACCTTTCCATAAACTAAACGGAAGGGGCTCATCCCGATTGGTGTCTTGTACGCTATCTGGTATGCCTAAAGCGCATCTTGTATCCTGGTGCTCCAGTTCTTCCTGTGAGGCTTGACTATCTTCTCCAGGATACGCTTTATCTCTCTGTTAGATACCTTTGTTTATCTGTTAGTTTGCGGGTGGTAAGCAGTTGCTACCTTGTGAATAACGCCATGCTTCTTCAATAGAGCGGTCAATCTCTTGTTGCAAAAGTGGGTGCCTTGATCACTCACGATTGCCCGTGGTGACCCAAAACGACAAATAATATGGTTTCTAACAAAAGAGACAACAACATTAGCATCATCAGTACGGGTGAAAATTTCTTCCACCCATTTGAAAACATAATCTTCAGCTAACAATATATAGACAAAACCGCTAGAGTTTGGAAATGGACCCATGAAGTCAATACCACAAACATAAAAAATCTCACAGAACAACAAAATTTGTTGGGGCATCTCATCCTTCTTGGATATATTACCAAACCTCTGGCATGGGGAACAAAATTTATAGAAGGCAGCAGCATCCTTAAAAAGAGTAGGCCACCAGAATTCACAGTCTAAAATTTTTTTAGCTGTTCTTTGAGGACCAAAATGTCCACCACACTCAGAGGAATGGCAGGCCTATAAAATGGAATGGAATTCTGATTGAGGAACACACCTTCTAATTATCTTGTCAGGACCATACCTCCATAGATATGGATCATCCCATATATAATATTTGGACTCGCTTTTCAGCTTGTCCTTCTGATGCTTGGTAAAATTGGGAGGGAAGGTATGACTAACTAGATAATTAGCTACAGGTGCATACCAAAGAACTACTTCAGATACTGCATGCAAGCTATCAAATGGAAAAGCATCATTGATAGGAGTGGAGTCATCCTTATTGTGCTCAAGGCGACTCAAGTGGTCCGCCACTAAATTCTGAGAACCACTCCTATCTTTAATTTCTAAATCAAATTCTTGTAGCAGCAATATCCAACGTATTAGCCTTGGTTTGGACTCCTTTTTAGCTAATAAATATTTTAGAGTTGCATGGTCTGAGTACACTACCACCTTAGTACCAAGTAAGTAGGCTTAGAATTTATCCAGAGCAAAAACATTAGCTATAAGCTCTTTTTCAGTGGTAGTGTAATTAGACTGAGCAACATCTAAAGTTTTTGAAGCATATGCAATTACAAAAGGATCCTTACCTGCGTGCTGGGCCAGCGCCACTCCTACAGCATGGTTGGAGGCATCACACATAGTCTCAAAGGGTTGGCTCCAGTCTGGTCCTCTCACAATTGGAGCTTGAGTTAAGGTGATCTTCAGCTTATCAAACGCTTCCATGCAGTCCTCACTCAGCTCGAACTCAACATCCTTCTGCAGCAGTCTAGATAAAGGTAAAGCTACCTTACTGAAGTCCTTGATAAATCTATGGTAAAAACCTGCATGGCCAAGGAACGAACGGACTTCCCTTACGGAGGAGGGGTAAGGTAAACTAGAAATGACATCTACCTTTGCTGGATCCACAGAATTACCAATATTAGAGACAACATGTCCTAGAACAATACCTTGTTTAACCATAAAATGACACTTTTCAAAATTTGAAACAAGGTTTGAGCTAACACACCTGTCTAATACTCTAGATAAACTATCCAAGCAAAGGATAAAGGAATCACTGTATACGCTAAAATCATCCATGAAGACTTCCATACAACTCTCAATAAGATCAGAGAAAAGACTCATCATGCACCTTTGGAAAGTAGATAGTGCATTGCGCAAGCCAAAAGACATCTTCTTATAAGCATATGTTCCAAAGGGACATGTAAAAGTAGTCTCTTTCTGATCTTCAGGAGCTATATGAATCTGAAAATAGACTATGTAACCATCTAGAAAATAGTAGTGTTATTTACCTGACAAGCGATCTAGCATTTGATCAATGAATGGAAGGGGGTAGTGATCCTTACGAGTGGCCTGGTTGAGGTGCCTGTAGTCAATGCACACTCTCCAGGAACTCTGCACTCTAGTTGCTATGAGCTCTCCTTGCTCATTCTTTACTGTAGTGACTCTAGACTTCTTGGGCACCACTTGTACTGGGCTGACCCATTCACTATCTAAAATGGGGTAGATGTTGTCTGCCTCCAATAGTTTGGTCACTTCCTTCTTGACAACCTCTAAGATGGTGGGATTTAGTCTTCTTTGGGGTTGACGGACATGCCTTGCTCATTCTTCTAAAAATATTCTGTGCTCACAAACTTGACGGTTGATGCCTACTGTTCATACCCTGACCGGGGTCCTCCAACTCGGTAAATCCGCAAGAGGTCCGACCTTGTCCTAAAGCTCACACCTAAAGGTCGGACCTCGGACAAAGAGCAAGGAAGGCCCATCAAAAGGAACGCAGCCCAAACCTAAAGGCCGAAAAGGCCTGGAAAAGGCGGTTCCACAAAGATAGAGATAAACTCCCAAAGATAAGATAAAGATAAGATAAGAATATCTTATCCAGGGAAGATCACTGCCAACTACTATAAATACACTGGAGCACCCAGGTATGGCATTCATTCCAAATCTACATACATCTGCTTGGATCCATGCTAACTTAAGCACCGGAGTGTCATTGCAGGTACAACCATCAACCGTTCTGCGTACCTAGCTCAGGTCACCGAACCTCCACCTCGGGCCTCTCCGGACGACCGAGCTACACGTTTCAGGCAAACCCTCGGAACATTGGCGCCGTTGCCGGGGACCTGGAAGTCATCCCTCTACCATGGCGAACAACCCTCTCAACGATGAGCACGCTGCGTCTGAACAAGAGGACGAAATTGACACCGGAGAACGACCGGACAGCCCTCTATCACCACGTACTCCAGGAGGAAACAAACAGAATCGCCCAAAAACATCATCCCCAAACAAGGATCCACAAAATTCCGAAAGAAAGAAGAGCTCGGAAATTCTAGAAGCAGTCCGGGCACAACAAGACCGACTAAAACAACTCGAAGAGGACATAAAGAAGCAGAAAGAAACTGAACAAGATCTGAGAAGGGAAACACGAAAGCGCAGAGAATTAGAAGAAAAACTACGAAAAATAGAGGCCAACCTGAAAGACCGGACAGAACACGGCACTACCGCTGAAGACAACCATGATCCCTTCACGCAAGAGATCATGAAGGAGAAGGTACCGCGAAACTTCAAACCACCCGATATGGACCTCTACGACGGCACCACCGATCCAAGTCATCACCTCAGCAACTTCAGAAGCAGAATGTACCTAGTCGACGCCTCCGACGCGACTCGGTGCAAAGCCTTCCCCACCACTCTCACCAAGTCGGCCATGAAGTGGTTCGACAACCTGCCACCAAGATCAATCACCAGCTTCGAAGACCTAACCAAAAAATTCCTAACAAGATTCTC
>NC_029774.3:72137147-72140047 GCF_000817695.3 Arachis duranensis | reverse complement strand
AAATGGGGACTTGACCTACTCGGCCCGTTCCCCCAAGGACCGGGGCAAGTTAAATACCTCATAGTAGGGGTCGACTACTTCACAAAGTGGATCGAAGCTGAACCCTTAGCCACCATTACGGCTCAGAAAAGTCGCAAATTCCTATACAAAAACATTGTCACAAGGTTCGGAGTCCCCTACTCCATCACAACAGACAATGGAACACAGTTCACGGACACAAGTTTTCAGAACTTGGTGGCCGAACTAAAAATTAAACAGCAATTCACCTCAGTCGAGCACCCACAAGCCAATGGACAAGCAGAGGCTGCGAATAAAGTCATCTTGGCCGGGTTAAAACGAAGACTCCAAGAGGCCAAAGGGGCATGGGCCGAGGAGCTCCCCCAGGTACTATGGGCATATCGGACAACCCCGCACTCTACAACAGGAGAATCACCATTTCGACTAGCTTACGGGATGGAGGCAATAATTCCTATTGAAATAGATGAAGGGTCACCTAGAACCATCTTCTACAGCGAGAAAGGTAACCCGCAGGCACAAAGAGAAGAACTCGACCTCCTCCCCGAGGTCCGAGAAAGAGCTCGGATCCGAGAAGAAGCCTTAAAGCGGCGGACGGCCCTCAGATACAATCAGAAAGTAATAAAACGAAGCTTCTCCATTCACGACCTGATTCTAATCTGAAATGACATCGGAACACAAAAGTCGGGAGAAGGAAAGCTAGCTGCAAATCGGAAAGGGCCCTACAAGGTAACAGAAGTCTTAGGAACAGGCTATTACAAAATATCCGACCTAGAAGGCAATGAGTTGCCCAGGGCCTGGCACGCCTGCAATCTAAGACGATACTACAGCTAGAAAAACTTGACCCGAGGTGTACTCTTTTTCCCTAGAAGGGTTTTTTAATGAGACACCCGGACAAGAAAAGCACCCGACCTAGCCAAGGGTAAACACTCTGTAAATATTTCTTTTTTTTTAATACTAATCGAATTTTTCTCTTTTCATTCTCCTTCTTCTTCCTCAAGATGAAACAAATCCTGAAAAGTATCCCGCCAAGGCGCATTAATTTATGCTCGGCAAAACGCAAAAAATTATTGCCAAATAGACCACACAAGGTCGGCAAAGATAAAAGCGACGAGGTTCAGATTAATGTGAGAAGTTATAAAGCAACCCTGAAAAGGCTCAAAAAGCCAAATAAAAGAGGTTACAAAAATAACTTAAAAGGCCGACCAACAACAAGGTCGGACCCAACAAAGGGAAATACTCGACCGCCCCCCCGAGGTCCGAGAAAAAGCCCGGATCCGAGAAGAAGCCTTAAAACGGCGAAACGACCAAAGAAAACAAAGGTTTCGAAAACGCTTACTAAAAGGTTGCTATACAAAAACAACTAAAAAGTATAAGCGAAGAAATGAAATCAAAGGGAAGGGTAAAACAAAAGTTTCAAAAAGCGCTAGCTAAAAGGTTGTTATCCAAAAACAACTAAAAAGCATAAAGCGGAACTAAAAGTCAAAACGCGAACAGACACCACATAATAAGCTAAAAAGTTACTACAAGTAGCTAATAGCAAAAAGGTGTTCAAAGCATTAACAGGTAGTAAAAACCATCCAAAAAAGAGCCCACAGGCCGGGCAAACAACCAAAAGACAAAGGATTACAGGGAATCAAGATCCCTTCTGGACTCCACATCGGTAGAAGGCTGCGGAGGAAGAACCACAGAAATCGGGACAGCCTTGACAGCACTGTCATCTCGGTTTAAAACCTCCACACCAGACTCCTCCCTAGCCAGAGGTAAGGTCGGGTTCGCAACCGGAACTTTGGGGTCAGACACCGGAACCTCATCCTCATTGGGAGCAGGAACAATCTTTCCCTCCACGACAACATTTTTCATACTGAATAAACTCAGATCCAGGTCAGGAGCAAGAACCCGGACCTGAGCCTTCAAATTTTCAAACATAGCATCCATACCCTTAGCCACATGTCCTTCTAACTCGTAAAAATCATCCTGAGCGGATTGCAACCTCTCCTTTGTCTCCACAAGCTCAGCATATGTCCGAGTATAACTCTCCCTCGCCGCCTTCGCCATCTCCTCGGATGAACTCGCCGCCGCCACAGCCGCAGTAGCTTTAGCTTTCTCCTTCTCCAAAGACGCCTCCAGCTCAGCAATCCTAGCAGTCTTCAGCTCACTAATCCTCTCGAACTCGGACTGAGCCTTCTCAAGTCGGGAACTGGTCGCACCAATGGGGGATTTCTTGAACTCTCGGGCAATAGCGGCATGAAGACTAGCCATCCGGACACATCTCCGCGCCATATACTGAAAATGGTGCTCAATAGACACATCATCAGTAGAAATAAAAGTCTGAGGAAGGACATGCTGTTCAACCCAACCAAGAGCATCAAAATCCTTATCATTAAAGCCCACAAACTCTTGAGAGGTCTTCTACTTTTTAGGAGGAGGGCCCGAGGACGAAGGAGGAGAAGAATTACCAGGTCCAGAGGTTGGAGGATCCTGATTTATAGGTCGAAACTGGGGAGTCGGAATAGTCTTCGACCGAGTAGTGACACCCACAGTAGTCTTCTTCGGAGAAGATCGGGCAGAAGCCTCCCCAGCCTCGATATTTCGAGCAGCCACGGACTTCTTTGTCCGACGAAGGTACTTCATGGAATCCGCCTGAGAAGACATCTCTGCAAAAATAAAAGAAAAGGATCACCAAAACAGAAATTCCACCAAAACAAAAACAAGCAAAGCCAAAATACTAAAAAAGATAATCTCGGAGGGTCGGGAACTACCTAACTCGGAACGGAGAAGGCTTGGATCCCCCAACATTTTCTTCGTGTCCAAGTGAGGTGCCCGACCCCATAAACCGCTTACCACACCCACAAAGGCCTGCTCCACCTCATCTAGACTCTCAA
>NC_029774.3:72115614-72136460 GCF_000817695.3 Arachis duranensis | reverse complement strand
TCCTTGTTTCCTTTCCTGCAAAGAGTGATGAAGTTGCTTGCTTCTCAAGCACTTGAGTGGTTAGCTCACTTATGTATGGGCAAGTGTCTGAGTCTTAAGTTGGTGTGTGAACACCAAACTTAGTCTCCTACTTACTCCCCTGTTCTTTGAATTCTTGAATTCTCTTTGGAGTGAAGTTGTTGCTAAGGATTTTAAGCATTTCTGTGATTGCTTAGAATGGTTATTCCTTTCATATAATTCAAAGGTTGTTGTGTTCAGTTGATCTTTATGGTGGAACACCAAACTTAGAGTTACACATTCCCCTTTGAATTATTGATCCACGAATTCATTGTTTGGTGTGAAACACCAAACTTAATTCTTTGCAATGCACAGAAACTACTTCACCTTTTTATTGAAACAAATAAAAGAAATAGCAAAAGAGTGTTACCTCAGGTTGGGTTGCCTCCCAACAAGCGCTCTTTTAACGTCATTAGCTTGACGGTCAGTTTCCTCAGTTGAGGTGATATTTAACTGTTCATACCCTGACCGGGGTCCTCTAACTCGGTAAATCCGCAAGAGGTCCGACCTTGTCCTAAAGCTCACACCTAAAGGTCGGACCTCGAACAAAGAGCAAGGAAGGCCCATCAAAAGGAACGCAGCCCAAACCTAAAGGCCGAAAAGGCCTGGAAAAGGCGGTTCCACAAAGATAGAGATAAACTCCCAAAGATAAGATAAAGATAAGATAAGAATATCTTATCCAGGGAAGATCACTGCCAACTACTATAAATACACTGGAGCACCCAGGTATGGCATTCATTCCAAATCTACATACATCTGCTTGGACCCATGCTAACTTAAGCATCGGAGTGTCATTGCAGGTACAACCATCAACCGTTCTGCGTACCTAGCTCAGGTCACCGAACCTCCACCTCGGGCCTCTCCGGACGACCGAGCTACACGTTTCAGGCAAACCCTCGGAACACCTACTATATCTGCCAAGCTCCATCCAAGTGCTTTCTTGTGTCTTCTCAGCACACTAAGTAGTTGCTCCTCTTGTTGGGAAGTGAGATCCCTTGCAATGATAACTGGGTGCTTCTAATTATCCTCAAGGTAAGCATACATGAGGTTGGGTGGAAGGGGTTTTAGCTCCAATTTCTGTTCTGGATTGGGCACTGGATCTTTTGGAGCCAGTGATGATGGCAGGATGTCCTCATTGTGTTCAGATGGTTTTCCCACGCTTGGACCTTGCTCCATGTGCCTCTCTTCCTTCTTCTTGGTGAACTACAGCTATGGTCTCATCAATCATATCACACTGGAAGATAGAATGATCTTCTAGAGGGTGTTTCATAGCTTCATTCAGATTGAAGCTTACTGCTCGACCGTCTATCTCAAAGGAATTAGTTCCTGAGAATGCATCCAGCTTGAACTTTGAGGTCTTCAGGAATAGTCTTCCGAGCAAGATGGATGACGGTCTTCCTGAGTCATTTTGGGGCATCTCCAAGATGTAGAAGTCAATGTGAAATGTGAGCCCCTTAATGCTAACCAGCACGTTCTCAGCAATTCCAACCACTGTAATAATGCTTTTATCTGCTAACACAAAATGAGCTGCTGACTTTTTTAAGGGAGGGAGCCTCAAAGCATTATATATAGACAAAGGCATAATTATCACGCACGCTCCTAAATCACGCATGCATTCAGAAAATATTACACCTTCAATGGTACAGTTAACCATGTATGGACCTGGGTCACTACATTTTTCAGGTATATCCCCCATTAAAGCAGATATAGAGTTACCTAAAGGAGTAGTTTCTAAGTCATTAATCTTATCCTTATGCATGCATAAATCTTTGAGAAACTTTGCATATTTAGGCACTTGTTGAATAATATAAAAAAGGGGAACAGTTACCTCAACCTTTTTTAAAATTTCTACCATTTTTGGGTCAAGTTCCATCTACTTTCTAGGCTTCCGTGCAAGGTGTGGAAATGGAATAGGGATGGCGTCTCTGGTAGCTTTCGTTGTCTTAGATGCGCTATTCTCTGGTTGAGTTGCTTCTTCCCCAACCATGTCTTATACTTCCTCTTCCTCTTCAACATCCTCCACTTCAACCATGTCCTCAACTGGGGCATATTCTTGTGGACTTGGCTCCTCCTGACTCCTCTCTTGCAGTGTAGTCCCAAACCTCAAAGTAATGGCATTAATTCCTCCCTTGGGGTTGGTTAAAGGTTGAGAAGAAATTCCACTGGAGCTTGAAGGCTGGTTATTGGAGTTCTTAAGTGATCCAATCTGTGAGACGAGAGCTTGTAAAGTAGAATTCAGACCGTTTAAGGTAGAAGTAAGGTTGTTCTCTACGGTCTTTTGTCTTTGATCAATAGAGTGTAGCAACTCGTCATGAGAAGAGGAAGGGGGGTAAGTAATATAAGGGGTCTGCTGTTTGTTGTTCTGAGGTGCTTGGGATTGCCTTTGGTAAGGTGCTTGATAAGGCTGGTTTTGGTTCTGCTGTCTGTTGTTGTTGTTATTCTACCTCTGATTTCCATTGATGTCTCTGCCTCCTCTGTTGTAGTTGTCCTTCCATCCTTGGTTGGAATTATCTCTCCAACCTTGGTTGGAGTTGTCCTGCCAACTTTGATTGTAGTTTTCACCTTGGTTGTAGTTGCCGCCTTGTTGATAGTATCCTTGATTCAGGCGATCATAGAAATTGTGAGTAGCTGCCAAGGTGTCCTTATGTTAAAGCTGTGGGCACTCGTCAGTGTAATGACTATAATCAGCACATATTCCGCATACTCTCTGAGGAACCAGTTGATGACTCTGTTGTGATGGGGGAGGCTGAGGTTGTTTTTGATTCAGGTGTATCTGCTTCAGTAAGTTGGTCATCTCACATAGACTTTATGTGAGAGTGGTAGTCTCACCGCTAGAGGAGACCTCTGCCATAGCCTTGGGATGGTTGTTTCTGTGCTTGTGATTCTGAGTGGACTCAGCCAGGTCGGCGATCAGCTGCCATGCTTCATCTGTGGTCTTATACTTTTTCAGAGAACCATTACTCGCACAATCCAATGTAGTCTTGTCCTGAGGCTTCATGCCCTGTGTGAAGTAGCCGATCAATACCAACTTGTCAATCATTTGGTGGGGGCATGCGTCTAGGAGATTAGTGAAGCGCTCCCAATACTCGTAAAGAGTCTCAGATTTGCCTTGAATAATCATTGAAATTTTTTTCCTCAGTCTATCAGTAACTTCAGCTGGAAAGTATTTTTCTAAGAATTCTCTTTTAAGCGTATCCCAGTTAGTAGCAACTGCTTCAGGTTGAGTGTAGTACCACTCCCTTGCCTTTCCCTTAAGAGAAAATGGGAAGGCGGCTAGCAAAATAGAAGTCTCAATTGCACCATTACGCCTAACAGTATAACAGGCTGTCTGAAAATCTCTGAGATGCTTGAGAGGCTCTTGAGCAGGTAAGCCATGAAACTTCGGCCATAGATTGATTAGTACAGTCTCCAGTTCAATATCTACACCCAGATTTGGATGATGCGCTTTGAAAGGTGGTAGTGTAAAGTCCGGAGCTCCTGCTTCTTGGAGAGTAATCCTCCTGGGAGCCGCCATGTTCTCTGCGCGTAAATCAACCAAATCAGTAGGAAAGTAGCTTGTTTCTTCCTTAAATGACGATTCAAATTCGTCCTCAGATAGGAGTAACTGACGCCGAGCTTGCCTTATATGTGAAATAGTTCTTTCAATCTCAGGATCAAATGCGGGTAAGCTCGGATCAGGTAGTGAACGCGTCATTCAATGAAAGAAACATACAACTCATGGTAATAAAAGAAAATAAAATTCAAATAAATAAATTCCAACCAATAAATTAGCACACTGTTGCAACTCCCCGGCAACGGCGCCAAAAATTGACGTGGCGGAAATTTGTCGATTAAGAAATTAATGTAAGAAATCGTTGCAAGTACAGTTCTTAACCTGCAAAAATCCGCGTATCAATTTAAAAGAGCTATCACAAGTTTTAGAAATAAAATACTGGGAGTATGAATCCCAGGTTGTCTCCCAACGAGTTGCAGAGAGAGTGCTATTTACTGATCAGAGGTTTTCCAAGAGATCTTTGAGTTTGAAAAATAGAGAAATAAATGATTGAGAATTTATGTAATTCAAATAACAGTCTTGACCGGGAGAAGATTAATTGGAAGTTCTATCCTTGTTAAATTTTCTCAAGTGTAATAATAAAAGGATTGTCGTTCTACTTAGTTATCCCTTATAAAATAAGGGAAAGTCAAGTAACTCTCCAACTAATCCTATCGCTTGCGTCCTAATCCTTTCCTAAGAAAGGATTAGAGTCGGAGACAGGAGAGTCAGCCAACAACTCCCAATTACGATTAACACTTGAGTATTACAACTCAAGGTTCTCCTCTTAATCAACTCCCAATCAAGTTAGGGAACTACTCTATTATCATGAATATAACTTTCACAGAATTAAGAGAGGAATAAAAGTGAGACATGATGAACAATAACGGAAAATCAATTAAAAGTAAAAATAGTTCTCTGCATTAATAAATTCTAAAAACAATCCAATTGTAACTCTGAATATGGTTTAAGGATATGAAAGAGTAAGGGACAAAGAAATGAAACTTCAATGGAGGTAGCAACTCTTCTCAATATCCAAGTCAATAGCAAAAGCAGTAAAATTCTAAGAACTATGAATGTGAAGAAAACCTAGAGGAAGCAGTCAAAATCTCTCTCTAGATTCAAAACTAAAACTAAAACTATGCAGAATGAGAATGTGTGTTGAGTCTCTGCTGTTCCCTGGCTCTAATCTGTGTTTCTGGGCCGAAAATTGGGTCTAAAACTAGCCTGAAATTGCCCCCAGCATTTTCTGAAATTTTGGCAGATCGCGCATGTCACGCGTGCGCGCTAGGTGCGCGCGCGTCGATTGTCCTCCTTGCCTGTTGCGCGTACCTGCCAAGTGCGCGTGCGCGTCGAGGTGTGAATGCGCTAATGTGCACGTGCACGCCAGGTGTGCATCCGTGTCGATTCTCGCCGGTCAGCTTCTTTGTTTCCTTGCGTTCCTGGCATTTTTGCAAGCTTCCTTTCCATCTTCTAAGCCATTCTTGCCCTATAAAGCCTGAAAACACATAACGCACAGATCACGGTATCAAATTATATAAAGGGGAATTAAAAATATATAATTTAGATGTCTAGGAAGCAAGTTTTCAACCATAGGATAAAATTGGGAAAAAATTGTAAAATCATGCAAATCATATGAATAAGTGAGTAAAGAGTTGATAAAAACCACTCAAATTAGCACAAGATAAACCATAAAATAGTGGTTTATCAATTCTCTATCTTTTTAAACTTTGTTAATTACCATCTAAGATTACCAAATAGTAATTTGGCCCTAAGCCTAATAAAGATGCGCTAGTGAATTAAATTTGTAAATTTCTGTAAGAGTTTAGAAGACAGAGACTTAGATTTCTGAAGTTGTAGGTGAACAGGTGAAGTGATATATTGTTGATGACTTTGGGAAGTTGAAAGTTGATGATTAACTTGTGGAATCAAGGATTGATAATGGTTATGACAAGTTTGGGACCCAGAGATGGATGATGAACTTATTAAATACCGTTTTATGTTGATATTAATGAGTTATTGTACGATAGGCATAAGGGATGGGTTTGTCCCTCTAACGTTGAGTGGTAGGCGTATGGGCCGAGTTTGTCCCGTTACGTTGAGTGGTGGGCGTAAGGGCAGGTGTTAGTCCCGCTTACACTGAGATGTGAGGGCTGTGGCGGAGAATTCTGCTCGTATCCTTTTGAGTCACAAGATTGAGCCTGGTGTTTAGCATTAGTAGTGCTTCAGGGTCAGATTCGAAGGGTGATTCAAAATTTGAAAGAAAGAAAGATGTGGGACCCACCACTACTCCCCGTTCCCCAATCAGATTTACCCTTTCCCCCAAAAATCTCTCTCCCCAAAGTCCCCCTCCTAACCATTACCCTCAATCTTTCTCCCCATTAATTTCCTTTCTTTCCCCACTCCCATCTGTATCCCCCGCAACTCACCCCATTCAATTCAATTTGATTCCCTTTCTGTTTTTTTTCTTCTTAACCCATCATAACTCCCCCTCCCCCTTTCCCCTATATAAACACTTTACCCCCTTCCCTTTTACATCACAAGAACAATAACTTGTTATCTCTACTACTTATTTTACCATCTCCTTCTATTCTTCTTTTTACCACCCCCACCTTCTCTTTTTTATAATCACCATATCCCCTTCCCTTCTCCATTCTTCTTTTCCTTTCTTCTTTTTCTCTTCCTATTATCACCCACATCCTCCTTCCTCTATTTTCTATTTTTCTTTGCTCGGGGACAAACAACAGCTTTAATATTAGTGTGGCCGCTGTGCATCATTCTTGGAATATTATTTATGGCACCCAAAGGAAGAGAGTCATCTTCTAGGAAGAGGAAAGATAAGGCTCCCATGACCGGTCCATATGATGCTAACCGGTTCAGTTCCAAAGTGCATGAAGAGCACTTCTTTGGGATCACTAGTTAGAAGAAAGTGATCCCAAAGGTGCGATTCAATCTTAAGCCGGATGAGTATTCAGAAATCCAGGAGCAAATCCAGAGGAGAGGCTGGGGAACATTGTGTAACTCGGTGACTAAAGTGGTCTAACTAATGGTCCAAGAGTTCTATGCTAATGCTTGGGTCACATACAAGCATGTGAGGGCATGAATCCTAGTCGCAAGAACTAGCGCACCTTGAACAGAAGGCGGATTCTGGATTTTGGCCCAAGGAGTGTGAGGGAGGTGCTCCAATTACCACCTTCGAGAGATGATCCCCACTCCTTTACTGAGAGGGTGAATGGAGACCGAAAGCTCGGCCAGATTCTGGCAAGCATATGCCTTCTGGGAGCCCAGTCGAGGTTGAATGCTGAAATGCAGCCTTATCTATTGGGGCGACATGACTTGAGACTGGTAGCCCGATGATGGTTGGAGTTTATCCAATGCTCCATCATCCTAACGAGCAACCGTTCTGAGGTTACTATAGACTGGGCTGTGAAGATCCACTATATCATGCTTGGGAGTGACGTGGATGTGGAATGAGTGATTGCACAAGAGATATATAACATTGCTTCTAATGCCTCTACCCACGCCAAGTTGGTGTTCCCACATCTCGTCTACCACCTCTGTGATGCCCTTGGAGTGTGCATAGAGCATGACACCCTTATTCCTATAGAGAGGTTGATCTATAAGAAGATGATGGAGTATGTCCGGGAGTATACACGAGCCCAAGAGAGGAGCCAGCAGCACAAGGAGAGCTAGTTCCCCCACCTTAGCAGGAGCAGCCTATGATGCCTTAAGGACACTACTTCCCACCACAGAAGTATTGGCATCAGCTGACCTTCTGGATAGAGCAGCTGAGGGTGAGCCAAGATGGTCATAGTGCTCTTCTTCAGTAAGTTCTGGCAGAGCAGCTGAGTCAGTGCTAGGATCTCACACAGATGAGACTTGACTTTCGGCGACTGAAAGGATATTTGGGAGCTCAGCCTGACGAAGGAAACGATTAGTAGGATGATTGAGATGGTTGAGTTTCTTGTTACGCTATTTCCCTTCTCGTTCTTATTTGTTATTTCTTGTATTCTGTTACTTATCTTTATCATTTGCATGATCTTTAGTATTTTTAGTTCTTAGGTATTTCTGTTTAATTTGATTGCTTTTGTTTTTTTTAAAGACGCCTCATGTACCACTCACTGAGCTTAAATTCAAAAAGATAAAGAAGAGAAAAATGGTGTAATACATGAGTGGTTGAGTTATATGTATATTTGGCTTATTTAAATTGATCTGGTGGTATTTATCTGTGGTTGAGTTATATATAGATTTGTCTTATTCAAAAAAATAGTACATATTTGATTTTGAAGTAAAGGATGTTAATTCATGAGGAACATGAATTTAGAGAAGTATTATGAATTATCTAAATTAAACAAGAAGTTGATCATTGAAACTAAGCAAACAACAAAAGAAAAAAAGAGGAAAAAAGAAAGGTAAGGCCCAAGGCTCTGAGCATCAATGGCTAGGAAGGATAGAATTGAACCAAGTTCAAAGAAGTTATTTTCCTAGCTATATGTTTGTGGTATGCATATGTCAAGAAATTTTTGAGACTAAATACTTAGAGTCAAAGCCAAGTGCAATTAAAGAGTATTGATGACAAGTCATCTTATGCTAGCTTTTCAAGCATTTTTCACTTGTTTCATTAGGTTTTATGCACTTTCTTGCACAATAAGTACGTGATTTGGAGTGGATTTTCATGATTATGTTAAATCAATCAACCATCATTTATTTGACACAAAATTATAGGGTTTAAGCTAGAATTAGTTTGTTTTATGAATGAATTAGAAACCTTCTGAATTTAGTGATACTTTGACATGTTTGTGTGGTTGCTTGCAGGAGAAGAAAGGAAGCAAGGCCAAGACAAGGCTGGTGCTCAATTAAGTGAGCGCTATGCTCACTCTAGTGAGAATTTGCATGCTCCACCAAGGGAAGCAAGGCTAATAAAGGGTAGCGCTCAAAAATTCAAGCGCTACGCTCACAAGAGTGAGCATTGGCGCGCATCAAAGCAAGGAGGGCAAGGGGCGCTCAAATAGCGCTCAAAGAAGTGAGCACTATGCTCGAGTTGTCAACCAAGTAAATAAGGAAAGAGCAGCATGGAAAAAGAGTTCACCAAGGCTCGAAGAGGGGGACACACTCGACACAAGACATAGTGCTAAATATTGAGCGCAACGCTCACTTAGTGAGCGCTACACTAAAAGCATGCTAGGCCAAAGGGAAAGTGAGCGCTATGCTCACACAACCAAGCGGAGCACTACCCTGGGAGCAAACCCATGCACCCCACCTCACTTGAACCAAGCCACTCCTGGTCCATCCATTCATTTCTTCTACACTTTCTTTTTTGTTTTATCAAGGGAGTCATTGAGATCTAGATCTATTTTCTGATCTCATTGCTCTTCTTTGATCTTCAATTTCTCTTTTGGAATTTCACAATTGAGCTAAGTTTTTTTCTGTTTCGTTGCTTCAAATAATTTTCCCTTTTTGTTTGGTGACTGAACTGCATTTCTTTATTTCACAACTTTCTGATTTACTTTAGCTTACATCTTCTTGTTAAATTCTGAATCCTAGCCCCCAAATCCCTTTAATCTTCAAGCAATTTAAGTTTCTCAGCAATTTAGATTCAGTAATTTAGTTTTCTTGCACTTTAAGCTTCAGCCATTTACATTTCTTGCAATCTAAGTTTCAGTCATATACATTACTTGCACTTTAAGTTTCAGATCTTTATCTCTTCTACACTTTACTTTTTTGTCAATTTTCCCTATCCCTTTTAAATTTCCTGCAATTTAGCTTCTGTAATTCAAACTTCACTCAAATCACGAACTATTTGCTTAACTAAATTCATCACCTAACTAAAATTGCTCAATCCATCAATCCCTGTGGGATCGACTTCACTCTTGTGAGTAATTACTACTTGATGCGACCCGGTACACTTGACAGTGAGTTTTGTATGGAAATCGCTTTTCCCTCATCAAGTTTTTGACGCCGTTACCAGGGATTGATTTAGATTGACAATGATTAAGTAAGGTGATAATCTAGATTAAGCACTTTTTCTTTTATTTTTCTTTCATTTCTGTTAAGCACACTAACTATTTGAATTTTTGTTTAGACTAACGCTCACCTCACTCTAGCAGTAGAGTGAATTATTTCTCATTTTTTGTTTTGTGTGTTTTGTGCCAGGAGGAAGAAGAGGTGAGTCCACATCTTTTGATTCTGAGCCAGAGAGATCACTTTGGAGGTTGAGAAGAGAATCAAGAGGAAAAGGACTTGTTGGAGAAGCAGACTCAGAGGAAGAGGATCAAGAGATGGAAGAGAACACCCCTAATCCACCAAAGGGAGTAGCCAACAACTATCCACCTCAAAGGAGGGTTCTAGCCTCCTATACTTTTCCTAATCCAAGGCACTGTGGGAGTAGCATTTTGACTTCAAATGTCAATTCAAACAACTTTAAATTGAATATTCAACTCATCACATTGGTGCAAAACAATTGTTCTTATGGAGGAGGTCCTTTGGAAGATCCAAACCAACACTTATCCACCTTTCTGAGGATATGTGACACAGTGAAAACCAATGGTGTGCATCCTGATATTTACAAATTGTTGCTATTTCTATTTTCCCTGAGAGACAAAGCTACTCAATGGTTGGAGTCATTTCCAAAAGAAAGCATCAGCAATTGGGAAGATATAGTGAATAAGTTCTTAGCCATGTTCTATCCTCCCTAAAGGATCATCAGACTCAAAACAGAGGTCCAAACATTCACTCAGATGGATGGAAAGTTATTGTATGAGGCATGGGAGAGATACAAAGCTCTAATCAGAAAATGCCCACCAGAAATATTCAGTGAATGGAATAGACTCCAAAACTTATATAAAGGATTCACACTGAGAGCTCAAGAAGCACTTGATTATTCTGCTGGAGGCTTAGTACAACTCATGAAGACAGTTGAGGAGGCTCAAAATCTTATTGACATTGTAACAAACAACCAATACTTCTATGATCATCAAAGGCAACGCCAACCAGCTCAAAGGAAGGGTGTATTGGAGCTGGAAGGTGTGGACACCATCTTAGCTCAAAACAAGGTGATGCATCAACAAATCCAACAACAAATGGAGATGATGGCCAAGAGGATTGATGGCCTCCAAGTTGCAGCAGTGAATACAAGTTAACCATCACCTACATGGGAGCAAAATAAAGAAAACCAAGAAGATCAGCAATAGGAACAAGTTCAATATGTGCACAACCAAGGTTCTGGATCAAATGACTTTATTGGAGACACTTACAACCCTTCCTAGAGGAACCACCCAAACCTGAGGTGGGGAGATAACCAAAACCAACAACCATGGCAAAGAAACTCCAAACCAAAACAACTCTAGAAACACAAATCATCAAAATACTAACCAAAACCAATACAGAAAACCACAAAATAATCAAACCCAACCCAACTACTATCCACCCAATAACCCACCCACTAACCAAAATAACTTTCATCCACCCTCAACATCCCATAATCAACCAAAACCACCTCAAGACTCCCAAAGAATCTCCAACTTGGAGATAATGATGGAAAGAATGATGAAGTACCAAGAGCTAACCAGCAAGAACCATGAAGCCTCAATGAAAATTTTAGAAAGGCAAATTGGTCAATTGTCCAAGCAAGCAGTGATTGAAAGACTAACCAGCTCACTCCCAAGTGATACCATTTCAAATCCCAAAGAAAAATACAAAGCAATCTATTTAAGGAGTGAAAGAACCTTGGAGAAAGACAAAGAAACTAACAAGAAGCCTGTGGACAATGACAAGGCTAGCAGCAAGAAAGATGAAGCCAGCAACAAGGAAGAAGACAAGCAAGAACCGGATAAGCTCAAAGAGAAAGAGAAGCAGCCACAAGCTTCAAGGAAAGGGAAGCAAGTAATGGAGGAATCATCACAAGAACAAAGGAAGAAAGTGAAGACTTACACACCTCCTATGCCATATCCTCAAAGACTACAAAAAGAACTCAAGGATCAACAATTCCCTAAGTTCCTTGAGGTCTTCAAGAAGCTAGAGATTAATATCCCACTTGTTGAAGCATTAGAGCAGATGCCTCTATATGCAAAGTTCTTGAAGGAGTTCATCAACAAAAAGAGAAGCTAGCATGAGAATAAAACCATTATGCTCAAGGAAGAGTGTAGTGCAGTAATCAGAAAGGGCTTCCACCAAAACTCAAGGACCCTGGGAGCTTCTTCTTACCTTGCACCGTTGAAAATATAACCATTGATAAGGCACTGTGTGACTTAGGAGCCAGCATCAATCTAATGCCCTATTCTATGATGAGAAGGCTATGTATAGAGGAAGTAAAGCCTACACAGATGTCATCGGAGCTTGTGAATAAATCATTGGTATTTCCCAAAGGAGTGATTGAAAACCTTTTGGTCAAGGTGGATAAGTTCATATCCCCAGTAGACTTTGTGATCTTGGATCTAGATGAGGAATGAAGTGATTCTATTATACTGGGAAGACCGTTCCTGGCCACAGCAAGGGCCATCATAGATGTTGAACAAGGAGAATTAACTTTGAGGGTAAATTATGAGAAGATCACCTTGAATGTCTTCCAAGAAGCCTAACATACTGTTGAGGAGAAAAGCTGCATGAGGGTTGAAGAAGAAGATTCCCAGTGGAAAGAAAAACCCAATGAAGAGATGATTAGCTCACCTGTATAGCAAGAGATAAAGAGTGAATAGGTGAAGAAGGAGGCCCCCAACATAAAACCTACTGCAGAAAGAGAAGGACAAGTGAAGAAAGGAAAGAAGAGTAAGAAAAGGGTCCCAAAAGGGTGGACCTGTCACTGACATCAGTGTAGTCATGATAAGGGAATTATATGCAAATGCTGTGAAGACAAGCAAGGACAGCGCTCCTTATAAGAGCTATGTCAGTGGTGTTGAGGTAGATTTTAGTCCACAATCAATTATGAGAGTCCTACAGCTGAGAGTAATAACCTATGGAGAACCTAGCTTTGAGGAAATACTGCAGGGTGAGAATAACCCTAGTAAAATATTACATGGGTTATGCTTTGAAGGCAGAGACTGGAAAAGGGACACAGAGGGAGCTCCAAGCCACTTGAAAAGAATAGATCTCATACTTGAAGCCAAAGGGTGGTATAAGATAGTGAGGAGATCTATACTCCCTACTACAAATACCTCAGCAGTCACAATCAAGAGAGCCATCTTGACGTATTGCATCTTGAGGGAAGGAGAAATCAACATCCCACAACTCATAGCAGATAGTATTCAGGAGATAGCTGAGGATACAGGTAAAAGTAGGCTTGGCCACCCAAGTACTATTCTGAGGCTGTACAACAGGGCTGGGGTGCTATTTGAGGATGAAGACACAAAGAAGGTAAAAGGAGGCAGATGGATTACCAAGCAAAGAATGGATGGTGTTGCTGACACCAAAGAAGAGGGAAGAGATCAAGGAAGGAGAAGGAGACCACAAGTGGAGGGAGAGCAAGCTTCTGATGCAATAGACTTGAACCAAATGCAAAGAGCCATTGAAGAAATGTCTCAAAAATATCTAAGAGCATAGGAGCAACAATAGGAGCACTACTTGAGGCAAAAAGAGCAATACTTAAAAGCCCAAGAGCAACAAGAGCATTGGCAACAGCAAATGATGGAGAAGCAAGAAAGCTTCCAACTCAAAATGTTGGAGCAACAAAGAGAGTTTCAAGCTAATATCTTGGACGGGCAAAGGGAATAGTCCACAAATTTTCAAGAATCCTTTAATAGACTGTCCTTATGCCAAGCCAAATATAGGGAGTACACTCAAAATCTCTATCAATGGAAGAATATTTATCATACTATTGGAGAGCATATGAATTTGGATAGAATGGAGTATGATATGCAAACTCAAGCAAAGTTGGACTATGTAGTCCATGGCATGCCAACATTGAACAAAGAGATCAAGCCATTTACCCAATGCCCAGAATTTGTGGAGCAGCAGAGAGCATAAGTCAAAAAGAATATAGCACACATGCATCATGGATTGGAGACACCTAGACTTTCAGGTCAAGTAGACCAAATTTGGGATCGTAGGTGCCCTGTTGAAGAACCCCAAGAAGCAGGTAAGAAGAGGAAGAAGAAGAAAGGAGAATCCAGTAGAGGAACAGAGCACAACAACTAGAGGTGGTGGAGTTCCTTTCATGGTTTTTAATTAAATAAGGAAGATGCATGTCTGAAACATGATATGCCTCTAATTTTTCTACACCTTATTGCTTTAATAGAGTTCTTGTTGGGATCTGCATTGTGCTTATCATTACTCATTTGCTTAAATTCATGTCTTATTTCCCTTTTCCATCAATAAGAGAAAATGTTTGAAACAAGAAAGTGATTGTCCAATGTGGCAAAAATTAAAATGAAGTTCAGTGGTGGTAATTTCTTGATTTAATGATCAGCTCAATAATAAAAGCTGCATAATAAGATGTTCTTTGTAGTGTGAATTAGGTTGCTGCTATAAAACCTTTTATTAATGAGCATCCCTTGAGAATAAAGCAAACTAAGGAAGAAAAAGAAAGACAAAAGCCAAGAATTGGCAAAGAAACAAACAATAAGGCTAGACACCAATAGCTTGGACCTTAGCACATATGCCTGTGTTGCTTTTGTACTAGGATATGCTTGGACAATTAGGTTCTGAGGAGTATTTCAAAACTTGGTAACTTGGATTAACTAATCCAGGATTACCAACCGAAAGTCCATTATCAAAAGCAACCTAGTTACAAAGCATTTAGTGATCCAAAGAGATGCTGTGCATCAATGTTCGTTGGAAAAATTTGTGAGAAAAGTATTTGTGGTAAAGAAATGTTGAGCGAAAATTGAGCCAAAAAGCTGCTGCAACACTTTCCACCAAGCTTTCATTAAGAAATAAGCTTTCTAAGCAAAAGAAAGAAAGAAAAAGCTAACAGGGATCAATCAAAGAGCAAGGCATTATAGCAGCAACTCTAGTGAACCATCAAAGAGACATTCCATATCAGACAGCAAAGAATAATTGAGCTGCATTTGTCTGCATAAAACACCATGAACCAAGTTTAATTATCTGCTAAATAAGGACATGTATGCTTCTTTGTTTTATTTCATTTCTTCTCATGTTTAGTGCTTGCTTGGGGACAAGCAATATTTAATTTGGTGTTGTGATGACAAGTCATCTTATGCTAGCTTTTCAAGCATTTTTCACTTGTTTCATTAGGTTTTGTGCACTTTTCGCACAACAAGTAAGTGATTTGGAGTGGATTTTCATGATTATGTTAAATCAATCAAACATAATTTATTTGACACAAAATCATAGGGTTTAAGCTAGATTAGTTGATTTTATGAATGAATTAGAAACCTTGTGAATTTAGTTATACTTTGACATGTTTGTGTGGTTGCTTGCAGGAAAAGAAAGGAAGCAAGGCCAAGACAAGATTGGTGCTCAATTAAGTGAGCGCTATGCTCACTCTAGTGAGCATTTGCGTGCTCTTCACAAAGGGAAGCAAGGCCAACAAAGGGTAGCGCTTAAAAGTTCAAGCGCTACGCTCACAAGAGTGAGAATTGGCACACATCAAAGCAAGGGCAAGAGGCGCTCAAATAGCGCTCAAAGAAGTGAGCACTATGCTCAAAAGAAGTGAGCATTTTCGAGCTCTCAACCAAGTAAATAAGGAATGCACAGCATGGAAAAAGAGTTCACGAAGGCTCGAAGAGGGGGGCACACTCGACACAAGACATAGTGCTCAAATATTGAGCGCAACGCTCACTTAGTGAGCGCTACACTAAAAGCATGCTAGGCCAAGGGAAAGTGAGCGCTATGCTCACACAACCAAGCGGAGCACTACCCTGGGAGCAAACCCATGCACCCCATCTCACTTGAACCAAGCCACTCCTGGTCCATCCATTCAAGGCCAAACTGGAAAAGCCCCCTCCAAACTATGAAGAGCAAAAATAGAAAGTGTATAAATAGGAGTGGATTTGATTTAGAGAGGACCTTTTTTTCTGACTTTTGACTTTTAGCTTTTAGCTTATTTTTCATTTTGAAATTGGGGAATTGGGATTGAGATCTGATTTTTCTTTCTGTTTGTTCTTACATCTGCAACTTCTACTTTCTGTTTTTAAAATTTTGGATTGAGATTGAAGAACACCATTCTTCAATTCTTGATCTGAAATTCATCTTTGCTTTTCTTCTGCATAATTCTAAGAATTGAGGAATTAGATCTGAATTTCTTTTGCTGTTTTCATTTTTATTTCTTCTACACTTTCTTTTCTATTTGATAAAGGGAGTCATTGAGATCTAGATCTATTTTCTGATCACATTGCTCTTCTTTGATCTTCAATTTCTCTTTTAGAATTTCACAATTGAGCTAAATTTCTTTCTGTTTCGTTGCTTCAAATAATTTCCCCTTTCTGTTTGTTGACCGAACTGCATTTCTTTATTTCATAGCTTTCTAATTTAATTTAGCTTGCATCTTCTTTTTAAATTCTGAATCCTGACATGACTCTCAAGGGTGTATTGGTAAATAGTCTCTTTAGTAAAACCGCGTTGTAAGTATAGCTCTACCAACAACAATCCTCGGGAGGTCAAATTTAGAAGAGGGATTTGGTTGTCACAAGTTCAACCCCAATAGAAATAACCGAAGTATTCAAACCTCGGGTCGTCTCACAAGGAATGGGCAAACATGTGCTTCGACATTGGTTAGAAATTCGGGGTTGTGAGTTATGAGCATGAAAATAAATATAAATCTTAACAAGCAAATAATCTTAAATTGCGATAAACTAATTCAACTATCTAAGCAAACTTGAGAAAATCCAATGAACAAGCAATATTCTACTAAATTCTACTTTAAACCAAGCAAGTAACTATAACTAAGGCAATTGAATTGGAAAATTGGTTTTCAAATATGAATAATAAAAAACAACTCTTGGCTAGGCATGGGAATTTGGATCACAATCCTTGTCCAACAACTATATCTTGACAATTATGAGGAACCAAGCTCATTATGTCTACCCTCAACATCTTAAGTACGTGATATCTATCCCTAGACTTGAAGTACGTCAAATGGCTTTGGTCACATCAACCCATAAGTCCCAACCTACCTACTAATTAGATTAGTAGTGGGTTGGCGTCAATGAGTATCAAATTGACCACCAAGGGCTCCCAAATAATCAAATCCATGAGACCCAATGACTCAAGTTCACCCAATTCCCTTGACCTAGGCCAAGAGTGGAAAAGACTACTCCATACTCAAAGTAAACAATTCATCGAACACTTGGTAAGCATTGACAAAAGACATGTTCAAATTAGCAATTAAATTGAAATCTACAAGTACCCACTAACAATTATCAACATACAATCAAGCAATTAACAAGGCTAAACATGGAATTCATCAATGTAACATCAACAAGTCAAGATTCACAACATTCATGAAATGGGTATGAAATGACAAGTGACAAGAATCATAAAACTATCATTAGATGCAAGGAAGATTATAACAAGAAATTCCAATTGAACAATGAAACTGGTAATTAACAAAATCCAATTCACAAATCAACAAGGGAAGATCAAATAGAAACTAGATCTAGAGAGGAACAAGGGTTTCTCTCCCTAGATTAACCAAGGAACCCAAAACTAGCTAAAATTGTGTCCTAGTGCCAAAATGAGTGATCTCTCCCTTTCCCCCTAGAATCCTTGGGTCTTTTCCATGCAGAGACAGCTTGAAATTGGGCCTCCTTGGCTTCAGAAATCGCCAGGCACAATTTCCCTTAATGAGGTCATGTGCAGCTTCCCACGCGTGCGCGCGCGCCGATTGCTTTTTTAATCCACGCGTGCGCGCCAATTGCGCGTGCGCGTCGATAGGAATCTTCCAGTCTGCGCGGATGCATCCATCCTTGCATGCCGCTCCAGCCAATCCCATCCACGCGTGCGCGTGGAGTGCGCGGATGCGCCGATGCTGCTGCTCCCAAGACTCCAATTCTTCATGTTCCTCCCCTTTTTTACATGCTTTCTCCCTCTCTTCTAAGTCATTCCTACCATAAAATTCCTGAAATTACTCAACAAATACATCACGGCATCGAATGACAATAGAAGAGGATTAAAATATGGCAATTTTAAGGCAAAATAAGCATGTTTTTCATCATGGAGCAATATTGGGAAGTAAACACAAAACCATGCATTTCTTGCGAATAAGTGTGAGAAATATTAATAAAATCCCCTAAAATAAGCACAAGATAAACCACGAAATCGGGGTTTATCAAATCTCCCCACACTTAAACCAAGCATGTCCTCATGCTTAAAATCAAAAGACCAAAGACTATGATGGAAAAGAGTTTATGAAATGCTAAATACCTAAATGGATGCATGCAATTAATGTAAAATCATCTACCTACTTGGTCAAGAGTAAATCTATCCTCCAAGAATATATGTGAGCACATATGGTAAAAACAGTATGTGATTTATGAATCCTACCAAATCGAACATTCCATGGAATGCATAGAACTTGCTAAACAAACGCTTGTGAAAGCGGGGAACAAGCATTGAGCATCGAACCCTCACCGGACGTGTATCCGCTCTATTCGCTCACGTGTCTAGGGTCCATCACTCAATCTCCTCCTAATCATGCTTTCCAAGATTTGTCTTTCATCTAACAATCAACAAGTACTTAATGCATGCTTACAAGTATCATGAGGTCTTATTCATGGGTTGTAATGGGGCTAGGGTGAAGGTAAGGATGTATATGGCTAAGTGGGCTTAAAATTTGAGTCCTTGATCAACCTCGGATCCCACTAAACACCTAGAACAACCTATACAATTATAATGCATTACCTAGCCACCCTTGAGTTTCACTTTTGCATACTCATGCATTCCTTTCAATCCACATCCTATATGCATTGTTTTTATTACTTTATCTTAGGGCATTTTTGTCCCCTTTCCTTGCTTTATTTTATTTTATTTTATTTTATTTTTTTAATTATTATCATCCCCTTTTCTTTGGGATTTTTCTCGTGGACAAAGGTTTCAATGCATATAGTTCATCTTACAACACATGAGTATGTTTCCAAATCCTAAAATTTTTAATTACAACTACAACATACCTCTTTACATCTACCCTAATTCCTAAGTATACCCGCCCAATTAAATGATATGCATCCTAACTCACCTAAGCTAATCAAGGATCCAAATTTTTTTTTGGGACATTCATTGTTTTCCGCTTAGGGTTGTTGATGTGCTCTTTTTAAGAACAAATGGGGCTTATCACAGGCTCAAAATTGGTTAGCAACGGTAGATGAAAGGGTTAAGGCTATTTGGGAAGAGTGACTATCGAAATGATGGCCTCAATCATGTAAATGCATTCGTTCATCAAGCAATGGACATATAGAATCAGACAAAGCAAGGATCACAATCATAGAGAGAGATATGCATACAAGAATGGAGATAATGGTTAAAAGATGTAACCATGAAATTGGCTCAAAACTTTCATGCTTGTGTTCTTAGCTCAATCACTATGTTCGAAAATACATTCTTAAAGCAAGTTTGCAAAAAAAAAAATAATTTCAGGATTTTTGGTAGGTCACCCAAAACACAGTTTCTTGGAAAGGAAGCTATTGCTTTGACCAAGCAATTCTATAAAACTAACTATCATGCAAGGGTATTTACAAGAAAAACTAACTACACATGCACTATACTAACATCTATGCAAAAGACAAATCCATGGTTATTGAAGAGAAGAGAGTGTTACCCATGGAGATCGGTCAAACGACCTCCCCACACTTTAGAAATTAGCATGGTCCTCCGTGCTACGAATGATACTCAATGGACGGTCGGGACCGGAATCTTCACTATCCCCTCCATCAGAACTTCCATCGCTTGGGTTCGAGGTGGATGTGAATATCTCAGGTTCCTCCATGCTCGGGGCAACACGACTTAGAAGCTTCTTGAGGTAGGTGTATCGGCGGTGGTTGTGCCGCTCATACCTATCCAGCTTCCGGTGAAGATCTTCTATCCTTTGATCTGTGGATCACGGTGGTGGTGATGATGAGCTCGAGGGAAAAAGAAGTGGCGGGGCCATGTCGAGGCTTGGTTTGTTCATGGGAAGGTGTAGATACTTTCCGCTTGGGACCACATCGCCTTTAGCCGAAACTATGATCTTTTTGTCATTGGCTTCCCAAGAAACACCCGCAGCAGAGTCTAAGTCAGATACCAGAGCTAGAAATGGCAAATTACCCCGGTCATGAACATGACTCATCGCTTGCTTGATAAGGGATGGAATGTTCACTGGCTTCTCCGTGAGAGCGCACCAAACAAGTAAGGCGAGGTCTGCCGTAATGGATGACCGGTGGGTGTGATCTAGCATAACTTGATATGCTACGATTTAGGAAATTGCACGATCGGCAAAAATTCCTTCCGGCAAGTGCACCGGTTATCGTCAAGTAAAAACTCACAATAGAGTGAGGTCGAATCCCACAAGGATTGGTTGAGTGAGCAATTCGAATTAGAAGTGTGTTCTAGTTGAGCGGAATCAAGATTTAGATGAGACTTGCGGAATGTAAAATTGCATGAATTAAAGAGCGAGAAACTAAATTGCTGGAATTAAATGGGATGGGGGTGATTGCATGAATTTAAATTGCAGAATGTAAAGAGAAAGTGTAGATCAGAAATGGGGAGTTCATTGGGTGTTAGGAGATATTGAGATCTCCGAATCAAAACATTTTATCTCTTCCTCAACCAATGCATTCATTGAATTTTGCTTGGCAATCTTATATGATTGGATCCCAATCCCTTGGCTCACCAATTCTCTCTAAAAACAAACAAATTCCCAATCCCTTGGTTTAAATGTTCATAAGAAGAGATGATGCTCGATCACTGATTATACCACACAGTTTCATGAACCACAATTTGGTAGGATTACATGTCACAATATCCATCCAAACCCCAATCCAATTCACTGTGAGAAAGCTTCTCTAGCATGAATCCTCCATTCCTTTCCCAAGGTTCCGAAGGATTCCAATTATGGCTAGTTTCTTTCCCAAGACAACTAACCAATGGAATTAGAGCGAGAAGCTTTCTAACAAAATTCAAGAGAAAAGATTGAAGAAGAAGATAAAAAATATTATTGATTCATTGAATTACAATAAAGCTCCCTAACCCAATGAAAGGGGTTTAGCGAGTCATAGCTCTGAATTCAATTACAAAAAAAGTATGAAAACTAGAAAAATGATCCAAAAGTCCCCCTCTGGGGCTGGATTCCCCTTCAATCCCGTTTCAGGGGCTGGGTTCCCCTTCAATCCCC
>NC_029774.3:72112910-72114248 GCF_000817695.3 Arachis duranensis | reverse complement strand
AATTACATTGGCTATATTAGTAAGCATTTGAAGTTCATCAGAAGGGTTTTATGCAGAAGTTTGCAGCATCACTTTTTCATTCTTATCAGGTAGGATTATCATTTTTTTTCATTGCATCCATCAAACACTGCTATGGCCTCTTGTTATTCTTATGTCTTTGGCACATTTTCCTTTCTTTGTTTTTCTCTTTTCTTAGAGCTCCTTTGTTCCTTGTTTGCTCAGTGTCATGTGTTGCACAAGCCTTTGGCATTTTCTTTTTCTTATCATTGCATTACACATATCCACTACAGGCATTTTAGTTCACATTTCTTCTTGAGACATTGGTGCCCAGCACCTCTTTGTGTGACTAAATGTTTTGTATTTAGGTTGCTCTTGATAATGGACTTTTGGTTGATAATCCCGGGTTAGTTAACCCAAGTTACCAAGTGTTGAAACACTCCTTAGAACCTATTCATCCAAGCATATCCTTAATACATAAACACCACAGGCATTTGTCTCAGAAGTTCAAACCATTGGTGCCTAGCTTATTTTCTCAATCTTTTTGCTTTTTGGTTGCCCTTTTTCAGTGGCTTTTTCTTCTTCTTTTTCTTTCTTTTTCATGGCCAAAGACATTTATTCATCAAGATCCATAGACAGTATTCAACTTCTACACAAAAATGATAATTCTACACTCAATTTTCAGTGAGCTGACTAACAATCAAGCATGCATACCACCACTTAATTCTACTTGATTTGTCACTAATTGAGCCAAGTTACTTTTGTTCAAACTTTTCTTTTATTTTTGAAAACAGAACAAGCATGGCAAGCATTTGTTTAGGATGGTGAAGTTATATCCAAACATCTAGGCATTCACTTTATTCAAAGCAGTAAACCAACACTCCTACAAAATGACTTCACATTCCAGAAAGATTCAACAATTACAGTTTAAACCAGAACAACCATGCTTTTGTTTGCCTTTTAAAGAATGGTCAAGGAACAACACCACCTTGTGAAATTTCTTGTTTTCTCCTTGTTGCCAGGAAACAATTTGATTTCTCCTTCTTCTCCTAGTTGTTGCTTCATGTTCTTTCTAAGCTCCTTGTTTCTTTTCCTGCAAAGAGTGATGAAGTTGCTTGCTTCTCAAGCACTTGAGTGGTTAGCTCAACTATGTATGGGCAAGTGTCTGAGTCTTAAGTTGGTGTGTGAACACCAAACTTAATCTCCTACTTACTCCTCTGCTCTTTGAATCCTTGAATTCTCCTTGGAATGAAATTGCTGCTAAGGATTTTAAGCATTTCTGTGATTGCTTAGAATGGTTATTCCTTTCATATAATTCAAAGGTTGTTGTGTTCAGTTGAT
>NC_029774.3:72112443-72112705 GCF_000817695.3 Arachis duranensis | reverse complement strand
AGGTTGGGTTGCCTCCCAACAAGCGCTCTTTTAACGTCATTAGCTTGACGGTCAGTTTCCTCAGTTGAGGTGATATTTAACTGTTCATACCCTGACCGGGGTCCTCTAACTCGGTAAATCCGCAAGAGGTCCGACCTTGTCCTAAAGCTCACACCTAAAGGTCAGACCTCGGACAAAGAGCAAGGAAGGCCCATCAAAAGGAACGCAGCCCAAACCTAAAGGCCGAAAAGGCCTGGAAAAGGCGGTTCCACAAAGATAGAGA
>NC_029774.3:72106625-72107278 GCF_000817695.3 Arachis duranensis | reverse complement strand
CCCCCCCGAGGTCCGAGAAAAAGCCCGGATCCGAGAAGAAGCCTTAAAACGGCGAAACGACCAAAGAAAACAAAGGTTTCGAAAACGCTTACTAAAAGGTTGCTATACAAAAACAACTAAAAAGTATAAGCGAAGAAACGAAATCAAAGGGAAGGGTAAAACAAAAGTTTCAAAAAGCGCTAGCTAAAAGGTTGTTATCCAAAAATAACTAAAAAGCATAAAGGGGAACTAAAAGTCAAAACGCGAACAGACACCACATAATAAGCTAAAAAGTTACTACAAGTAGCTAATAGCAAAAAGGTGTTCAAAGCATTAACAGGTAGTAAAAACCATCCAAAAAAGAGCCCACAGGCCGGGCAAACAACCAAAAGACAAAGGATTACAGGGAATCAAGATCCCTTCCGGACTCCACATCGGTAGAAGGCTGCGGAGGAAGAACCACAGAAATCGGGACAGCCTTGACAGCACTGTCATCTCGGTTTAAAACCTCCACACCAGACTCCTCCCTAGCCAAAGGTAAGGTCGGGTTCGCAACCGGAACTTTGGGGTCAGACACCGGAACCTCATCCTCATTGGGAGCAGGAACAATCTTTCCCTCCACGACAACATTTTCCATACTGAATAAACTCAGATCCAGGTCAGGAGCAAGAACC
>NC_029774.3:72103903-72104849 GCF_000817695.3 Arachis duranensis | reverse complement strand
TTTCCTGCAAAGAGTGATGAAGTTGCTTGCTTCTCAAGCACTTGAGTGGTTAGCTCAACTATGTATGGGCAAGTGTCTGAGTCTTAAGTTGGTGTGTGAACACCAAACTTAATCTCCTACTTACTCCTCTGCTCTTTGAATCCTTGAATTCTCCTTGGAATGAAGTTGCTGCTAAGGATTTTAAGCATTTCTGTGATTGCTTAGAATGGTTGTTCCTTTCATATAATTCAAAGGTTGTTGTGTTCAGTTGATTTGTATGGTGGAACACCAAACTTAGAGTCACACATTTCCCCTTTGAATTATTGATCCACGAATTCATTGTTTGGTGTGAAACACCAAACTTAATTCTTTGCAATGCACAGAAACTACTTCACCTTTTTATTGAAACAAATAAAAGAAATAGCAAAAGAGTGTTACCTCAGGTTGGGTTGCCTCCCAACAAGCGCTCTTTTAACGTCATTAGCTTGACGGTCAGTTTCCTCAGTTGAGGTGATATTTAACTGTTCATACCCTGACCGGGGTCCTCTAACTCGGTAAATCCGCAAGAGGTCCGACCTTGTCCTAAAGCTCACACCTAAAGGTCGGACCTCGGACAAAAAGCAAGGAAGGCCCATCAAAAGGAACGCAGCCCAAAACCTAAAGGCCAAAAAGGCCTGGAAAAGGCGGTTCCACAAAGATAGAGATAAACTCCCAAAGATAAGATAAGATAAGAATATCTTATCCAGGGAAGATCACTGCCAACTACTATAAATACACTGGAGCACCCAGGTATGGCATTCATTCCAAATCTACATACATCTGCTTGGACCCATGCTAACTTAAGCATCGGAGTGTCATTGCAGGTACAACCATCAACCGTTCTGCGTACCTAGCTCAGGTCACCGAACCTCCACCTCGGGCCTCTCCGGACGACCGAGCTACACGTTTCAGGCAAACCCTCGGAACA
>NC_029774.3:72099103-72103645 GCF_000817695.3 Arachis duranensis | reverse complement strand
GCAGAAGTGGCTTCCTCCATCACTGATGATTGCTCTTGGAACCCCAAAGCGGCAAAAAATGTGTTTTCTGAGGAAGTTCATGACTACCTTATTATCATTGGTTGGAGTTGCTATTGCTTCGACCCATTTGGAGACATAGTCTACTGCCACAAGAATGTAATTATTTGAGTATGAGGTGGGAAAGGGTCCCATGAAATCTATCCCCCATACATCAAACAATTCAAGTTCCAGAATGAATTGTTGTGGCATTTCATTTCTTCTTGGCAGGTTCCCCGCTTTCCGGCATTTATGGCAGTGCTTCACTAGTTCCTTTGCATCTTTGAAGATAGTGGGCCAATAAAAACCACACTGCAACACCTTAGCTGCTGTTCTTTCTCCTGCAAAATGTCCTCCATAAGTGGAGCCATGGCAGTCCCATAAGACTTCCCTTCCTTCTTCCTCTGATATGCATCTTCTGAGTATGCCATCTGAACATTTTTTGAACAAGTATGGTTCGTCCCAGATGAAGTATTTGGCATCATTTACCAATTTCTTCCTTTGATGCTTGTTAAATTCCAACGGCAAACTCCCAGTGGCTTTGAAGTTTGCTATATCTGCAAACCAGGGTGCTTTGTGAATTACCATGAGTTGTTCATCAGGGAAGCACTCATTTATATGTGTGCTTTGTGTGCTTCCTTCTTTACATGGTATCCTTGATAAGTGGTCTGCTACCTTGTTCTCTACACCTTTCTTGTCTTTGATTTCAATGTCAAATTCCTGCAACAAAAGAACCCATCTAATAAGTCTTGGTTTGGATTCTTGTTTAGCAAGTAAGTATTTTAAAGCTGAGTGATCAGTGAAGACAATGACTTTAGACCCAATGAGATATGATCTAAATTTGTCAAATGCAAAGACTATTGCCAATAGTTCTTTTTCAGTGGTTGTGTAATTCTTTTGGTTATCATTCAAGACCTTACTGGCATAATAAATCACATGTACCAAATTGTCTTTCCTTTGTCCTAACACTGCCCCAATAGCAAGGTCTGATGCATCACACATCAGTTTAAAAGGTAAGTTCCAATCAGGCGGGGCAATGATAGGTGTAGAGGAAAGTTTTTGCTTCAAAAGTTCATATGCTAGCATGCAATTTTTATCAAATACAAAAGTTGTATCAGAGACAAGCAAGTTACTCAAGGGTTTGGCTATTTTAGAAAATTCTCTAATAAACCTTCTGTAAAAGCCAGCGTGTCCCAAAAAACTCCTAACTGCCTTGACATTACTTGGTGGAGGTAGTTTTTCAATGAGTTCCACCTTAGCTTTGTCCACCTCAATGCCTCTATTGGACACTTTATGGCCAAGGACTATTCCTTCTGTGACCATGAAATGACACTTTTCCGAGTTTAATACTAGGTTGGTCTCTTGGCATCTCTTAAGCACCAAGGCAAGGTGGTGTAGGCAGCTAGGAAAAGAATTTCCAAACACAGAAAAATCATCCATGAAAACTTCAATAAACTTTTCGATCATGTCCGAAAAGATGGACAGCATGCACCTTTGGAAAGTTGCAGGTGCAGTGCACAATCCAAAGGGCATGCGTCTATACGCAAAAACCCCATATGGACAAACAAATGATGTTTTCTCTTGATCTCTTGGATCAACAAATCTGATTATAGCCTGAGTATCCATCCAGAAAGCAATAATAAGCATGTCCTGCAAGCCTTTCAAGCATCTGATCCATGAATAAAAAATGATAATTCTACACTCAATTTTCAGTGAGCTAACTAAACAATCAAGCATGCATACCACCACTTAATGCTACTTAATTTGTCACTAATTGAGCCAAGTTACTTTTGTTCAAACTTTTCTTTAATTTTTGGAAACAGAACAAGCATGGCAAGCATTTGTTTAAGAAGGTGAGTTATATCCAAACATCTAGGCATTCTCTTTATTCAAAGCAATAAACAAACAAACATACTAAAAACTTCACATTTCAGAAAAATTCAACAATTTCAGTTTAAACCAGAACAAGCATGCTTTTGTTTGCCTTTTAAAGAAAGGTCAAGGAACAACACCACCTTGTGAAATTTCTTGTTTTCTCTTTGTTGCCAGGAAACAATTTGATTTCTCCTTCTTCTCCTAGTTGTTGATTCATGTTCTTTCTAAGATCCTTGTTTCCTTTCCTGCAAGGAGTGATGAAGTTGCTTGCTTCTCAAGCACTTGAGTGGTTAGCTCAACTATGTATGGGCAAGTGTCTGAGTCTTAAGTTGGTGTGTGAACACCAAACTTAGTCTCCTACTTACTCCTCTACTCTTTGAATTCTTGAATTCTCCTTGGAATGAAGTTGCTGCTAAGGATTTTAAGCATTTTTGTGATTGCTTAGAATGGTTGTTCCTTTCATATAATTCAAAGGTTGTTGTGTGTAGTTGATTTGTATGGTGGAACACCAAACTTAGAGTCACACCTTCCCCTTTGAATTATTGATCCACGAATTCATTGTTTGGTGTGAAACACCAAACTTAATTCCTTGCAATGCACAGAAATCATGCTTCTTCTTTGCTCTTTCTTTGTAAATTTTGGCATTCTCATACGCTTCAGCTCTGAATTCTTCCAACTCTTGAATTTGCAACATCTTTCTTTCTCCAGCAGCTTTGCTGTCCAAGTTTAAGAGTTTCAAGGCCCAAAATGCCTTGTGCTCCAACTCCAGTGGCAAATGGCAAGCCTTTCCATATACTAGTTGATAAGGAGACATTCCAATTGGTGTTTTGAAAGCTGTCCTATATGCCCAAAGAGCATCATCTAGCTTAATCGACCAGTCCTTCCTTGAAGCTCCCACAGTCTTTACCAAGATTCTTTTGAGTTCCCTATTAGATATTTCGGCTTGCCCACTTGTCTGTGGATGGTATGGTGTGGCTACCTTATGTTTGACTCCATATTTTAGAAGCAATGCCTCTAATGGTTTGTTGCAGAAGTGGCTTCCTCCATCACTGATGATTGCTCTTGGAACCCCAAAACGGCAAAAAATGTGTTTTCTTTGCTATTGCTTCAACCCATTTGGAGACATAATCTACTGCCACAAGAATGTAATTATTTGAGTATGAGGTGGGAAAGGGTCCCATGAAATCTATTCCCCATACATCAAACAATTCAAGTTCCAGAATGAATTGTTGTGGCATTTCATTTCTTCTTGGCAGGTTTCCCGCTTTCTGGCATTCATGACAGCGTTTCACTAGTTCCTTTGCATCTTTGAAGATAGTGGGCCAATAAAAACCACACTGCAACACCTTAGCTGCTGTTCTTTCTCCTGCAAACTGTCCTCCATAAGTGGAGCCATGGCAGTCCCATAAGACTTCCCTTCCTTCTTCCTCTGATATGCACCTTCTGAGTATGCCATCTGAACATTTTTTGAACAAGTATGGTTCGTCCCAGATGAAGTATTTGGCATCATTTACCAGTTTCTTCCTTTGATGCTTGTTAAATTCCAACGGCAAACTCCCAGTGGCCTTGAAGTTTGCTATGTCCGCAAACCATGGTGCTTTGTGAATTACCATGAGTTGTTCATCAGGGAAATACTCATTTATATGTGTGCTTTGTGTGCTTCCTTCTTCACATGGTATCCTTGATAAATGGTCTGCTACCTTGTTCTCTACACCCTTCTTGTCTCTGATTTCAATGTCAAATTCCTGCAACAAAAGAACCCATCTAATAAGTCTTGGTTTGGATTCTTGTTTAGCAAGTAAGTATTTTAAAGCTGAATGATCAGTGAAAACAATGACTTTAGATCCAATGAGATAGGATCTAAATTTGTCAAATGCAAAGACTATTGCCAAGAGCTCTTTTTCAGTGGTTGTGTAATTCCTTTGGTTATCATTCAAGACCTTACTGGCATAGTAAATCACATGTACCAAATTGTCTTTCCTTTGACCTAACACTGCCCCAATAGCAAGGTCTGATGCATCACACATCAGTTCAAAAGGTAAGCTCCAATCAGGTGGGGCAATGATAGGTGCAGAGGAAAGTTTTTGCTTCAAAAGTTCATAGGCTAGCATGCAATTTTTATCAAATACAAAAGGTGTATCAGAGACAAGCAAGTTACTCAAAGGTTTGGCTATTTTAGAAAAGTCTCTAATAAACCTTCTGTAAAAGCCAGCGTGTCCCAAAAAACTCCTAACTGCCTTGACATTACTTGGTGGAGGTAGTTTTTCAATGAGTTCCACCTTAGCTCTGTCCACCTCAATGCCTCTATTGGAGACTTTGTGGCCAAGGACTATACCTTCTGTGACCATGAAATGACACTTTTCCCAGTTTAATACTAGGTTGGTCTCTTGGCATCTCTTAAGCACCAAGGCAAGGTGGTGTAGGCAGCTAGGAAAAGAATCTCCAAACACAGAAAAATCATCCATGAAAACTTCAATAAACTTTTCGATCATGTCCGAAAAGATGGACAGCATGCACCTTTGGAAAGTTGCAGGTGCATTGCACAATCCAAAGGGCATGCGTCTATAAGCAAAAACTCCATATGGACAAACAAATGATGTTTTCTCTTGATCTCTTGGATCAACTACTATC
>NC_029774.3:72097739-72099068 GCF_000817695.3 Arachis duranensis | reverse complement strand
TTCAAATCAGCTAGGGTCCATCCAATGGCATCTTGATGAGTTTTTAGCACCTTGATCAATTCTTCTTCCTGTTCTTGGCTCAGGGCAGAGCTAATGATAACAGGATGGCTCTTATCACTACCCAAATATGCATACTTGAGGTTAGGGGGCAATGCTTTGAGCTCAGGTTTTGGTGCTTCCTTCTCTTCTTTCACTCTCTCTGGCATGCTTGGTATAGTTGTTTCAGCAGCCTTGATGTCACTAACCTCAATATCCTTGGTGAACTCCTCCTCTGCCACTTCCCTTGTGGTTTCCTCAAAGGTTTCTTGTATTGCAATGTCCACTACATCCACCCTCATGCATTCCTTTAGTGATTCTGATGGATAGCTCATTGCCTTGAATACGTTAAACACCAATTTCTCATCATGTAGCCTAAGAGTGAGTTCACCCTTTTGGACATCTATGATGGCTCCAGCAGTAGCTAGGAAGGGTCTTCCCAGAATTATGGAAGCTTTGGCTTCTTCCTCCATATCTAACACCACAAAATCGGCTGGAAATATAAAATATCCCACTTTCACCAACATCCCCCACTTTCACCAACAAATCCTCAACTATCCCATGAGGGAACTTAAAAGTTCGATCTGCCAATTGGAGGGCCATTCTTGTTGGTTTGGCTTCCTCAATCTTCATTCTTTTCATCATTGTTAGAGACATCAAATTGATGCTGGCCCCTAATTCACATAAGGCCTTCTCCACCATAACTTCTCCTATGATGCAGGGGATTTGGAAACTGCCTGGATCCTTCAATTTTTGAGGCAATTTGTGCTGAATGATGGCACTGCATTCTTCAGTTAACAACACAGTTTCCTCATTCCTCCAGCTTCTCTTCTTGGTCATTAATTCCTTTAAGAATTTTGCATAAAGTGGCATTTGCTCTATTGCCTCAGTAAACGGAATGTTGATTTGAAGCTTCTTGAAAATCTCCAAGAATCTGGAGAATTGGCCATCCTTTTCACTTTTCATCAAACGCTGAGGATATGGTACTTTGGGTGTATAAGGCTTCAGGACCTCTTTTTCTTTTTCTTTTGTTGCAGATGGTGTAAAAGATTGTCCCTGTTCCTTGTCTCCTACATCTTCCTTTGCTTCATCCTCTGTGGTTTCCTTTGAGATCTCCCTTAGCTTCTTTCCACTTCTGAGTGTTATGGCTTTACATTCTTCCCTTGCAATAGCCTTGGCAGCATGAGAAACGCTTGGCCCAGGGGTTTGCTTAGACAAATACACAATTTGATTTTCTAGCTTCTGGATGGCAGCTCCTTGGTTTTGCAAGTTAGAATTTACTTCTTCCTTAAA
>NC_029774.3:72095822-72096870 GCF_000817695.3 Arachis duranensis | reverse complement strand
CAAATTCTCAGGAATTTTGTGAGATGTTGGTTTGGATCTTCATTAGCACTCCCACCAAATGAACAATGATCCTCCACCAGTGATATTAGCTGTGGTTTGAGTTCAAAATTTTTGGCCTGAATGGGTGGTTTCTGAATGCTACTACCACAATTCCCAGAGGTTGGGTTTATGTATGAACCAAGAACCCTCCTCTCAGGAATGGCATTGTTTCCATCAGCCCTCTCATAGTTGTGAACTTCTCTATCCATGTTGAGATCTAGAGCTTCCTCAAAATTGTCCTCAGATTCTCCTTCAGATTCTTCTTCTCTCAGTACTCTCTTCCCTCTTACTTCCCTTCTAAGTCTATGAAGGGTCCTCTCTGGTTCGGTATATGGAGGAGTTGATGTCTCTCCTCTCCTACCTGTCATACAAGAACACAGCACAGGCAACAAACAAGTGAAATACTCTTGGTTAATGGAAGAGTATGGTTAGAGCAGTTGAGGAATTAATTCAAATAGTTAGTGGGTCAGTGAGTTAGTTGCTTGAAATGAAAGGCATAAGAAAGAAAAAGCAAATAACAGAGTGTGCAGAAATTAAATTCAACAAGTAACTGAATTAACAAAACAAGAAAAATGCTCAATCTAGTTAACTTCCAATTTGAGAATTGTCAATCGAAAACCAATCCCCGGCAACGGCGCCATAAACTTGATCTAGCATAACTTGATATGCTACGATTTAGGAAATTGCACGATCGGCAAAAATTCCTTCCGGCAAGTGCACCGGTTATCGTCAAGTAAAAACTCACAATAGAGTGAGGTCGAATCCCACAAGGATTGGTTGAATGAGCAATTCGAATTAGAAGTTTGATTAGTTGAGCGGAATCAAGAATTGGGTGTGAATTGCATAAAGTAAATTGGCGGTAAATGTAAATTGCAAGGAATTGAAATGACTGAATCTTAAATTGCGAGAATTAAAGTGCGGAAAAGTAAATTGCTGAAATTAAAAGGGAATTGGGGAGGATTTGCATGAATTGAAATTGCAGAATGTAAATAGAAAGTGGTAGATCAGA
>NC_029774.3:72066503-72094534 GCF_000817695.3 Arachis duranensis | reverse complement strand
TAAGTTCCAGTTTAAGCTTAAACTGGAACTTAGACTCCACATGTGATCTTCAAGCTTCCTTTATTGATTTTGTTGCTTCCTTGCCTAGCCTCTTCTTCCCTGAAATCATCCACACAATTGCATCAAAGTCTTGCAAAATTTCATGAGAATTCTTCCATTCATAGCATTCAAGTAATATAACCAAAAACTCATGGAATTTGCATCAAAATTACACTGTTTGGATGATTCATTACTTTGTTGTTCATTTAACCATTCTTGGTTACTTTAAGCTCAAGAAAATGCATAAAACAACTAAAACTAACAGAAAAATGATAGTGAAACTAGCCTAAGATGCCTTGGCATCAGGGTGCTAGGTAGTATATAATGAGATAGGATTTGGGCCCAAGCTCGAGCTTCCACAGTGAGGAAGCGAGCGTCAATGCTCTTGGGCCTCACCCACTGCCTACCTTGGGTCCAAAATGTCTCTGGCTCAGCAATGACTTGGAGGATCGAGTCCCAATTGAATCCGAATTCCTCTCGTTGATGCAAGACTTTTTGGTAGCCATCCATGTCACTTGGCACTGGTTGTACATTGAGCACCTGCTGAATAGCCTTTTCTGAAACTAAAACTTGCTTCCGGTGCACATATACCGATCGAAGAGAGGAAAGATAGTAGTTAGTGTAAAATTCTTCCACCCAAGAGAGGTTGATTTCCCTCGGCTTACTCAAAAGAAACTCCCATCCTCGTTGTTCGATACGGGGTAGAATATAAGGAGCAACCTTGTCCGGCGGAGCGAGTAGGTACTCTGGATGATAGTTCCTTGCCGCTATGGAGGGGAACATAAGTTCACAAAAGCGGTTGGGGAACCTTGCAGAATCTTTCGCCGGTTTGCCCTTTTCATTCTCATCGATAGGAGCGGCCTTCCCTTTCTTGGATAAGGGCTTGGCTCCTAAGGAAGAGTGAGCCTTAGAAGTTGACCTTTGGGGTGCCCTTTTTGCGGCCGGTTTCCTCGAAGCTACCTCCTTTCCTTTTTTGGTGGCCATCCTAAAATGAAAGGGGAGGAAGGAAAACATTAAACCCAAGAAATAAATTGATGAAAACATGCAAGTGACTTATAATACCCACAGTGGATATGAAAGCAAGGGTTATATCACTTGGCATAAGATGCAAGAGAAAGTAAAGCATGCAAATGCATGAGAAGAGTAGTCTCAAGCATCCTAAATAAAAAGCAAGTCATGTTCAATTAATATGGAATTGGCAAGTATGAAATTTAAGCATACAAATTAGACTCAATGCATGTAAGAGAAAATGAGTGAATGAGGGGAGAGCACCAATTTGAAAGTGTATGACTAAAATGAACCAAAATGATATAGGTGCATTTCCTCGAACACTTGCCGTGCAATAACAAGCAATGAGCAATTATGAGATACTAAACCAATTCAAAGCCCAAAATGAAACATCAATCATCACATAAACATCACAAAATAAGAGGGATAAGAAAAAGAATGACAAAAGATCTAGTAATGCAATGTAAGATCAATCTTCAACATCCATGGAGAAATAAGGAAAAAGGAAAAGTTGGCAAACAAAAACAAGGGAAAAGGAAAGTAAGTAAAGCAATACAAAGCAACTAACCAAAGAAAATAATGCAAGAAGAAATAAAGAGGAAGAGTGGGAGAGTTGAAACCTTGAAAAGTATGAAAGAGCAAGGTTGAATCTCCCTTGGTGAAGATGAGAGAGGAAATGGGAAAGGTGTAGTGCCACCGAAAAGGTTGGTTGTCACCGGTGAGTGGCCGGAGACAATGGTGGTGGGTTGGGAAAGAAGGAGAAGAGAAGAGAAATGATGGAGAGAGTAGGAGGAGAAACTAAGAAAGAAAAAGAAGTTCAGTGAGGGAGGGAATGAAATGGCGCGGAGGATAAAACTAACTCGCGCAACCAGCGCGCGTGTGCTAGGTGCGCTGACGCGTCGGTAAGGTTGTAGCTACAGGCGCGTGCTCGTCAGTGGCGCGCGCGCGTCAGTGGCACGTGCGTCAGTGGCGCACGCGCGCGAGAGTGGTTGTGCCCCAGGCACAAAAGTGGCACAAAGTTGGCTCAAGTCTCTGGTTTTTGTACCAGAGTGACCCAGGGCGACATGCGCGCGGACGCGCACCTTGCTCGGACGCGTGTTTGTGGTATTCTGCAGCTGACGCGGGCGCGCACAACGCGCGGACGCATCAATTCTGGTGCAAAGTTGGCCTAATTGTGGCATAACTCTATGGTTTTTGTACCAGAGACTCCACATAGCCCCATCAGCGCGCACGCGCACTGTGCGCTTGCGCGTCGATGGTCAACTGGCAAGTGTGCGCACAGGCGGCATGTACGCGAACGCGTGGGTGCCTGGCGCGAGTTGGGAACAGAGTTGGCCTGACTCTCGGGTTTTTGGCTTGAGAATGGAAATTTGCAACTGGCGCGCGCGTGCACTGTGCGCCGGCGCGTCGGTGCCCTTTTTCAAAGAAAATTTTTGTTTTCTTATCTCTTTTCACAACCTATCTATATGAACATTCTACATATCTAATAGAATCAACAAAGCTAGCATTCCTAAGCACTCAATCAATCAACCAAAGATCATAAAATTCAAAGGAATTAAAGATGCAAAAAGATGGTATAAACAAGGAAGATCTTACCACGGTGGGGTGCCTCCCACCAAGCACTTTTCTTTAACGTCCTTAAGCTAGACGGTCCTCTCTTTAAGCTTCCTTTCTCCTTGGTGCATCCTCCAATATGTACACCTCTAGCTCTTTTGGAGGCTTGCAACCATGATACTTCTTCACTCTGTGTCCATTCACCTTAAAGGTTGCGTCACTCTTGGGATCAAATAATTCCACCACTCCATAGGGCTTCATCTCTTTCACCTTAAAAGGTCCTTCCCATCTAGAACGGAGCTTGCCAGGCATCAATCGGAGCCTGGAGTTGTAGAGGAGGACCTCATCACCCTCTTGAAAGTCTTTCTTCCGGATGTGATGGTCATGAAACGCCTTAGTCTTTTCCTTGTAAATTCGGGCATTCTCATATGACTCATTCCTCAAACATTCAAGCTCTTCTAGTTGTAACTTCCTAGCTTCACCCGCCTTGGCTAAATCCATGTTGCACTGCTTTACCGCCAAATAGGCTCGATGCTCAACCTCCACCGGAAGGTGGCACGCCTTACCATAGACAATCCGGAAGGGACTCATCCCTATCGGGGTCTTGTAGGCCGTTCTATATGCCCATAGTGCATCTCCTAATCGGAGGCTCCAATCCTTTCTTTGTGGATTGACCACTTTTTCCAAGATCCTCTTGATTTCCCGGTTGGAAACTTCCGCTTGTCCATTAGTTTGCGGATGATAAGCAGTGGCAACCTTATGCAACACTCCATAGCACTTGAGCAATGCTTCTACCTTCCTATTACAAAAGTGGGATCCTTGGTCGCTTACGATTGCTCGTGGCGACCCATAACGGCATACAATGTGATTCCTAATGAAAGAAACAACGGTATTGGCGTCGTCAAGGCGGGTAGGTACGGCCTCTACCCACTTTGACACGTAGTCTACCACTAACAGAATATACAGATACCCGCTAGAGTTGGAAAACAGTCCCATAAAGTCAATGCCCCATACATCAAATATTTCACAGAACAACATAGGTTGCTAAGGCATTTCATCCCTTTGGGATGCGTTTCCTGACCTTTGACACTGATGGCAAGACACACATAGTCGGTTAGCGTCCTTGAATAAGGTTGGCCACCAGAATCCACAATCCAACACCTTTTTAGCGGTCCTTTGTCGGCCAAAGTGGCCACCATATTCGGACAAATAACAAGCCTTAAGAATTGGTTGGAATTCAGACTCCGGAACACATCTTCGAATTACTTGGTCCACGCCCCTCTTCCACAAGTGAGGGTCATCCCAAATATAGCATTTGGAATCACTCCTCAACTTGTCCCTTTGGTTTTTCGAAAAGTTGGGAGGGAAGATTCTTGCAACCAAGTAGTTCGCCATTGGGGCAAACCAAGGAAAGCTAGCCGACACAGCATGCAAACTGTCCAATGGGAATGGGTCGTTGATCGGAAATGGATCAATTTTTAAATTCTCAATGCGGCTTAAATGATCCGCAACTAGGTTTTGAGATCCACTCAGGTCCCTAATCTCAACGTCGAATTCTCGCAAAAGCAAGATCCAACGTATGAGTCTAGGCTTTGTCTCATTCTTTGTCAATAAATACTTCAAAGCTACATGATCCGTGTATACCACTATCTTTGAACCAAGCAAATAAGATCTAAATTTATCTAAAGCATGAACAATAGCTATGAGTTCTTTTTCAGTAGTGGTATAGTTGGATTGTGCTGCATCTAGTGTCTTAGAAGAGTAAGCAATGACATAAGGGAGTTTACTTCGCGCTGTGCAAGTGCGGCACCTACAGCATGGTGTGACGCATCGCACATTATCTCAAACGGCAACGTCCAGTTGGGGCCTCGCACAATTGGTGCTGTGGTAATAACTCTCTTTAGCTCTTCAAAGGCTTTCACACATTCACTATCAAACTCAAAATCCACATCTTTTTGGAGTAGGCGTGATAACGGCAAGGCAATCTTGCTAAAGTCTTTGATAAAGCGCCTATAGAATCATGCATGTCCCAAAAACGAGCGAACCTCCCTCACGGATGAGGGGTGAGGCAGAGTAGTGATAACATCAACCTTGGCCGGGTCCACAGAAATGCCTTCATGAGATACTACATGTCCTAACACTATACCTTGTTGTACGTTTTTTAAAATTTAAAACAAGGTTAGTGTAAACACATCTAGCAAGGACCTTGGCCAAGTTCTCTAAGCAACAATCGAATGAAGTACCATAAACGCTGAAGTCGTCCATAAAGACTTCTAGACAATTCTCCATTAGATCGGAGAAGACACTCATCATGCACCTCTGAAAAGTAGCAGGTGCGTTACATAGTCTAAATGGCATCCTTTTATAGGCAAAGGTGCCGAATGGACAAGTAAACGTGGTCTTCTCCTGATCTTCAGGAGCAATATGTATCTGGAAATAGCCAGTATATCCATCAAAAAAGCAGTAGTGAGTTTTACCTGCCAAGCGGTCTAACATCTGATCGATGAAGGGTAAGGGGTATGGTCCTTTCGTGTGGCGGCATTCAATCTTCTATAGTCAATACATACTCGCCACGCATTTTGTACTCTTTTAGTGACCATTTCTCCGTCGTCCTTCTTAACCGCTGTGATGCCCGACTTCTAGGGGACAACTTGAACCGGGCTTACCCACTCACTATCGGAAATAGGGTATATGATATCCGCATCCAGTAGTCGGGTAACCTCTTTCTTCACTACGTCGAGGATGGTGGGGTTGAGTCTCCTTTGCGGTTGCGTAACTGGCTTGGCTCCATCTTGGAGAAATATCCTATGCATGCACTTGCGGGGGTCAATTCCCATAATATCCGTTAGGCTCCATCCTATTGCTTTCTTGTGTTTCTTGAGAATATCTAGGAGCTTCCCCTCTTCTTCACTTAAGAGCTCACTAGCAATAATTACCGGAAAACGTTGGTTCTCCTCTAAGAAAGCATACATCAAATAAGATGGAAGGGGCTTCAATTCACTTTTTGTCTCAAGATGAGGTTCCTTCCCATCAAGCTCATGGAGTTCACTCTTGACAACTTCTTCAGGTTCATCCCCTTGGTCATCCATCTCCTCAACAGTGGGGTAGCACAATTTTTCATGATCCTCTTCTTGCACTTCCGCTACTACTTCATCAATCATATCACATCGGAGCATGGAGTGCTCTTCAGGAGGATGTTTCATGGCTTCCTCTAAATTGAACTTGATAGTCTTGTCTCCAACCCCAAAAGAATATATACCGGTGAAGGCATCCAACTTGAATTTGGAGGTTTTGAGAAAGGGACTACCAAGTAGGACGGAAGATGAGCTTCTACTTTCCGTTGGAGGCATCTCAAGGATGTAAAAGTCAATCGGAAAAACCAAATCCTTAATTGCCACGAGTACATCTTCAGCTATTCCCATTACTGTGATCACACTTTTATCGGCTAAGGCAAACCTCGCCGCCGACTTCTTCAATGGAGCTAAATTCAACTGCACATAGATGGACAGCAGCATGATGCTTACACAAGCTCCCAAGTCACACATACAATCATGAAAAGTGTATCCACCAATACGACAAGACACTAAGCATGGTCCAGGATCACCATATTTTCTTGGAATAGGTTCCATCAAGGAAGAAATCGAACTACCCAAGGATAGTGTCTCCAATTCTCCTAACCTATTCTTGTGTGTACACAAGTCTTTCAAAAATTTTGCATACATGGGAATTTGTTGGATAGCGTCAAGGAGTGGTATGGTCACCTCGACCTTTTTGAACACTTGAAGCATGTCCAAATCAAATTCCGGTGTCTTCTTCGCTTTCTTCACCATAGAAGAAAATGGAATGGGAATTGACTCATCAATTTCCTCTTGGGTTCCTTGAGGTTTACTCTTTCTTCCTCATGCCTTTTGTCTACCACCTCTCCTTTATGTGGAGCTCCAACAACTACCTCTTCCTCATACATTTCTCCCATGACCCTTGGGGGTATCTCCTCTAATGTAGTTCCTGACCGTAGAGTAATGGCGTTAAGACCGCCTCTTGGGTTTGGTTGGGGTGGGCTTGGTTGGCTTGGTAGTTGGTATTGTTATGGTGGTATTGGGATGAACGTTGGTTGATGTTGTGATGAGAAGAAGGGTTGTTCCATTTTTGGTTTTGATTGCTTCCTTGTGCATTATCTCTCCACCCTTGATGTTGATTACTACCTTGATGGTAGTTGTTTTGACCTTGAGGAGGGTATGGTGGACCATTGTTTTAATTCACATTGGCTACCACAAGGGCATGTTCCTCTTGAATTTGATGGCATTGGTCGGTGTAATGTGTGGTACTAGAGCACAACCCACAAATCCTAGTAGGGCCTTCAAGTTGAGCAACCGGAGGTGGGGCTTGGACAGCTTGGATGGAGTAGTACTCCCTTTGATCTCTTTGCATTTGTGTAAGGATGGTGGTCGTATCCCCAAGTGCCTTGGTTGGACTTGCTTCGGAGGGGGGCGGTTCTACCACACCCTTGTGGGAGTTGCTTCTCACTCTTGTATGTTGTGTAGATTCGGCAACATCCTTTATCAAATCCCAAGCTTCTCCCTCTGTCTTATTTTTCGAAAGGGAACCACCACTAGAGGCGATAAGCAATCTTCTATCTTCCGCACAAAGACCTCTGGTAAAGTAGCTAATGAGCAAGTGAGTGGTCATTCCGTGGTGTGGACATGACTCCAATAGCCTCTTGAACCGAGACCAATACCCATACATACTCTCTTGGTCTCTTTGCATTATGTCCGAGATCTCTTTCCGGATGTACTCGGTCTTCTCCACTGGGAAGAGCTTATCAAGAAACTATCTTCTAAAGAAATCCCAATTAGTCACAATATCATCTGGCAGCGAATAAAACCATGTTTTTGCTTGCGCTTTTTAAGAGAAAAAGGAAAGGCAAAAACCATGATTGCTACCTCATCGGCTCCATGTCTTCGAGCCGTAGAACAAGCAACATGAAAATCCTTCAAATGTCGGATGGGGTCTTGACCCGACAACCCATGATACTTAGGAAGTAGATTTATCAAGCTACTCTTCAACTCAAAGTTTGGATCAAGGTTAGGATACCTTGCTTGCAACGGTTGGAGTATGATATCCGGAGCTCCTTGCTCATGCAAAGTGATCCGGTGTGGCTACGCCATGTGTGGCTCACCTGTAGGATGCAAAGATGTATCAGTAGTGCCAACAGAAGAATAGGAAGTAACGGACTCCAAGTCACTCTCGATGACGTCTAGTGATTCGGTGTTTCCCTCGAGAGAGGCCGAAGTACTAGGCGTATAGTCCAATCGCCTTCTAGCTTGCCGAGTGTGTAACAAAGTTCTTTTGATCTCGGGATCAAAGTTGGCTAGGCTAGAATTCGGTTGAGACCGAGACATCAAACTTGAAAGTCATAGTACAAATGCAAAAGAATTCTAAACTATAGCTAAGTATTGAAAAAGCAAAATATCTACAATATTCACATATTCACATAACCAATATCAAGGCATATGTTGCAACCATTCCCCGGCAACGGTGCCAAAAATTTGACACGACTCTCAAGGGTGTATTGGTAAATAGTCTCTTTAGTAGAACCGCGTTGTAAGTATAACTCTACCAACAACAATCCTCGGGAGGTCAAATTTAGAAGAGGGATTTGGTTGCCACAAGTTCAATCCCAATAGAAATAACCGAAGTATTCAAAGCTCGGGTCGTCTAACAAGGAATGGGCAAACATGTGCTTCGACATTGGTTAGAAATCTGGGGTTGTGAGTTATGAGCATGAAAATAAATGGAAATCTTAACAAGTAAATAATCTTAAATTGCGATAAACTAATTCAACTATCTAAGCAAACTTGAGCAACTCCAACGAACAAGCAATATTCTACTAAATTCTACTTTAAACCAAGCAAGTAACTATAACTAAGGCAATTGAATTGGAAAATTGGTTTTCAAATATGAATAATAAAAAATAACTCTTGGCTAGGCAAGGGAATCGGGATCACAATCCTTGTCCAACAACTATATCTTGACAATTATGAGGAACCAAGCTCATTAAGTCTACCCTCAACGTCTTAAGTACGTGATATCTACCCCTAGACTTGAAGTACGTCAAATGGCTTTGGTCACATCAACCCATAAGTCCCAACCTACCTACTAATTAGATTAGTAGTGGGTTGGCATTAATGAGTATCAAATTGACCACCAAGGGCTCCCAAATCATCAAATCCATGAGACCCAATGACTTAAGTTCACCCAATTCCCTTGACCTAGGCCAAGAGTGGAAAAGACTACTCCATACTCAAAGTAAACAATTCATCGAACACTTGGTAAGCATTGACAAAAGACATGTTCAAATTAGCAATTAAATTGAAATCTACAAGTACCCACTAACAATTATCAAAATACAATCAAGCAATTAACAAGGCTAAACATGGAATTCATCAATGTAACATCAACAAGTCAAGATTCACAACATTCATGAAATGGGTATGAAATGACAAGTGACAAGAATCATAAAACTATCATTAAATGCAAGGAAGATTATAACAAGAAATTCAAATTGAACAATGAAACTGGCAATTAACAAAATCCAATTCACAAATCAACAAGGGAAGATCAAATGGAAACTAGATCTAGAGAGGAACAAGGGTTTCTCTCCCTAGAATAACCAAAGAACCAAAAACTAGCTAAAATTGTGTCCCAATGCCAAAATGAGTGATCTCTCCCTTTCCCCCTAGCATCCTTGGGTCTTTTCCATGCAGAGATAGCTTGAAATTGGGCCTCTTTGGCCTCATAAATCGCTAGGCACAATTTCCCTTAATGAGGTCACGTGCAGCTTCCCACGCGTGCGCGCCAAGCGTGCGCACGCGCCGATTGCTTTTTTGATCCACGCGTGCGCGCCACTTGTGCGTGCGCGTCGATAGGAATCTTCCAGTTTGCGCGGATACGTCCATCCTTGCGCGCCGCTCCAGCCAATCCCATCCACGCGTGCGCGTGGAGTGCGCGGATGCGCCGATGCTGCTGCTCCCAAGACTCCAATTCTTCATGTTCCTCCCCTTTTTTACATGCTTTCTCCCTCTCTTCTAAGTCATTTCTACCCTATAATTTCTGAAATTACTCAACAAATACATCACGGCATCGAATGACAATAGAAGAGGATTAAAATATGGCAATTTTAAGGCAAAATAAGCATGTTTTTCATCATGGAGCAATATTGGGAAGTAAACACAAAACCATGCATTTCTTGCGAATAAGTGTGAGAAATATTGATAAAATCCCCCAAAATAAGCACAAAATAAACCACAAAGTCGGGGTTTATCAAATCCCAGCCCCCAAATCCCTTTAATCTTCAAGCAATTTAAGTTCCTCAGCAATTTAGATTCAGTAATTTAGTTTTCTTGCACGTTAAGCTTCAGCCATTTACATTTCTTGCAATCTAAGCTTCAGTCATTTATATTACTTGCACTTTATGTTTTAGCTCTTTTATCTCTTTTGCACTTTGCTTTTCTGTCAATTTCCCCTCTCCCTTTTAAATTTCCTGCAATTTAGCTTCTGTAATTGAAACTTCACTAAAATCACCAACTATTTGCTTAACTAAATTCATCACCTTACTAAAATTGCTCAATCCATCAATCCCTGTAGGATCGACCTCACTCTTGTGAGTAATTACTACTTAATGCGACCCGGTACACTTGACGGTGAGTTTTGTGTGGAAATCAATTTTCCCTCATCAAGTATGCCAAAGGCTATGAGCACCACTAACTGGAAAATTCAATAGAAAAATGAGAACTCAAAGAGTTTCCCAATTAAGTGCTTGTGGTGTTTCTGTGTCAGGCAAAGCTTGAGACAAAATATTTAGTGTCACAACTAGGCTCAAGTTGCAAAGCACCAAAGAAAAAAAATAGAAAATTCTGTGTTCAAGGATTAATCAGAAGTTAAAAGAAAGAGAATTCATAATATCATCCAGATTCTAGTTCTGAATGACATTGGCACTCCTAAGCTTCAAAAGATAGTGGGATGCCAAAACTATTCAAGATCACAGTGTTATCAACCTCACTCAGGCAAATAGACAAGAGCTTAATTGAAAACTCAACTCTTAATCAATCCCATATCTCAGGTTCATATTATTTTCAGTTGCTTGAGGACAAGCAACAATTTAAGTTTGGTATTGGTATGATTAGGTTCTCACCCCCTACAGCCTTATCTTTTTAGGAAATGAACAAAGAAGCTTACGCAGAGAATAATATGGTTTTAGTCATACAATATTGTTGTTTTAGCTTAGTTGTTATTTTTCCTCGCCATTATTTTTATATTTTTGTAAAGATGGATAGGAGTTGTGATTGTAATGATATGTAATATTTGTAAGTACTTGTATAAGGAACTCTTGTTATTATTATTATTTTTCCATTTAACCATCATGTTCTCCAATTCACTTCATTCCAAAACCATCACAAACCATTACTAGGAACAATTTTCAAGCCTAACCAACCAATTTTCAATCAAGTCCATAACACATCAAAACCAATTCTCATTATTTCATCAATAATTTACATCACATCAATGTCACCAACTTATGATAAGTTACCAAATAAGGATACCTCACCCTATCACGGCCTTCGGCCCAATTTTCATACCATTCGCCATAATAGGCAATCAACATATAATTTTATATTCAATTTTAATTATGCATACATTTATTTCTCAACAACAATGCAAACCACAAAATCATAGTATTTCACATCATCTCATACAATCATTCACTCTAAACAATTACCATTCACAACAACCCATCATCCAACGCTATATTAGAAATAATTCTAGGGTTTCAAATAATTTTACATAATGCCTATCCAAAACCAAAACCCGTACCTTTGTTGACGGCGGTCTCAACCTCGGGAAATCTTTTCTCTGGCAATTTCAACTTCAATGGGTCCAAGCCCCACCAAAGATCCTCACCAATGTAATACTTGAAATCAACCCGCACCGAATTGGCACCAAGCTAATCCATTCCTACCCCATTTACAAAAATTTTTGTCCTTGAAAACTGATATAATATACAAAAAAATTACATAGCTTATCACTATATTGAAACATGAAGAAGAAACATAATAGGGTGCAATTTAACAAAGACGTACAGACATGGCTAGATGTGCCAAACAGAGTGCCAAATTGCACCTTAAGAAATCTAAGTCAAAGAACTTCGACAAAAACAAAAGAAAAGATGGTGTCTTAGGCCAAAACAGATTGAAGCTAAATAAGAGAAGTATAGAGTTCACAAATGATGCCTACTAAGGTCCATGAAGGAAAGCGAATGAAATACAATAAGCAAAAGAACCAATCACATTTCAAGAAAAGGTAGTGAAAAAAGAAATTCAAAGACAAAGAATAGAGGAATGAATGATTCATAAGATCATGCGGCATGATCCAAGCGCATTCATCTAGTCAAACCAATTGAAGAAGAATACCTAACATTTCCAAACAATGTAATTCACATAACCTATAACTTCTATTTCGTTTATGATAATCCATTAGTGTTCCTATATACATTAACCATTGGTGTTAAGTTGGTCAAACTTAATACCATGAGGTATGCAATGATAGACTAATGACATTAATCAATAGACTGTCATGTGCATAAAACTCTAACTCTTGCCATTTGGACAAGACCAATAACATGACAAACGCTCAGAGTATACAATTGAAGTATAATCAGTCCATCCTTTAGGCTCTACATGAAAGACTATTTTGATACCATAATGTACTATCCTTACTACCAGAATGTCATGTTTCCTACTGTGCCACTCTGATAGTGACAATATTATGACAACATCCATATATTTAATCATAAAATAGGATCCTTTAACTTGAAACCGTATCGACGTTTCTTTGAAAAACCAGAAATACTTTTTCCTTTTGTTCGTATGGACATACACACAAATATATACACACAAAGAATATTACATTCACATTCAAACATATGTACATTTTGGTGCACGAAATTGAACTCCGCAAACATCGCACAGATAAACCGGCAAGTGCACGGGGTCGTCCAAGTAATACCTCAGGTGAGTGAGGGTCGAATCCCACAGAGATTATTAGATTGAGCAAGCAATGGCTATCTTGTAAATCTTTGTTAGGAGGATAGAAAAGATAGTGGTATTGAAAAATGCATAAAAATAAAATAAGGAAAGAATTACTGAATTGGTGTGAAAATAGTGACAAGAAATCGGTTGAGGCTTTGGAGATGCTTCTTCTTTCTAAATCAAATTTTCTTACTATCTACTCCAACAATCCATGAATTATTCCATGGAAAACTATAAGTGATTAATGCCGGGGCTAGTGGTCATTAATTTCCTCTGCTTCAGATCACATGCCGGTGCTAATGGTCCTCTAATCTGAACGAGGGTGAAGCTCTAGGAATTCAATCCCTAGTGATCCAACTCAAAATGCCACAGACAAGGTTGGATCTTCCAAATCGAAGAATGAAGCTTTATGATTCTAGTCTATACCACAAAGGCCCTAATCACCCTATACCTCGGCTGAACAAATGTTCCCATGTCCCCAACAAAGTCGTGGATTAGCCGTCTAAGATACATATTATCAAGCTTGTGATTTAATGCTATCCCGCTAGAGACTCGCAAGAACCCATGTAGAAAATGGGTCATACTCTCGTTCCACCCGGTTTCATTAGTTTAAAGAACGAAGATACATCTTAGAATGGAATCAAACATAGATTGAAATAGAAACAGTAATATTATTAATCCATGAGAATCAGCAGAGCTCCTAACCTTAACCTAGGAGGTTTAGTTGCTCATAGCCTACAGAAAATAATAGTAGTAATGTGTTTGTGCTTCTCCCCTCCTAGGAGGCATGATCTTCAGGAGGAAGGAAGTTTCTTATTTATAATCAAAATACTAGTCCTAAAAGATGTTACTATTAATTAAAAATTACAAAAATGTGATAAACTAAGCTAAAGGGTTTGAAAATCCACTTCTTGGCCTACTTAGTGAGTGTTTGGGCTGAGCTTTGGGTGAGTCCACGTGTGTAGACTCCTCTTGGGGTGTTGAATGCTAGGGTTGCTCTCTTCTAGGCGTCCAAACACCATCTTAGTTCTTCTGGGGCATCCAAACGCCAAGCAGGGGGTTAAATGGGCGTTCAATGCCCGTTTTGGGCCATTATTTCCAAAGATAAGTCTGAACCATTATATATTGCTGGAAAGCCTTGGATGTTAGATTTCCAATGCAGTTGAGAGCGCGTCGTTTGAACGCCTAGTGTTAGCTTTCCAATGCCATTGTTAGCTTTCCCGTGCATGCTCCTTCATGGGCATTGAACGCCCAGTCTCATCCTTGTCTGGCATTCAACGCCAGCAAGGGGCTCTCCCCAGAGTGTTCTGTTTCCATCTTTAAATGTCTATGTCTCTGTTCTAAGTACTGCACATGGTCACAAACATTAAAAAGCAGGGGAAATTTTTGAAAATAAACTCAAATGAAAATAAACAGAAGAAATAAGGACAGAAATACTCTACTCATGGTTAGGTTGCCTCCCAACACGCACTTCTTTAATGTCATTAGCTTGACACTCGATTGTTGACTTTCTTCCTCTTCTTCCAGTTGGTTAGCAGAAATGGCTCGAAGGGGGAAAAGGAGGAGATAAATGCCCTCGGATTTGAATTCCTCCTGACAAGCTTTCTTTTATTGTTATCAACTTGATTCTCCTTGCTTGTTAGGGTAGGGGTTGTATTATTTCTCCATCCCCTATGCATCTTCCTCCTGGGACCTTCCTCCTTGGTGGGTGGTAACTGCTGAAAAAGCAAAATCATCGGCTTAGAATTTTCACAAAATAATTCCGTTGCAAGTATAGTTCCAAGCCAATAAGTAATGCTTCTAAAATTCCAAATTCAAAAGGTAAGTCATAATTAATACAAAATAACTGGGAGTTTGAAGTCCCGGGTCGTCTTCCCTAGGAATTGTAATTAAATGTTCATTTATTGGCTATAAGGGAATGGGGGTTGATGGTAAGAGAAGCAAGAAATGAAAATAGCAAGAAATTAAATAAGTATGCAAGAAATTAAATGAAAACAATTAAATTCAAGGCAAATAATCAAGAAAAAAAGGGAAATTCAAATGCTAAGAAACCCCTTGGCAAGGATTGGGAGCTAAGGTTACCTATCCTAGTGATTGACCACAAACACATGATGATTATGAAGAGTTAATCCTACATAGTCAACCCTACATCGAGGATAAGTCAAATAGGTATAATTGATTTCAGTCCACAAGTCCTAGTCAACTCTATTAATGGAAAACTTAGAGTAAGTGGAAACCAAATCAACTAACTACTCTAATATATTAATCAAGAATGGACATCAATGACTCAAGGGTTGATGACAAGTCATCATATACCCATTTTTCAAGCTAATTTCACTTGTTTTATTAATCTTTATGCACTTTCTTGCATCCTAAGTAAGTGATTTGGAGTGAAAATGCATAACTTCTTTAGATCAAGCAACTACCATTAAATTGATGCTAACTCATGAGGTTTAAGCTAAATTTAATTGAATTTTAATTGATTTATAAGCCTTGTGAATTTAGTGATACTTTGAGTGGTTGTTTTGGTTTATTGTAGGTGAAGAAAAGAAGAAAAGAGAAAGCGTGGCTTAAGAAAGTGTGACCCAAGGAGTAAAAGGTGTGGCGCATAAAGGAGGAGTGCAAGTATTGCCCTCCACAAGGGCACACTGCCCTCTAGGAGGGCAACATAAGGAAACAAGGCTTGAGAGGCAACTCTGCCCTGCCCACGACAAGGGCAGAGCACAAAATTGTGCCTTGGATCAAAGAAGAGCAAAACCTTGCCCTGCCCTCCACAAGGGCAGTATCGGGCCTTCATGGAAAATAAATCAAAGGAAAAAGCCTACCAATGCTTGCCACAAGAGTCGAACACGGCACAAGGAGAAAGCAAGGAACTAGGCCTCATTATGGTGCCAAGAAAGCCGAGGAAAAATAGTAGCGTGTGCATCGGCCAAGTCTCGAACACGGGACTTCAATTTGGAAACACTGCCCTGCCCTCCGCGAGGGCAGGGCAGCATCTAGTTTGATGTAATTAGGACCTTTTCCTTTACTTTTGAACTTTGAATCTTTCTTTGAATCTTTTCTTTTTGACTTCTGAACCTTCTCTTAGAGATTTCAGAGAATTAGGGAGGAAAATTGATCTCTCTTCTTCCTCGTTCTTGCTTGGGCAATTTTACTTTTCTTGTTTTGAGTTTTGGGTGTGAAGAATTGAGGAAATTCTGTCTCAATCTCCATTCAAAATCTCTTAAATTCCTCTTCTGCATAGTTGAGTTGAATTTCATTTCCTTTACTGCTTCTTCTTTAATTTCTTGTTAATTGCTTTGTGAACTTGACCTGAGAAGGCAATTGAGATCTAGACTTTGCTATCTAGTCTCTTGAGTCCTGAGATCCCATTTTCCTTGTTGGTTCTTCTGTGAACCTCTGCTGCAAGTTAATTTCCATTTCTGTTTGGATTTTAGTTGCTTCCAATTCAATTTCTGCTTTATTAATTGTTGCAATTTAATTTTCCTTGCTGAAATTCTGAATTCCCAATCCTCAACTCCCCTTTTCCATTTAAGCAATTTACATTTCTTGCAATTTAAGTTACTGTAATTTACATTTCTTGCACTTTAAGTTTCAGTCATTTAATTTCTTGTTCTTTAAGATTCAGCACCTTTACTTTCAGTTCTCTTTAATTTATGCAATTCATCCTTCTCCCTTTACATTTCCTGCTATTCTCCCTTTACATTCCAAGCAATTTAGTTTCTGTTAATAATAAATCACTCAACCAATACTTGATTCGCTTGACTAAATCAACCACTAAACTAAAATTGCTCAATCCTTCAATCCCTGTGGGATCGACCTCACTCCCGTGAGTTTTATTACTTGATGCGACCCGGTGCACTTCCCGGTGAGTTTTGTGTTGGATCGTTTTCCACACATCAAGGGTCACCAAAGTCCTCAATTCCAAGCCAAGAGTGAAGAAAAACTAAGCAAATATTAAGCCAAGAATTTTATCAAACACTTATGGGCATGAAAATAAAATAATATTAAATTACATTAAAAATAAAATCTAACTACCAAAAGCAAGAAAATAATGACAATAACTCAAACAAGCATTAAATGATCATAAAACATAAATTTCATTAAATAGAAATTAAAATTAACAAAGAGTGCAAATACATAAAAGTGGCAAAATTGAGAAAATAACAAGACAAACTAAAGAAATTAAGACAATAGAACAAAGAAAATTAGAAGAAACTAGATGAAAACAAGAATTAAAAAGAGAAATTACAAAGAAATTAAGCTATAAACCCTGATTTCTAGAGAGAAGGGGAAGCTTCTATCTCTAGAAAATGACCTACATGATGCTAAACTAACCCTAATTGCTCCCTCCTTTCACATGGAATGATGGCCCACCTACATGATGCTAAACTAACCCTAATTGCTCCCTCCTTTCACATGGAATGATGGCCCTTTGATATAGCACTCAATCAGCTTCAGAAAGTCCAAAACTGGGCTTTGGAGGCCCAAAAATCACCCCAACAATTTGCATTAATGGGGTCACGTGTTGTGCGTGCGCACACTTGCTGATCATTCACTTGTGTGTGCGCACATATTGTCGTGCATGCGCACACTCCAGTGTGTGCTTCTCCTTTGTTTTCTTCATGTTTTCTCCCAATTGGATGCTTTTCTTCCACTCTTATCAAGCCATTCCTAACTATTATACCTGAAATCACTCATCAAAACTATCAAGGCATCGAATGGGATGAAAGTGGGATAAAATTGATTAAATTAAGAACAAAATAGCATATTTTCATAATTAGGCACAATTTAAAGAGAAACCACAAAAGCATGCTATTTAGGTGAATAAATGTGGGTTTATATGATGAAATCCACTCAAATAAATCCAAAATTTATCGTCAAATATGGATTCATCAACTGCCCAACACCAAACTTAAGTAAAATGTTTGGGGAAACTGTGAGTTTTCGGTAAGGGGTGAGGCTGCAGTATTGTACTCTGCATGGAAGTACCTCATTTGTCATGGGGTAGTGAAGGTTTAAGGACCTTGATAATCATGTAATCCTTCTGTAACCTCATCACCAATTCGCTTCTCTCAGCATCAGAGAGGTTTCTTCCAGTAGATAGAGACCATTACTCCAAAATCTCAGCAAAAGGAATATATATTTGTAGCTTCCAAGGATTGTGAGTAGTGCTTGTCCTTGGCCTCCTTTTGGGTCTTTGATGAGCGGATATTTTATACGCTTTTTGGGGGTAATTTCATGTAAATTTTAGTATGTTTTAGTTAGTTTTTAGTATAATTTTATTAGTTTTTAGGCAAAATTCATATTTCTGAACTTTACTATAAGTTTGTGTGTTTTTCTGTAATTTCAGGTATTTTCTAGCTGAAATTGAGGGAGCTGAGCAAAAATCTGATTTAGGCTGAAAAAGGACTGTTGATGCTGTTGGATTCTGACCTCCCTGCACTCGGAATGGATTTTTTGGAGCAACAATTGTCTAATTGGCACTCTCTTAATTGGGTTGAAAATTAGACATCCAGGGCTTTCCAGCAATATATAATAGTCCATACTTTGGGCGAAGATAGACGACGTAAATTGGCGTTTAATGCCAGTTTCATGCTGCAGTCTGGTGTTCAGTGCCAGAAACAGGTTGCAAGTTAGAGTTCAACGCCAGAAACAGGTTACAACCTGGCGTTCAACTCCAGAAACAGCCCAGGCACGTGAAAAGCTTAATTCTTAGCCCCAGCACACACCAAGTGAATTTTCTGTAAACCTAGGTCACTAGTTTAGTATTTAAACAACTTTTAGAGACTTATTTTGTATCTCATGACATTTTAGATCTGAATTTTATACTCTTTGATGGCATGAGTCTCTAAACTCCATTGTTGGGGGTGAGGAGCTCTGCAGTGTCCGATGAATTAATGCAATTATTTCTGTTTTTCATTCAAACACGCTTATTCCTGTCTAAGATGTTCATTCACGCTTCACTAAGAAGAAGGTGATAATCCATGACACTCATCACCTTCCTCAATCCATGAACGTGTGCCTGACAACCACCTCTGTTCTACATTAGATTGAATGATTATCTCTTAGATTCCTTAATCAAAATCTTCGTGGTATAAGCTAGAACATTTTAGCGACCACTCTTGAGGATCCGGAAAGTCTAAACCTTGTCTGTGGTATTTTGAGTAGGATTCAAGGATTGAAAGGCTGTGACGAGCTTCAAACTCACGATTGTTGGGTGTGATGACAAACGCAAAAGAATCAATCGATTCTATTCCGACATGATCGAGAACCAATAGATGATTAGCCGTGCTGTGACAGAGCATTTGGACCATTTTCACTGAGAGGATGGGAAGTAGCCATTGACAACTGTGACGCCCTACATACAGCTTGCCATGGAAGGAGCCTTGCATGTTTGAAAGTGGGGAAGCATTATGTTACAGTAATTCAGAAGACAAAGCATCTCCAAAACTCCAACATATTCTCTATTACTGCATAATAAGTATTTATTTCATGCTCTTTTACTTTTTACAATTAAAACTAAAAATTATTATTGATATTATATCCTGACTAAGAGTTACAAGATAACCAAAGCTTGTTTCAAGCCAACAATCTCCGTGGGATCGACCCTTACTCACGTAAGGTATTACTTGGACGACCCAGTGCACTTGTTGGTTAGTGGTACGAGTTGTGAAAAGTGTGATTTGCAATTTCGTGCACCAAGTTTTTGGCGCTGTTGCTGGGGATTGTTTGAGTTTGAACAACTGACGGTGAATCTTGTTGCTTAGATTAGGAAAAATTTATCTTTTTGGTTTAGAGTCTCTAGAATTTCATTTTCTATTATTCCTTTTTAAAAATTTTTCAAAAATGTTATTTTTCTTTTAATTGAATTTTCGTTTTCTTTATGAGTTTAGTGTCATGTTCTAAGTTTGGTGTCAATTGCATGCTTTTCTTTGTCTCTCAATTTTTCGAATTGCGTGTTCTTGTTTTTCCTTGATCTTCAAATTATTCTTGTCAGTTTTTCTTCTTTGATCTTTGGTTTGTCTTGTTCTGTGTGTTTTCGTATTTTCCTTGTGCTTTTTCAAAATATTAGTTTTCAAAAATACTTTTTTTATATACAATATTAAAACACGTTATATTTATAGCTCAGTTGGCTAGAGCGTTGGATTATGCTCTTGGCAATTGGGTATATTCCTTTTAAAACTTTTTTTCAAAAATAATTTTTCTTTGATTAAATCTTGTGCCAAACTTTAAGTTTGGTGTTCTCTTGTTAATTTTCTTTAATTTTCAAAAATTTATATTTGGTTTTCTAAAAATTTTAAGTTTGGTGTTCTTTCTTTTGTTCTTGTTGGTCTTGTGAGTATTCAAAGTGTCCTTGAGTCTTCTTTGTATTTTGATCTTAAAATTTTTAAGTTTGGTGTTCCTTGGTGTTTTCCCTCCAAAATTTTCAAAAACAAGGAGCATTAGATCTAAAAATTTTAAGTCTTGGGTCTTTTGTGTGTTTTTCTCTTTCATCATAAAATTCAAAATTCAAAATATATATATATATATTTCTAACTATTTTTAAAGCAATTATTTCGAATTTTTTTTAAAAAAAAATTTCAGATTTCATTTTTAAATTTTTAAATTTATAGATTTTTCAAAAATATTCTAACCACTTTCTTTCTCCTCACTTTTTCGAAATTCTTCATAAAATATTTTCAAATTCTTTTTGTTTTTGTTTTATTTTAGTTTTTATTTTATTTTATTTTATTATTTCGAAACCTCCTCTATAATAATAAAATAAATAAAATAAATTCACATCATCTCCCTTTCTCCATTATGGACTTAAGTGGAAATGAACAGTCCAAAAGGACTCTGGGATCATATGCTAACCCCACTACTGCTTCATATAGGAGTAGTATCTGTATACCCTCCATTGGAGTTAGTAGTTTTGAGTTGAACCCTCAGCTCATTATCATGGTGCAGCAAAGTTGCCAGTACTCTGGTCTTCCACAGGAAGAACCTACAGAGTTTCTGGCACAGTTTTTATAAATTGCTGACACAGTACATGATAAGGAAGTAGATCAGGATGTCTACAGATTGTTATTGTTTTCATTTGCTGTAAAAGACCAAGCTAAGAGGTGGTTAAATAACCAACCCAAGGACAACATACAGACATGGAAACAGCTGTCAGAAAAATTCCTGAATCACTATTTTCCTCCAAAATGGATGACACAGCTAAGGCTGAGCATCCAAGGATTCAAATAAGGAGATAATGAATTCCTTTATGATGCCTGGGAGAGATACAGAGAGATGCAAAGAAAATGCCCCTCTAAAATATTTTTAGAGTGGGTGCAGTTAGATATCTTTTATTATGGGCTTACAGAGAAAGCTCAAATTTCTCTAGACCACTCATCTGGTGGATCTATACACATGAAAAAGACAATTGAAGAAGCTCAAGAGCTCATTGATACAGTTTCTAGAAATCAGCATTTGTATCTAAGCAGCGAACCTTCCATGAAAGAAGAGGCTAAAACAGTAACTGATGAACTAAGTCCTGCACAACAAGTTACTGAATTCAATCAGCAATTAGATTTTCTAACCAAATACCTAGCTGAATTCAAGGAAATATTGCAAGAAACAAGCATGGCTAATATGAATATGGAAGTGCAGTTGAAGCAAACAGAACAGCAATTATCAAAACAAATAACAGAAGAGTGCCAAGCAGTTCAATTAAGAAGTGGGAAAACATTAAATACCTCACTTCAAGGCAGTAGAAAGCCAAGAAATGAACAAACTGCTACCCAAAATCCCTCTGAGGACAGTCAGAGCCCAGAGAGGAATAATTCTGGCGCTCAAACGCCAGAAAAAGGGTAGAGAGCTGGCGTTGAACACCCAACCCATGCTCAGTCCTGGCGTTCAATGCCAGAAACAGGTAAGAAATTGGCGTTGAACACCCAAAGAAAGCACAGTTCTAGCGTTCAGACGCCAGAAATAGGTAAGGAGTTGGCGTCTAACGCCACTCCAGCTTCCACCCCTGGCATTCAAATGCCAGTGGGAGATCAGATCATACAAGTGCTGATAGCAACCCCTCTAAAAAGGCTTCTCAACCCACATCTGTAGGTAATAAACCTGCAACAACTAAGGTTGAGGAATACAAAGCCAAAATGCCTTATCCTCAGAAATTCCGTCAAGCGGAACAGGATAAGCAATTTGCCCGCTTTGCAGACTATCTCAGGACTCTTGAAATAAAGATTCCTTGTGCAGAGGCACTTGAGCAAATACCCTCTTATGCTAAGTTCATGAAAGAGATCTTAAGTCATAAGAAGTATTGGAGGGAAACTGAAAAAGTTTATCTCACTGAAGAATACAGTGCAATCATTCTGAAAAGCTTCCCAGAAAAGCTTAAAGATCCCGGAAGCTTTATGATACCATGCACATTAGAGGGTACTTGTACCAAGCAAGCTCTATGTGACCTTGGGGCAAGTATCAACCTAATACCTGCATCTACTATCAGAAAGCTTGGTTTGACTAAAGAAGTCAGACCAACCCGGATATGTCTCTAACTTGCTGATGGCTCCATTAAATACCCATCAGGTGCGATTGAAGATGTGATTGTCAAGGTTGGGCCATTTGCCTTTCCCACTGACTTTGTGGTGCTAGAAATGGAGGAGCACAAGAGTGTGACTCTCATTCTAGGAAGACCCTTCCTAGCAACTGGACAAACTCTCATTGACGTCCAAAAAGGGAAAGTGACCCTAAGAGTCAATGAGGACGAGTTTAAGTTGAATGTTGTCAGAGCTATGCAGCATCCAGACACCCCAAACGACTGCATGACCATTGATATTATTGACTATCTGGTAAAAGAGGTCAATATGACTGAGAGTCTAGAATCAGAGCTAGATGATATCTTTAAAGATGCTCAACTTGATCTGGAGGAACCAGAGAGAATAATAGAACCTCTGAAAATCCCTCAGGAAGAGGAGAAACCTCCCAAACCCGAGCTCAAACCATTACCACCATCCCTGAAATATGCATTTCTAGGAGAAGGTGATACCTTTCATGTAATCATAAGCTCTACCTTAGAGCCATAGGAAGAGGAAGCACTAATTCAAGTGCTAAGGACACACAAGACAGCTCTTGGGTGGTCCATTAGTGATCTTAAGGGCATTAGCCCAGCCAGATACATGCACAAGATCCTATTGGAGGGTGACGCTAAGCCAGTGGTTCAACTACAGAGGTGGCTGAATCCAGCCATGAAGGAGGTGGTGCAGAAGGAGGTCACTAAATTACTAGAGGCTGGGATTATTTATCCCATTTCTGATAGCCCCTGGCTAAGCCCTGTCCAAGTCGTCCCTAAGAAGGATGGTATGACAGTGGTTCATAATGAAAAAAATGAACTGGTTCATACAAGAACAGTTACAACGTGGCGTATGTGTATTGATTATAGAAGACTCAATACAACCACCAGGAAGGATCATTTTCCTTTACCATTCATAGACCAGATGCTAGAAAGACTGGTAGGTCATGAATACTACTGTTTCCTGGATGGATATTCAGGTTATAATCAAATTGCAGTAGATCCCCAGGATCAAGAGAAAACAGCATTCACATGTCTATCCTAAGTATTTGCATATAGAAGGATGCCATTTGGCCTGTGCAATGCACCTGCAACTTTTCAAAGGTGCATGCTCTCTATTTTCTCTGATATGGTGGAGAAATTTCTAGAAGTCTTCATGGATGGCTTTTCAGTATTTGGAGACTCATTCAGCTCATTTCTTGACCATCTAGCACTTGTTCTAAAAAGGTGCCAAGAGACTAACCTGGTTTTAAACTGGGAAAAATGTCACTTTATGGTGACTGAAGGAATTGTCATTGTGCACAAAATTTCGAACAAGGGAATAGAGGTGGATCAAGCTAAGGTAGAGGTAATTGAAAAATGACCACCACCTACCAATGTTAAGGCAATCAGAAGCTTTCTGGGGCATGCAAGATTCTATAGGAAGTTTATAAAAGATTTTTCAAAGATCGCCAAACCTCTGAGTAATCTGCTAGCTGCTGACATGCCTTTTATCTTTGATAAGAAGTGTCTGTAGGCGTTTGAGACTCTAAAAGCTAAGCTGGTCACAGCACCAGTCATCTCTGCACCAGACTGGACATTACCATTTGAACTGATGTGTGATGCCAATGACCATGCCATTGGTGCAGTGTTGGGACAAAGACATGACAAGCTTCTGCACGTCATTTACTATGCCAACCGTGTTTTAAATGACACACAGAAGAACTACACAACCACAGAAAAAGAGTTACTTGCAGTGGTTTACGCCATTGACAAGATCAGATCTTATTTAGTAGGATCAAAAATGATTGTGTACACTGACCATGCTGCTCTTAAATATCTACTCACAAAGCAGGATTCCAAACCCAGGTATAGGTCAAACTTATTAGCTACCATATGGGTGTTGCTTCTACAGGAGTTTGATATAGAAATAAGAGACAGAAAAGGGACAGAGAACCAAGTAGCAGATCACCTGTCCCGAATAGAACCAGTAGAAGGGGTGTCCCTCCCTCTTACTTAGATCTCTGAAAACTTTCCGCATGAGAAACTCTTTGCCATCCAGGAAGTGCCATGGTTTGCAGACATTGCAAACTACAAGGCAGTAAGATTCATTCCCAAAGAGTACAGTAAGCAGCAATCCAAGAAATTGATCACGGATGCAAAGTACTATCTTTGGGATGAACCATATATCTTCAAGAGATGTGCAGATGGAGTAATTTGTAGATGTGTGCCTAAAGAAGAAGGACAAAAGATCCTCTGGCACTGCCATGGATCACAGTATGGAGGACATTTTAGAAGTGAGCGAACAGCCACGAGAGTCCTCCAATGTGGCTTCTACTGGCCTACTCTCTATAAAAACTCCCGAGTGTTTGTACTTAATTGTGACAGTTGCCAAAGATTTGGCAATCTGCCTCACAGTTATGCCATGCCTCAACAAGGGATCTTGGAGATTGAATTGTTTGATGTATGGGGCATTGACTTCATGGGGCCTTTCCCACCATCATACTCAAACACTTATATTCTGGTGGCAGTGGATTATGTATCCAAATGGGTGGAAGCTATTGCAACACCCACTAATGATACTAAGACAGTGCTAAAATTCCTCCAGAAACACATCTTCAGCAGATTTGGTATCCCTAGAGTACTAATCAGTGATGGGGGCACTCATTTCTGTAATAAACAGCTTTACTCTGCTTTGGTTCGATATGGAGTTAGCCACAGGGCGGCCACTCCATATTATCCACAGACAAATGGGTAAGTTGAAGTCTCTAATAGAGAACTTAAAAGAATCCTGGAACGGACTATGATTAACCATAGAAGGGATTGGGGAAGAAGCTTAGATGATGATCTGTGGGCATACAGAACAGCATTCAAGACTCCTGTCACTTGCCAGTGGAACTGGAACATAAGGCCTACTGGGCAACCAGATTCCTAAACCTTGATGCCAAGTTAGCTGGAGAAAAACGATTGCTCCAGCTGAATGAGCTAGAGGAATTCAGAGTCAATGCTTTCGAAAATGCAAAATTTTACAAAGAGAAAGCAAAAAGATGGCATGACAAAAAGCTGTCATCCAGAGTCTTTGAGCCAGGGCAGAAAGTTTTGCTGTTTAATTCTAGGCTCAGATTATTCCTTGGAAAATTAAAATCCCGGTGGAAAGGTGATTACAAGTCATCATATACCCATTTTTCAAGCTAATTTCACTTGTTTTATTAGTCTTTATACACTTTCTTGCATCCTAAGTAAGTGATTTGGAGTGAAAATGCATAACTTCTTTAAATCAAGCAACCACCATGAAATTAATGTTAACTCATGAGGTTTAAGCTAATTTTAATTGAATTTTAATTGATTTATAAGCCTTATGAATTTAGTGATACTTGGAGTGGTTGTTTTGGTTTATTTTAGGTGAAGAAAAGAATAAAAGAGAAAAGCGTGGCCTAAGAAAGCGTGACCCAAGGAGAAGGAAGCGTGGTCAAAGGAAGGAAAAGTGTGCCGCATGCAATGGGGGAGGCAAGCATTGCCCTCCACAAAGGCACACTGCCCTCTAGGAGGGCAACATAAGGGAACAAGGCATAAAAGGCAACTCTGCCCTGCCCACTACAAGGGCAGAGCACAAATCTGTGTCTTGGAATCAAGAAGAAGAAAATGTTGCCCTGCCCTCCACAAGGGCAGTATCGGGCTCACCAAGGAAGAAAATCAAAGGAAAAATGCCTATAATGCTTGCTACAAGAGTTGAACACGGGACCATGAGGAAGCAAGGAACTAAGTTCCATTACCGTGCCAAGAAAGCCAAAGAAAATGAATAAGCGTGTGTAGCAGCCAGGATTCGAACTCGGGACATCAAAGTGAAAACACTGCCCTGCCCTCCACGAGGGCAGGGCAGCATTTTGTGTGGCATGATTCTGGCGCACCAAGAAACGAGTCTGGCGCACCAAGGAATGAATCTGGCAGCACCAGCAGCGCACCACAGCACCCATCTGGCGCACCAATTTTTCCTGCCCTGCCCTCCGCGAGGGTAGGGCAGCATCCTGCGCACCAAGGCACCCCTCTGGCGCACCGCAGCGTTCTGCGCACCAAGACCGCACCAAGCCGCACCATGCACGCACCAAGCATCAAATCCTGCCCTGCCCTCCGCAAGGGCAGGACAGCCTCCTGGAAGCTATTATTTTGGGCCGAAAATTTGAATTAAAAATCCAATTCAATTCATTTCTTCACCAAATCAAAATCCCATCCAAATCCCAAAATCCAAGAATAGAAAGTGTATAAAAAGGAGTTAGTTTGATGTAATTAGAACCTTTTGCTTAGCTTTTGAATTTTGCACTTCCTTTAAGCTTTGAATTTTATTTTTGCACTTTGGAACTTCTCTTGGTGTCTTCACTGAGATTTCAGAGAATTGGGGAGAAGAATTGATCTCTCTTCTTCCTCGTTCTTGCTTGGGCATTTTTAATTTCCTTGTTTTGAGTTTTGGGTGTGAAGAATTGAGGAAATGCTGTCTCAATCTCCATTCAAAATCTCCTTAAAATCTTTCTGCACAATTGAGTTTAATTTCAATTTCCTTTACTGTTTCTTCTTCAATTTCTTGTCAATTGCTTTGAGAACTTGGATCTGGGAAGGCAAATTGAGATCTAGACTTTGCTTTCTAGTCTCTTGAGACCTGAGATCCCATTTTCCTTGTTGGTTCTTCTGTGAACCCTGCTGCACTTTACTTTCAATTTCTGTTTGAGTTCTAATTGTTTCTAATTCAATTTCTGCTTTATTAACTGTGGCAATTCAATTTCTCTTTGTTTAGCTTCTGCAATCCCAATCCTCAAATCCCTTTTATATTCAAGCAATTTACATTCCTAGCCATTTAAGTTATTGCAATTTATATTTCTTGCACTTTAAGTTTCAGTCATTTACTTTCTTGTTCTTTAAGATTCAGCAAGTTTATTTTCCTGTACTTTAATTTACTGCAATTCTCCCTTCTCCCTTTATATTCCAAGCAATTTAGCTTCTGTTAAATACAACCCACTCAATCAAAACTTGATTCGCTTGACTAAATCAACCACTAAACTAAAATTGCTCAATCCTTCAATCCCTGTGGGATCGACCTCACTCATGTGAGTTATTATTACTTGATGCGACCCGGTACACTTGCCGGTGAGTTTTGTGTTGGATTGTTTTCCACACATCAAGTTTTTGGCGCCGTTGCCGGGGATTGAAATAGATTGACAATGATTAAGTGAAGTGGAGATCTAGATCAAGCACTTTTTCTTTTCTGTTTTTCTAATTTTGACTAACACACTAACTGTTTGAATTTTTGCTTAAACTAACTAAAACTTCATTCTAGCTATAGATTGAAGTTTCATTGGTTTTCTGGATCTGTGTGTTTATTGTCGTGTGTTTGTATGTCAGGTACAGGAAGATCTTCCCCTGTCCTCTCTGAAATTGACCAAAGAACTCTTCAGAGAATAAGAAGAGCCGAAAGAGGGAAGAACGTTATTGGAGAGGAAGAATCTGAGGAGGAATTCCAAGAAATGGAAGGAGATCTCAATCAACTAGGAGAAGGAGCCAACAATAACCAACAACGAAGAAGAGTCTTGGCTTCATACACATTTGCAAATGCTAGACACTGTGGAAGTAGCATTCTTCCTCCTAATGTCAATGCAAACAATTTTGAATTAAAGCCACAACTCATCACTTTAGTTCAAAACAACTGCTCTTTTGGAGGAGGACCATTGGAGGACCCAAATCAACATTTATCCACCTTCTTGAGAATCTGTGACACGGTGAAAACCAATGGTGTACCTCCTGATAGCTACAAGTTGTTGCTCTTTCCATTTTCT
>NC_029774.3:72065976-72066238 GCF_000817695.3 Arachis duranensis | reverse complement strand
AAGTGGGACAAGTTGCAGAACTTCTATGAGGGACTCACTCTTAAAGCTCAAGAAGCACTTGATCATTCAGCTGGAGGCTCTTTGCAACTCATGAAAACTACAGAGGAAGCTCAAAACCTCATTGATATGGTGGCCAATAACCAATATTTCTTTGCTCATCAAAGACAACGCCAACCATCAGAAAGAAGAGGAGTAATGGAGTTGGAAGGAGTGGATTCAATTCTAGCTCAGAACAAGATAATGCAGCAGCAGATTCAACAAC
>NC_029774.3:72056337-72065914 GCF_000817695.3 Arachis duranensis | reverse complement strand
TGGAACAAATGAAGTCTATGGTGATACTTATAATCCATCTTGGAAGAACCATCCCAACCTCAGATGGGGAGACAACCATAATCAAAACCAACAACCATGGCAAAGAAACACAAGTCAGAATAATTGGAAGAGCACAAACCACAACCCCCAGCCAAACACTAACCAAAATACATACAGAAAACCACAAAATAATTACCCCAACTGTAACCATTATCCACCCAATAACCACCCAACAAATCAAAACACCTATCATCATCCATCAACACCCCAAAACCAACCAATTTCACAAGAATCCCAACGGATCACTAATCTAGAGCTACTCATGGAGAAAATGATGAAGAACCAAGAATTGACAATAAAGAACCAAGAAACTTCCATGAAGAACTTAGAAAGGCAAATTGGGCAAATTTCCAAGCAGATTTCTGTTGAGAAGCCATCAAGTTCACTACCTAGTGACACCATTCCCAACCCAAAGGAAGAATGCAAGGTCGTTCAACTAAGAAGTGGAAAAGTGTTATTGGATGGTAACCAAGGAGCAACCAAGAACAATGACAATGAGTCAACAAAGAATGATGAATCCATCAACAAGGACATGATAAGCAAGAATGTCCCAGAAAAACCCACAGAGGGAAATAACGAACCACATAATCTAAAGAAAGGAAAGCAGATCAGGGAAGAACCAGATCCAAGACAACATCAAGAGGAGAAGAGCTCAACACCACCACTGCCTTATCCACAGAAATTTCACAAAGAGACAAAGGATCAGCATTTTCACAAATTTCTTGAGACTTTCAAGAAGCTGGAAATCAACATACCTTTAGCTGAGGCATTGGAGCAAATGCCTCTGTATACCAAGTTCTTGAAAGAGCTCATCAACAAGAAGAGAAGTTGGAGTGAAAAAGAGACTGTAATGCTTAGTGAAGAATGCAGTGCAATCATTAAAAAGGGACTCCCTCCCAAGCTTGAAGATACTGGAGGTTTCTTCCTACCCTGCACTATTGGAAGCCTATTCATCAACAAGGGAATGTGTGATTTAGGAGCAAGCATAAATCTAATCCCATCTTCTTTAGTGAAAAAGCTTGGCATAGAGGAGGTGAAGCCAATACAGATGTCCTTAGAGTTGGTGGACCAATCAGTGGTATATCCTAAAGGGCTGATTGAGAACCTTTTAGTTAAGGTTGACAAGTTCATTTATCCTGCGGATTTTGTGGTCCTGGATTCTTTAGAAAATGGAAATGACTCCATAATACTTGGTCGACCATTTTTGGCCACTGCTAGAGCCATTGTGGATATAGAGCAGGGAGAGTTAACCCTCAGGATGCATGAGGAGAGCATCATCTTGAAAGTCTTTTCAGAATTACAAAGGAATGAAGAAACAAGCAAAACAAGTGGTGATCTCCTTCCAAAGCAAGCAACCGACAAGGCAGTAGAACAGAAAAACAAGCAGCTGCAAGAAGAAAAAGGAATTCAAAAAGAAGCTGGGATGATAAACAAGAAGGAAGATATCACAACTCAAGTCACTGTCAAAGGAAACATATCAACAAGGAAGAAAAAGAAGAAAAATAAGAAAAAGGCCTACAAAGGGTGGAAGAATAAGAAAATCCCAACAGAAGGATTTGCCAAAGGTGACAAGGTGCAACTAGTGTATCAACAGCAAGGAGCAGAAGATTATTACACTGTCAACCAAATACTTTCTCTTAAGCATATGGAAATTGAGCATTAAGGCACGCAGAGAAAGCTGACAGTGAGAGGTGACAAGTTGAGACATCACCAACATCAACCACCCTAAAGGGAGTTCAATGTCAAGCTAGTGGAAAAGGGGATTATTCTTAGAACATATGCATAATTCTTTTGATGAAGCATGTGACCAAACACTAAGTTTGGTGTCTGCATGTGTAACAATGTTCAGAAGATCATTTCCCAATCATGGACTCAAAACCATACAAAAAAGGGATCATACATCAAATTTTTTTTTTAAATGCATCAATTATGAAGAACGGTTTGCAGTGTTAAGCCGTCCCCTCAATAAAAGATAAGTTTGGTGTTCACCAAATTTTAGCATTTTTATTTAGGGACACAATTGATCACAAAAAAAATTCAAATAACTATTAAACAAACCAAAACAATTTTTTTATTATTGCAAATAAATTGCCAACGACTATATTAATGTTCTAAGGCTAGCAGTTTTGGTTCAGGTAGGAGAAAAAGATTAAGACAAAAGCTAGGAGGGGCCACGGCTAGGAGAAGCTATGTGAGGGTGGTCACATGTGCCTAGAAGAATGCGCTCATGGGGAAGCAGAATTTGTATGCATGCATGCATCATTGAACGCCTAAATGCATGCAGCCAATGGGAGGAGGATCCTCGTCAAGCCTCAACAATGCATGCAGACCGTCCATTCCATGAATCCTTTAGATGAACAACTTAATCTCAACCCTTCATGAGCACTAACGAGTTCCTTCTTCATTCATTGTGGTTTTGTTGGAAAGCTTGAAGAATCTGCCTATTAATAGCCGTAGCACTAAATGGTTTACACACTCATTCAAGCCACCTTCATATGAAAATCATAATCCTCTTTACTCCTAAAACCAACATAATTCCCTTGTATCACAACAGAACCGAACCAAAACTCTTCCCAACCACAACACAAACTTCTTCTTTTCTCACTTCTTCTTTCTTTTCACCTCAAATTCAATGGCCTCTTCAAGTTCAAAAAGAAGGCCGGGAAAGGAACCTATGGTAGCCGAACCTCCATCATTTGATGCAAACAAATTTAGATCCCAATTCCATGAAGGGAGATATCATAGGTTCATGAAGACAAAGAATGTCATCTTTGAGAAAGGTCTTGATTTGAAGGAAGGAGAATACCCCATCATGAGGCAAATCACTAAAGAAAGAAGGTGGGAACTCTTATGTGCTCCTCTTGTTGACATCAGTGCAGTAATGATCAGGGAGTTCTATGCAAATGCTGTAAAAAAAAACAAAGATAGTGCCCCTTACACAAGTTATGTCAGAGGAGTTGAAGTGAGTTTTAGCCCAGCTGCCATCACAAGGGCCCTCAAGTTGAGAACCATAACTTATGCAGAGCCCAGTTATGAAACCATAAAATAGTGGTTTATCAAGCGTCTCGATGAATTAATGCAATTATTTTTGTTTTCCATTCAAACACGCTTATTCCTGTCTAAGATGTTCATTCGCGCTTCACTATGAAGATGGTGATGATCCGTGACACTCATCACCTTCCTCAATCCATGAACGTATGCCTGACAACCACTTCCGTTCTACATTAGATTGAATGAGTATCTCTTATATTCCTTAATCAGAATCTTCGTGGTATAAGCTAGAACATTTTGGCGGCCACTCTTGAGGATCCGGAAAGTCTAAACCTTGTATATGGTATTCCGAGTAGGATTCAAGGATTAAATGGCTGTGACGAGCTTCAAACTCGCGATTGTTGGGTGTGATGACAAATGCAAAAGAATCAATGGATTCTATTCCGACATGATCAAGAACCAACAGATAATTAGCCGTGCTGTGACAAAGCATTTGGACCATTTTCACTGAGAGGATGGGAAGTAGCCATTGACAACGGTGACGCCCTACATACATCTTGCCATGGAAGGAGCCTTGCATGTTTAAAAGTGAGGAAGCATTATGTTACAGGAATTCAGAAGACAAAGCATCTACAAAACTCCAACATATTCTCCATTACTGCATAATAAGTATTTATTTCATGCTCTTTTACTTTTTAAAATTAAAACTAAAAATTATTATTGATATTATATCCTGACTAAGAGTTACAAGATAACCATAGCTTGCTTCAAGCCAACAATCTCCGTGGGATCGACCCTTACTCACGTAAGGTATTACTTGGACGATCCAGTGCACTTGCTGGTTAGTGGTATGAGTTATGAAAAGTGTGATTCGCAATTTCGTGCACCAGTCTTCTGAGGGTGTGGTACTTCAGGCTTTCTTCTCACGAAAGGGGCGTGTAATAGTATGCTTCAAGCCTCTTCTTGAGTCTCTTCTTCATCTAGTTCCTTAATAGTGTGTTCCATCTTAGGCTCATCCTCCTTAGTATTAATGAGGGCTTTACACTCTTCTCTTGGATTCACTTCTGTGTTTCAATGAAGAGTGTTAGGGGGTCTTTGAAGTTTCTAAGGAAGGTTCCTCTGAATGACTGCACTGCATTCCTTAGTAAGCACCATTGTCTCTACTTCCCTTCAATCCCTCTTGTTATATAGTATTTCCTTCATGAACTTAGCATATGAAGGCATTTGTTCAAGAGCCTCTGCAAAGGGGATTTTGATCTTTAATTTCTTGAAAGCTTTTAAGAATTTGGCAAATTGCCTATCCTTTTCAGCTTTCTGGAAGCCTTGAGGGTATGGTAACTTGGCCTTGTACTCAAGGGCCATGAGTGGCACAGGGTGAGTGTCTATAGTACCTATAGAAGGGCCACCAGCTTGCTTAGGAGAGGTGTTCTGAGTACTTACATGTGTCTGGCCTCCCTTAGACTGGCATTCAATGCTTGGGCTACCGCCTTCTAGGCGTTCAGTGCTCTCATGAGTGCCTTGAACTATAGCTTGTTCATCTTCTGCCAACTCTTCTCCCTGCTTCTTACTGTTCTGAGGCTGGGTGTTCAGGGTACTCCTTAATTGAAGAGCTTGGCACTCTTCTCTTATCTGTTCAGACAAGTTGTGTTTAGCCTGGTTCAACTATGCTTCCATATTGCTTATGGAGGCTTTGGTCTCCTGCATGAAGTCTTGCTGGCTCTTTATAAGTTCTGCTAGGTGCCATGTCAAGAGTACTCTGAGGCTGTGGAGGCTGAGGAGGAGGATTGTTAACTGAGCTTTGCAGGCTCAACACTTGTTGTGTTACAAAGTTCAGCTGCTGGAGTAAAGATACATTTTGTTCATGGATAGCAAATTCAGTTGACACTCTGTTGTCCTCCCTTTTCATTGAAGTTTTCTCTGATGAGTATAGGTATTAGTTGTTAGCCACCATCTCAATGAGTTCGTTGGCCTCCTTTAGATATTTCATCATGTGTAAAGAGCCACTCGCAAAATTATCCAAGGATACCTTGGCTCGTTCAGAGAGTCCGTCATAGAAGATATCCAGCTTGACCCACTCTGTGAACATTTCAATGGGACATTTTCTGAGCATCAACTTGTACCTTTCTCAGGCGTTATAAAAAAACTCATTATCCTCTTGTTTGAAGCCTTGAATGTCTAGTATTTGCTGGGTTAGCTTCTTTGGAGAAAGTACTTGTTTAGAAATTTACTGACTACTTGACTCCAAGTATTGAAGCTCCCCTTGGGTTGGACATCCAACCAATTCTGCTTGATCTCTCAATGCAAACGGGAAAAGCATCATCCTGTAGACTTCATGATCCACTCCCTTTGTCTTTACAGTATCACAGATCTACAGGAAGTCAGAGAGAAATCTAGTAGGGTCTTCGTGAGGAAGTCTGTGAAACTGACAAGTTTGTTGCACCAAGATGATCAACTGTAGGTTGAGCTCAAAATGAGCTACTCCAATAGGAGGTATACTACTGCTCCCAGGAGTGGGAGTTGTATAAGATTCCAAGGTTATTCTGGGTTGTGCATCCACATTTGGATCTATAGTGATTTTTGTTATTTCTACATAAGCAAGAAACAAAGAAAAGTGGGAGTCTCTATGTCAAAGTATAGAGAACTCCCAGTAAGATACCTAAGAAGAAAGAACAATAATTAAAAATTCTATTTTTTTTGAATATAAATAAAAATAGAAAGAAAAAATAATTATGAAATTCAAAAATTTTAAAAATTTAGAAAGAAATATGTGTAAAAATGTTTGAAATTTAAAAAGAAAGAGAAAAAAAATTAAAGAAATACCAAATTAAAAATTGAAACAAGATAAAGCAAACAATTAATTAAAAAGTTTTGAAAATAAGATAAAAGATTTGATTTTGAAAATTTTTTAAATTTAAAAAAAGAAAAAGTCAATCAAAGATTTGCAAAATTGAAATTTGAAATGGAAAATCAAATAAGATAAGATAAGATTTTAAAATTAAAACAGAAAATTTGATTTTTTTTAAAAGTTTTGAAATTAAAAGAGGAAAGAGAAATGAGAATAAAAGAGATATCCAACTTTTAAAATTAGAATAAGATAAAACCAACAACCAACTAATTAACAAGATTTCAAAAGAATAAAAGATTTGATTTTGAAAATTTGACATTTAAAAAGGGAAAGTCAAAAGAAGATATTGAAAATTAAAAATTGGAAAGGAAAAGTCAAATACGGATTAGAAAAGATAAGATTTGAAAGATTTGATTTTTAAAATTTGAAATCTGAATTAAGGAAAGATAAGAATTTGAAAATTGGCCAAATTAACTTACAACTTATGAATTGAACCATTGTTAACTTACAACTTATGAATTGAACTTGGCACTTTTTTGATTGGTCAGCATTTCAGCATTTATTTTGGTTCCCTTTTCGTGTACATTTGCGATTGACAGAATTGAAGAACTATTTGACGGATTTCTGTGTCAAATAGAACCTTGATTAACTAATTCAATAAGAACCTTATTGGTGTTTTCGACATTTCAGGTTTAAGTCAAAAGCTTTATGACTTCTTGGTTCAAGTCCAATTTTCACTTTAGTTAACCAATGAAGCTATTTCCATAATTTATCATTTGATTTGAACTTGTTTCCTTATGATTGAGGTTCATACATTTGTAACAGTTGGTGCTCTCCACTGGTGTGAACCTTTTAAATTGAGATTGTTTTCAACCCTCTTTTGGTTGCACCAAGTGCATGTTTCACTTCTTTCACACCAATCTTTACAAAGTTAATGACCAAAAACATTGTTGATGACTTGCAATCCTCTTTTGTGCTTTTATGCATTTCATATTTCATCATCAATGAGTTGCTGATAAACTCCATTTTTAGTGTTTATCTTGTTTTGAATTTAGAGGGATTTTATCATCTTTTCCCATATTTATTCAATGAAATAGCATGGTTTTGTAATTCTCCTTTAATTCTGCTTAAGAGTAAAAACATGCTTTTTAGCTCTTAAAATAGCTAAATTTAATTCACCTTGATTCCATTCGATACCTTGATATGTTTGTTAAGTGATTTCAGGTTTAGAAGGTAAATATTGGATTGAGGGAATGAAGAAAAAGCATGTAAAATGGAGAACTCATGAAGAAATGAAGGAATTGCCAAGTTGTCAATCCTGATCTCTTTGCACTTAATCAATCATAATTTGAGCTACAGAGATCCAAATGAGGTGGTTCTAGTTGCGTTGGAAAGCTAACATCCAGGCTTTCAAAATGATATAAAATTTGTAATAGTTTCCTTGCAGTTAAGTAATGCACACGCGTTGCCATGCGTGCACGTCACAGGATCAGCGTGACTTACTAAAGGCAACTCGTGGCCAGCAATTTCTGAAGCATTTTGGGCCCAATCCAACCCATTTCTGATACTATTGAGCCTAAGGATTTAAGGGGGATGAACCAAGTAGTCATAGTTTGAGTTTTCATCATGTTTTAGGTTAGAATTCTAGAGAAAGAAGCTCTCTTCTCTCAAGAATTAGGTTAGATTTAGTTTAATTTCTCTTAGATCAAGGTTTTAATTGTTGATTTCATTCACTTTCCTTCTCAATTTCTTGTTGCTACATCCTTGCTTTCTTAGTTTTATTTGTTGTTTCTTTTATTTTGTTGTTTTTTATGAGCACTCTTGTTTCCTTTCATTTTCTTTAATGCAATTTATGTTTTATGTTTCTTATTGTTTAATTGCCTTGTTATTGTTAATTTCTTGCTTTTGGTAGTTGTTAGAATTTACATTTCTTGTCATTTTATTATGCTTTTCTTTTATGCCTTCCAAGTGTTTGATAAAATGCATGGTTGGATTTTAGTGTAGATTTTCTATTCTTGGCTTGGGATGGTAACTTGGGTGACCTTAAGTTACTAATGTCCAAATGATTGATAATTGGTGTCCATTGACACTAGCTTTCACTAAGTCAATTAGTGAGTGGCTAGGACTTATGGATTGGGATTGATGTAGCCCATTTGACTTTCCTTCACTTGTTAGAGGATGACTTAATGGGATTGACCTTTGCAATTATCATATTGTGGTTAGTGACAAGGATAAAGATCCTTAACCATCAACCCTTGCCAAGACCTTTTTATCATTTGAGTTTCATTTACTTTCTTGTCATTTATATTTCTTGTCCCTTATTCCAAAATCCCAAAAATACTTGTCCCATAACCAATAACATGAACACTTCCCTGCAATTTCTTGAGAGACAACCCGAAGTTTAAATACTTCGGTTATTTTTATTAGGGTTTGTACTTGTGACAAACTAAATTTTTGATTGAGGATTTTTTGTTGGTTTAGAACTATACTTGCAACGAGATTTTAATTGAGAAATTCTATACCGATAAACAATTTCTTTTCATCAAATGGCACCGTTGCCGGGGAATTGAAAATGTGTGCCTTGTTATTGGTTATTGTATATATGTGAATATTGTGAATATGTTTGCCTTTTGCTTCTTTGATAGTTTTTTGTAGTGGTAGGAGTTTGTTTCCTTTATTTGTTATTAGTATTTGTTGTTATTTCCTCTTGCTACTATGAATTCACATCCTTTGGTCTATGAGTTTGGTTAAAATTATGTTGTAGGAAGTGGAGATTACAATGAAGATATGCATTAAGGATGGAACAATCAAAGGTGGGAGGAGCCATTTGCATATGATCAATCCTTTTGGCAATAACCTCTACCATTGCACTATGAACAAGAACCATACCATGAGCAATGGAGGTTCATCCTCCCAAGTCTTATTACCAAATAACTTGGCATTCAGCTTCATGATTGCTCCTAGATACTGAGCAACTTCCTCTTCAACAGTGTCTTCGTCCTCTTCAGAGGAAGAATACTCATCAGAGCTCATGAATGGCAAAAGTAAGTTTAGTGGAATCTCTATGGTTTTTGTGTGAGCTTCAGATTCCTTTGGTTCCTCAATAGGGATCTCCGTATTGGTCAGTGGACGTCCCTTGAGGTCTTCCTCACTGGGAATCACTCCCTTGTCACTCTCTCCATGTTTGGCCATTTTGGTTATAGTTATGGCCTTGCACTCTCTTTTGGTATTCTCTTTTGTATTGCCTAGGAGAGTACTAGGAGGAGTTTCAGTAACTCTTTGATGCATGGAAATTTGTCTCTCAACAAATTTTCCTTCGGCAAGTATACCGAATTATCGTCAAGTAAAACTCACTATAGAGTGAGGTCGAATCCCACAAGGATTGATTGGTCAAGCAACCTTAGTTAGAAGAATATTCTAGTTGAGCTAAACAGAATTTAGATTGAGATGCAGAAATTTAAATGACTAGAAATTAAATAGCAGAAATTAAAGTGCAGAATCTTAAATGAGGAATTGGGTAATGCTCATAAAATAAATGGCAGAAATTAAAGAGAATGGGTAAGATTAGAAATGGGAGAATCATTGGGTTTAGGAGATGTTGCAATTCTCCAGATCAAGTTCATTCTCATCTCTTCCTCAATCAATGCATTCATTGATCTCCTTGGCAATCTTAAGTGATTG
>NC_029774.3:72051418-72054372 GCF_000817695.3 Arachis duranensis | reverse complement strand
TTGGTTTTAAGGTGCTAGGTGTTAAGACACCCCTAAAGACTTACTCCCTCAAGTATCTTTCCCTCATACATACACACCACAGGCACATGGTTTGTTATTCTTTCTTTCTTGAGACCTTGGTGTCCAGCACCTCTTTGGGTTACTAAGTGCTCTGTAACAAGGGTTACTCTTGATAGTGGATTTTCAGCTGATAATCCCGGATTAGTTAATCCAAGTTACCAAGTGATAAGGCACCCCTAAGAGCTTATTCATCCAAGTATATCCCTTGTACATAAACACCACAGACACATGCCTCATCTTCACAACCCTTGGTGCCTAGCATTGTTCTTTTTTGTGTTCCCTTTCTTATTTCCACTTGTATTACTCTTTTTATTTTCTTGTTGGGATCTTATTATTTAGCTAGCCTCAAGGAATGTGTCTCAAATTTATGACTTAGGATGGATAGTTACTTTCTTTCCTTTCTTGGTGAACCAACTTAGCTTACTAATCATCCAACCACAATCACTTAGAATTCACTTCACAAAATGACTCCATTCTTTTTCTTTCCATAACATTTTCTTTTTTATTAACTTAAAGAGACAAACATACAAGTAAGCAAGATGACAGTGAGCATTCAAGACATTAGGCTCAATAACCTAGACCTAAGCAATGAAACTTAAATGCATAATTGAAAATCCTAAGCTATCATGGAAGCATGTTCTATTTCATACATGATTTTCCTTATTTAATGCTTTAAAAAGTTAGGTAAACTAAGAAGGAACTTCACCACCTTTCACTTATTGGTCTGCTCATTCTCTTCTGCTCCCTTGGGATTCTCCTTGATTACTTGAGTCTCCATTCCCCTTACGCTTCCCCATCAACTTTTTTCAGAATCCGGCATCTTCCATCTTCTTCTTTAATGCTTCCTTTTGCTATTTCACCTTCCCTTCTTGTTTAGTTAAGTTTTTGCGAATTGTCTCAAAATTTGGGATGTCTGGGTGTAGGTGATGCATATGCTCAACCACATAGTTTAGCTTTGCCTGAGTGTTGATGCTGAATTCTTCTCGGTGCAGTTGCCTTCCTTCATTTAGCACGCTGAATTCGTTGAATGCTTTCATTTGATTCATCTGGCATTGGTTGAGTTCCTGGAGGCGTTTATCTTGACTTTCTTGCCTTTCAGACACTCGATTGAAGGCTTGAGTAAGCTGGGAATAGTGCTCTTGTTGCTGCTCCATTAGCTATTTCTGCCATTTCCTCTGTTGATTCATCCAATTTGTTAGCATTTCCTCTTGCCGATCCATTCTCTGAGATTGAAGTTGCATTTGTTGTTCTTGTCCTTCCATGTATAGCCTTGACAAATCATCAATGGCTCCTCGAATGTGATCCAAATTGATGTCGGTTGGGTCATGATATCCTTCTTGATGATATTCCGTGGGTTGGGGTTCTTCTTGGAGATGCTCTTCCTATTGTGCCTCTTCTAATGTCCTCTTCCTTAGATGGGGTCTTTTCTACTGTTGAGCTGGGGTCACATGAGTTATGCATTGGAGTATAAGTTATCACCCAAGACCTAGCCAAGTTGGGTTGCTATCCTCAAAGACTACCTTGGCTTTCTTGCATAATCTAAGGATGGTGTTGGGGTACCAAAGTCTGGCACCTGAATCCTTTTTCTCGGCTGATTCTTGGATTCCTTCAGCTATAATTTCGTGCACGTTAATGCTTCCACCCTTTATCAAGCAATGTACCATGGTAGCTCGAGTGATATTGACCTCAGAATTATTTGCTGTGGGAAGGATAGATCGTCGCACAAGCTCAAACCAGGCCTTGGCTTCTGGGATGAGGTCTCCTCTCCTGATGAACCGGGGTCTCTTATCTACATACCTTTCCCAGTCAGATCCCACAATGCATATATCACCTACAATCTCCTCCAATACATCATTATCGGCACCTTTATCTATTCTTTCTTGGTAACAAAACGTGGGGATTTCAAATGGAGAACTCTAATGATTGCATTGGGGCTAAAATCCACCTCTACTCCTCTTACAAAACTCTTGAAGATGGGGGCTGTGGTCTTATCTTCTCTAACCACATTTGCATAAAATTCTCTGATGAGGTTTGTATTTACCCTTGCTTCCGGGTTAGTAAGCTTTTCCCAACCCCTCTTTTCAATCTTCTCCTAAATTTGTGGACACTCATTTTCATCGAATTGAAAGGTTGATTTGGGCAATATCTTCTTTTCCTTTATTCGCTCGAATTCGAGCTCATGGAAGGCTGTTTTGAATTTCCTGGTGTCGAAGGAGGGCTGCTCCATTGGTTCTTTTCCTTTTTGCCTCTTGACGTTTGATGCTGCCATGAATGAGAATTGAATATTAGAGGCTAAGGGGTTGAAGATGGAGTTCAGTTGGGTTTAAGTAGAAAGAGTCTTGAAGAAATGAGTTTTGAAGAGAGAAAAGAAAAGGTGAGTATATAAGGTGCCCGTGAAGTGTGTATGGCCGAGAGAAGGAAGTGAAAAGAAGAGAATGGGGATACAGGGTGTGTACGGAAGGGTTGTGTGAAGGGGTTTATATATAGGGATGGCAATTGTTGAATGGTGTGGATTGATCGTGTTGTTTTGATAGTGGATGGTCGGGGTTTTGAGATTGGATTGTCACACGGATCACCTCTTGTATGAGGGTCTTAGTTCGGTCTCCAAAGTCATTCATTTCCCATGTTGCATGGCAACACCTCCAAGGACATTCCCTATGGAGACAAGTGTAAAGTTCCCTTGGTGTAGTGGCCGAATCTCCTTGTATTAATTGTCCTATCAATTACCATCAATGTCCCTTTTGATTCCCTATATACAAGAAGTAAATGCAATGAGTTATTTAAACTTTTTGGTGGGAAAAATGTGAACTATTAAAATGTTTCTCTTTCTTTTTCTTTTTCTTTTGGTTCTATTAACTAAATGCTTTCCATGAAGACAATTCAATTAAACATTA
>NC_029774.3:72037336-72051054 GCF_000817695.3 Arachis duranensis | reverse complement strand
CTGGTTCCTCTTGGATCACATTTGAACATGGTTCTTCCTGACTATGTGGCTTCTCAACCCATGGGGCTTCCAATTGTGTTGTTTGTGCTTCCTCGTTTGGCTCTTCTATCATCTTATTGTCTTTGTGATCTGCTCCTTGTGAGAGGTTGTAAACATTGAAGGCGAGCTGCTCATCATGTATTCTCAGCACTAATTCTCCTCGTTCTACATCTATGAGTGCCCTAGCTGTGGCTAGAAAGGGTTTTCCCAAAATGATGGGGTGGATAGGATTCTCATCCATTTCCAAAACAACAAAATCTGTGGGAAGATAGTAGCTCCCAACCTTTACCAGCACATTTTCAACTATTCCTATTGCTTGTTTTTGGGTTTTGTCTGCCAATCTGATAATCACATCAGTAGGAGTTAGTTCATTGATTTGGAGCTTTTTCATGAGAGAGAGAGAGGCATTAAGTTGATGCTTGCTCCCAAGTCACAAAGTCCTTTGTCAATCATTGTTTCTCCTATGGCACAAGGAATGTGGAAGCTTCCTGGATCCTCCTTCTTCGTGGGTTGTCCTGGTTGAATGAGAGCACTACAATTTCTGTTCATCTTGATTGTTTGTCCACCCTTCAATGGACTTTTTCTGGCTAGTAGCTCCTTTATATACTTGATGTAGAAGGGCATCTGTTGAAGGGCTTTAATGAAGGGTATATTTACATCTAAAGATGCAAACATATCAAGAAACCTTGAGTACATTCTCCCTGCTACACCACCTTTAAGCCTGTGGGGGAAAGGTACATATGGGTTCAATGCCTCCTTTTTCTTTAGCTCTTCCTTGGATGTGATTGAAGTTGCACAGCTTCCTTCCTCTTAACTTTCCTGTTGGTGATTTTGGAGGTGTTCTACTCCATGCATACTTCCCTCATCACTTGTGGTTATCATTTTGCATTCTTCCATCTCACTTTCTTTGGTTCTCCTCTTGGATTCTTCTCTATATCACTGGGGAATCCATCAGTGGGTTTGGGAATTTGTTGAGATAGATAGCCTACTTGGGACTCCAATCACTTGATGTTTTCTCCTTGATTCTTGATGTTAGCTCGCACTTCTTCCTTAAACACCATGTTATATTGGACTTCTCTACACATGTTTTCAAGTAGAGCCTCAATCTTTGAAAGCCTATCATCTGTGGATGATGGTGGGTTGAGATTAGGTGGTTGAGAAGGTTGGCTAAATGGATGTTGGTAATATCTCTGTGAGGTGTTTTGATGAGTGGCATTGTTGTTGGAGTTGAAGTTGGAACGTCTCGAATCTTGTCCTTAGTCTTGTTGGTTTCCCCATCCAAAGTTGGGGTAATTTCTCCATCCAGAGTTGTATATTTTAGAGTATGGATCATGGACTTGTCTAGGTGAATTTCCCACATAGTTGGCTTGCTCCCAGTCACCTTCTTCTCCTATGTTTACTCCTTCATGAGTTGGTGATGAGGTGATGGCTGCTGCAACTTGGTTCTCTTCCACCTTCTTGGTAAGATCTGCTAGCTGCTTGGTGATCATCTTGTTTTGGGTTAACAGTGTATCCATGTGGTTTAGCTCCATTACTCCTCTAGTGTTACTTCTTTCAGAGGCATAGAAGTAGTCATTCTCAGCAACTATTTCAATGACATATATGGCTTCTTCAACAGTTTTCTTCTTGTTTAAAGAACCTCCTGATGAATGATCTACAGCCTTCTTTGACTCATAGGAAAGACCTTCATAGAAGATGTGAAGTTAAACCCACTCATTAAACATCTCTGATGGGCATCTCCTTGTCAAGTCTTTGAATCTCTCCCATGCTTCATAAAGTGTCTCACCATCTTGTTGCCTGAAAGTTTGCACCTCAGTTCTTAGCCTATTAATCTTTTGAGGAGGGTAAAATCTTGCTAAAAACTTGTTCACTACCTCCTCCCAATCTGTTAGGCTTTCTTTTGGGAAGGATTCAAGCCACTTTGTTGCCTTGTCCCTGAGTGAAAAAGGGAACAAGAGCAACCTATAGACATCTGGGTGGACTCCATTTGTTTTCACTGTGTCACAGATCCTCAAGAAGGTGGTCAAGTGTTGGTTAGGGTCTTCTTGAGCACCTCCTCCAAATGAGCAATTATTTTGCACCAGAGTGATGAGCTGAGGTTTTAGCTCGAAATTGTTGGCATGAATGGTGGGTTTCTAAATGCTGCTTCCACAGTTTCCTGGATTAGGATTTATATAGGATCCTAAGACCCTCCTTTCATGCCCAACCCGGTTTGCATGGCCTTCTCTGGCATGATTATGAGCTTCTTCTTCCTGATTGTTCTCCAAATTCTCTTCCATGTTGGGTTCAAAATACTCTTCCTCTTCCTCAGCACCAACAATTCTTTTTCATCTTGCTTCCCTTTTTCGTCTCCAAAGAGTTCTCTCAGGCTCTGAATCAAAGGATGTTGAGATTCCTTCTCTTCTCCATGTCATACAACAAACAGAATGCACAACAGGAGATATAATGAAAACAATTTTTGTTAGAATGATTGTTAGTGTGAGTGATGCAATTTATCAAACAGTTAGTGGGTTAGTGAGCTGAATTGTGGTAAACTAAGAAAGGAGAACAGAAATTAGAGAGGGAATAGGGATGAGGAAGAAATTAAAAAAAAACTAAGGTAAATTACTGAATATAGAAAAGAATAACGAAAAAAATATGCTCAATCTAGTGATCTTCTAGCTTAATCATTGTTGATTCAAAATCAATCCCCGGCAACGGCGCCATAAACTTGATGCATGGAAATTTGTCTCTCAACAAATTTTCCTTTGGCAAGTATACCCAATTATCGTCAAGTAAAACTCACTATAGAGTGAGGTCGAATCCCACAAGGATTGATTGGTCAAGCAACTTTAGTTAGAAGAATATGCTAGTTGAGCTAAACAGAATTTAGATTGAGATGCAGAAATTTAAGTGACTAGAAAGTAAATAGCAGAAATTAAAGTGCAGAATCTTAAATGGGGAATTGGGTAATGCTCATAAAATAAATGGCAGAAATTAAAGAGAATGGATAAGATCAGAAAAGGGGGAATCATTGGGTTTAGGAGATGTTGCAATTCTTCGGATCAAGCTCATTCTCATCTCTTCCTCAATCAATGCATTCATTGATCTCCTTGGCAATCTTAAGTGATTGAATCCCAATTCCTTGGTAATCCAATCTCTCAAATCTTGATCAATAGCCAATTCCTTGGTCAATTGCTCATGAGAAGAGATGAAGTATGGTCACTGATTATACCACATGCATTTCCCAATTCAGGTATTGAGGGATTATAGTCACATATCCATCCCAACCCAAATTGGTCCAGCATGAGAAAGCAATTCTAGCATGATCTCTTCATTCCTCTTCCAAGGTTCCGAAGAGATCCAATTATGGAAAGTTTCATTTCCAAGATAACTAACCAATTAAATTAAGATTGAAAGCTTTCTAGTAAAATCAAGAGAAAAGATAGAAGAAGAAGAATGAAAACTAATATTGATCCATCAAATTACAGCAGAGCTCCCTAACCCAATGAAAGGGGTTTAGTTGTTCATAGCTCTAGGAATCAAAAATGGAAGAAACGAATAATCCATGCTAGAAGTACAGAAAAGTAAATATGCTGAGATTGGTTCTCCAAGGTGCCAAAAGTCCTTTTCTAGTTCAAAACTACTAATATATACTACTCTTCATGATCTTCTAGTAAGTTCTTCAAGTCTTGGATGTGGGCCTTGGACCTTGAGTTGAAGCAATCCCCATCTTTAGTGGGCCCAGCTTACAGAGAAATATGAATTAGGCTTGGGCATTTAGTGAGATTAATAATGGAATACATTTCTGGGTGCGAGAACGTTAGTGGCATTTACCTTTTCCACTAACGTTCCACCTTTATATGCCCACGTTATTCTCAACGTTAGAAGTCTTAACGTGACTTCTAACGTTCCTTCTCAATTCTTGGCCAACGTTAATGGGACTCACTTTTCCCATTAACGTTGGCTTGTGCCCCTTTTCGCAAACGTTAATTGGAATCACTTTTCCCATTAACGTTGATTGCCTTTTTCCTCCTACGTTAGGTCTTACGTTAGCTAAGCTAACTTAGCTCTTAACGTGGGCACCAATCACCTTCGAGAGCATTAGTGACACTCACCTTTGTCACTAACGCTCTAATTGCCTTAATCCTCTACGTTAGAACCCACGTTAACTAGGTTAACGTGGCCTTTAACGTTGTAATGAAGCCATCTTCCAACGTTAGTGACAAAAGTGAGTGTCACTAACGTTGGTTCTTTGAACCCCACTCCACGTTAACTTTCACGTTAATAATATTAACGTGAGAGTTAACGTAGGCAATGAAAATGATCCAACGTTATGACAAAAGTGAGTGTCACTAACGTTGGCAGTGTTGATCCTTGTCCACGTTAGAGTTCACGTTAACTTAGTTAACGTGACTCTTAACGTGGGGCATTGCCTAGTTTCTCAACGTTATTGGAGTTCACGTTTCTCATTAACGTGGAGTCCTCCTTTCCTTCTACGTTAAGTACCACGTTAACTTAGTTAACGTGGCTCTTAACGTAGGCTATGAAGTGGCTTCGCAGGCGTTATTGGTGATCACTTTTCTCATTAACGTTGCAAGCCAATTGCCATCCCACGTTAGTAGTCACGTTAACTAAGTTAACGTGAATGCTAACGTGATTCTTCCATGCTTCATTTGTCCTAAAATCAAGCAATTAAAGTGCATCAAAGCTCTAGCCAAAACCATGAGATCATGCATCATTAAAATATCATGTAATTCTGGCAAAAAATCTCATGAAATCATGCAAAATTCACAATAGTTGCTTGAATGAAGGTGTAAGTGTATTTTCACCCAAAACTTGCCTTGTTTACTAGGAAAATGCATGAAACTACCCTAAAACAATAAAGAAAAGGTCAGTGAAACTGGCCTAGATGCCCTGGCATCACTCTTTTACTCAGGTGACACACTTGTCCCTCCAAATTTCTGATGGAAGACCTTGTTTCAGTCATGAAACTGAGAGTGGCCTTAGATAGATCAGAGATTATGTTTGCTAGGCCAGAGAGGCTCTGCTCAGAATTCTCTGTTTGTTGCTGAGAAGATGATGGAAAAGATTTGCTATTGCCAAACTTAGTTTCCTACCATTATTGTTGTTGAAGCCTTGTTAAGGCTTCTGTTGATCCTTCCATGAGAAATTTGGATGATTCCTCCATGAAGGATTATAGGTGTTTCCATAGGATTCTCCCATGCAATTCACTTCTTTTATTGTAGGATTCTCAGGGTCGTAAGCTTCTCCTTCAAAAGAGGCTTCATTAGCACTGCCGGATGCAACTTACAATCCAGTCAAATTCTGAGAAATCATATTAATTTGCTGAGTCAATATTTTTTTCTGAGCTAATATGGCATTCAGAGTATCAATCTCAATAACTACTTTCTTCTGAGTCATCCCATTATTCATAAGATTTCTTTCAGAAGTGTACATGAACTGGTTATTTGCAACCATCTCAATGAGTTCCTGGGCTTCTGCAGGGTTTTCAGATGAAGAGATCCGCCAGCAGAATGGTCTAATGACATCTTGCACAATTCAGACAGACCATCATAGAATATACATATGATGCTCCATTTTGGAAGCATGTCAGAAGGACACCTTTTGGTTAATTGCTTGTATCTTTCCCAAGCTTCATAGAGGGATTCACCTTCCTTCTGTTTGAAGGTTTGGACTTCTGCTCTAAGGTTGCTCATCTTTTGAGGTGGAGAGAATTTGGTCAAGAAATCATTGACCAACTTGTCCCAAGACTTCAGGCTTTCTCTAGGTTGTGAGTCCAACCATGTTCTAGCTCTGTCTCTTACAGCAAAGGGGAAAAGCATAAGTCTGTAGACCTCGGGATCAACCCCATTGGTCTTAACAGTATCGCAGATTTGCAAGAATTCAGTTAAGAACTGATGAGGATCTTCCGATGGAAGTCCATGAAACTTGCAATTATGCTGCATTAGAGAAACTAATGGAGGCTTAAGCTCAAAGTTGTTTGCTCCAATGGCAGGAATTGAGATTCTCCTTCCATAGAAGTTGGAAGTTGGTGCAGTATAGTCACCAAGCATCTTCCTTGCATCTCTTGCATTATTGTTGGGTTCGACTGCCATGTCTACTTCTTTTTTGAAATTCTCTGAAAGGTCCTCTCCGGAGTGTTGTGCTTTAGCTTCTCTTAGCTTCTTCTTCAGAGTCCTTTCAGGTTCAGGATCAGCTTCAACAATAATGTTTTTATCCTTGTTTCTGCTCATATGAAAAAGAAGAGAACAAAAGGGAGTAGTAGAATCCTCTATGTCACAGTTATAGAGATTCCTTGATGTGTCAGAGGAAAAGGAGTAGAAGAATGAGAAGAGAGAGGAGGTGAGTTCGAAATTTTGGATAAGTGGAGGAGGAATGTTAGCAATTAAATAAAATAAAAAGAGAGGAGAGAGAGAGTTTTCGAAAATTTGAAAAAGGAATAAAATAAAATTAGAATTTAAAACAATTAGGTAATTAAAAAGATTTTTGAAAAAAAAGGTTAGTGATTTTCGAAAATTGGAAGTGGAAAAGTGGTTAGGTGGTCTTGAAAAAAAGATAAAAAATAATAATTAGTTGAGAAAAATTTGAAAATAATTTTGAAAAGATAAGAAGTTAGAAAAAAGATTTTGAAATCAAAATTTAAAAACATATGATTGAAAAGATATGATTGAAAAAGATATGATTTTAAAAAGATATGATTGAAAAGATATGATTGAAAAAGATTTGATTTTTTTTCTTTTTTTTTAAAATTGATGACTTGACTAACAAGAAATTAAAAGATATGATTCTAGAATTTAAAGATTGAACCTTTCTTAACAAGAAAGTAACAAACTTGAAATTTTTTAATCAAAACATTTATTGTTAGCAAGGATTTTTGAAAATTTGGAAATATAAGATTTTAAAATTATGATTTAAAACATGAAAATTTGAAAAAAATTTGAATTTGAAACGAAATTACCTCCCCTGTGTCATCCTGGCGTTAAAACGCCCAAGATGCTATCCATTCTGGCATTTAACGCCAGAATGCTACCTTTTTGGGCGTTTAACGCCCAGCCAGATACCCTGGCTGGCGTTTAACGCCAAAATTCCTTCCTTAGTGGGCGTTTTTCTAAACGCCCAGCTTTTTCTCTGTGATTCCTCTGCTGTATGTTCTGAATCTTTATTTCTCTGTATTATTTACTTGAAAAGAGATATTTTTTATTTTTGAATTTTTAATTAAAAGAGAGAAAAATAGCAAAACGAAATAAAACATAAAAATGCAAGATCAAAACAAGTAATGCATGCAAGGACACTTTGAATGTCAAGATGAACACCAAGAACACTTTGAAGATCATGATGAATATCAAGGACATATTTTTGAAAATTTTTAAGAAAAGAAAGATATGCAAGACACCAAACTTAGAAATTTTTAATGTTTGGACACTATGTATTTGAAAATGCATATGAAAAACAAGAAAAGATACAAAACAAGAGAATTTAAAGATCAAAACAAGGAAAATCATCAAGAACAACTTGAAGATCAATGAAGGACACAATGCATGAATTTTTTTCGAAAACTTAGGAAAATTAAAAACATGCAATTGACACCAAACTTAGGATTTGACACTAGACTCAAACACGAAACACAAAATATTTTTTTTTTGGTTTTTATGATTTTATTATTTTTTTTTTGTATTTTTCGAAAATAAAAATAAAATGCTTAAACATAAAATAAAATTACCCAATCTAAGCAACAAGATGAACCGTCAGTTGTCCAAACTCGAACAATCCCCGTCAATGGTGCCAAAAACTTGGTGCACAAAATTGTGATCACACTTTTCACAACTCCGCACAACTAACCAGCAAGTGCACTGGGTCGTCCAAGTAATACCTTACGTGAGTAAGGGTCGATCCCACAGAGATTGTCGGTTTGAAGCAAGCTATGGTCATCTTGTAAATCTCAGTTAGGCGGATTCAAATGGTTATGATATTTTGATAATTAACAGATAAATAAAACATAAAATAAAATAGAGATACTTATGTAATTCATTGGTGGGAATTTCAGATAAGCGTTTGGAGATGCTTTGTTGCTTTTGAACCTTTGCTTCCCTATTGCTTCCATCCAATCATGCACACTCCCTTCCATGGCAAGCTGTAAGTTGGTGGATCACCGTTGTCAATGGCTACCATCCATCGTCTTAGTGAAAATGGTCCGGCTACGGTTCTCACCGCAGGGCTACTTGTGTCAGAATAAGATCCATTGATCCTTTTGCGCACTGTCACTACGCCCAATAGTCGCGAGTTTGAAGCTCGTCACAGTCATCCCCTCCCAGATCCTACTTGGAATACCACAGACAATGTTTAGACTTTCCGGATCTCAGGAATGCTACCAATTGTTTCTAGCCTATACCATGAAGGTTCTAATCTCACTGATTTGGATGCTCTGTTGTCAGGAGATGCTAGTCAAACGCATGGATCAGAGACCCAAGAGAATATACTCCAACTGGCGTTCAATGACTACGTTGAACATCATGTAGACCGCTTGTGGTTGTCACGCATGCGGATCTTGGCTAAGCGAGTACTGAAGATAGTGGGTGATTGTCACGGGTCACCCCTTCAGTCTGACTTAACTGAATTAAGTACAAGAGTATAACTTGGAGAAGAATTAGGTTTGAATTGAAGGAAAAACAATAGTACTTGCATTAATTCATGAGGAACAGCAGAGCTCCTCACCTTAATCTATGAGGTGTAGAAATTTCACCGTTGAAAATACGTAAGAACAAAAGGTCTAGGCATGGCCGAATGGCCAGCCTCTCAAATGGCATAAGAATTCAAAAACAGGGGAAGAAGACCTGATCAAAGAATTGAAAAGTGGTCCAAAGATATGAATACAATAGTAACAAGTGCTATTTATACTAAACTAGTAACCTAGGTTTACAGAAAATGAGTAGATTGTGCAAAAATCTATTTCCGGGGCCCACTTGGTATGTGTTTAAGCTGAGCCTTGAAGATTTCACGTGCATAGGCCATCCTTGGAGTTAAACACCAGCTTGGGTGCCAGTTTGGGCGTTTAACTCCAGTTTTAGTGCCTGTTCTGGCGTTTTACGCCAGAAAAAGGTCTCTGATGGGCGTTTGGACGCCAGTTTGGGCCATCAAATCTCGGGAAAAGTATAGACTATTATACATTTCTGGAAAGCCCAAGATGTCTACGTTCCAACGCAATTGAGAGCTTTCCAATTGGGCTTCTGTAGCTCCAGAAAATCCACTTCGAGTGCAGGGAGGTCAGAATCCAACAGCATCTGCAGTCCTTTCTCAGCCTCTGAATCAGATTTTTGCTCAGGTCTCTCAATTTCATCCAGAAAATACCTGAAATCACAGAAAAACAAACAAACTCATAGTAAAGTCCAAAAATGTGAATTTTGCATAAAAACTAATAAAAATATACTAAAAAGTGACTAAAACATACTAGAAACTACCTAAAAACAATGCCAAAAAGCATATAAATTATCCGCTCATCACAAGCTCTCCTTAGGAAATGATTCTAACCACTTTGATACTTTATCTCTAAGAGAGAGAGGAAATAGTAGCAGTTTATAGGTGTTCGGGTAGACACCATTAGCCTTTACTGTATGACAAATTCTCAAAAATGTGGTTAAATGTTGGTTAGGGTCTTCTGTGCACTCCCTCCGAATGAGCAGTCATTTTGGAAAAGGGTGATGAGTTGGGATTTTAACTCAAAATTGTTAGCATGGATGGTTGGTTTTAGAATGCTGCTTCCACAATTTCCTGGGTTTGGGTTGATGTAGGATCCTAGAACTCTTCTCTCCTGCACCACATGGTTACTAGCACCTTCCCCAACATGATTATGTATCTCCTTCTCCATAGTAACGTCTAGATCTTCCTCCACTGTTTCCTCTCCAACTATTCCTTTGCCTCTTGCTTCCCTACTTAGTCTAAGAAAGGTTCTCTCAGGTTCACTATCAAAAGAGGATAAAGTTTCTCCTCTCCTACCTGTCATACATTCCACAAACAGCAAGCAGAAGACAAGTGAAGGAATCACTCTTGTTAAGACTTATCGTTAGTTTGATTGGTGCAATTGATCAAACAGTTAGTGGATTAGTATGCTAAAATGGAAATATACAATGAATCAATTGAATCTCAAATGTTAAGAAAAAATATAAGAACTAAAATTAAAAGAATTAACAAGGTAAATAAAAATGCTTAATCTAAATACCTATCAATTTAGTCATTGTCAATTTCAAACCAATCCCCGGCAACGGGGCCATAAAATTTGATGACCGAAATTCACTCCCCATATAAAATGAATCTGTTCTTTGGAAAGCGCACCAAATATTGTCATGTAATAACCTATTAGGAGTGGGGTCGAATCCCACAGAGATTGGTCGATTGAGCAATTTTAATTAATGGGTGAATTAGTCAAGATAACCAATAGAGAGTGTTAAGTGCAGAATTCTAAATGAGTAAAAACGTAAATGACTTAAAAGTACAGAAAAGTAATAAAGTGCAGAAAAGTAAATGGCAAGAATGTAAAGTGCTGGAACATAAATGACTAAATTGTAAATGGGAATGTAGACTAGTAAAAATTAAAGCTAGCTATAAAGAATAGGGGAAATTCATTGGGATTAGGAGATGTTGCTCTCTTTGGATTAAATTCAGCTCATAACATCTTCAATCATGCAACTCATTGACTTCTTGGCAATCATGATTGATTGAAACCCAATCCCTTGGTGATTCAATCTCTCAAATCTTGATAATCAGCCAATTCCTTGGTCTAATTGCTCATGAAGAGAGATATGCTTGGTCCCTGATTATACCACACATCCTCATAGATCCAAATAGTGGGTGGATTATATGTCACCATATTCAATCCCAAAACCCAAATCTACTCAAGTATGAAAAGGGATTTCAAGCATGGTTTCATGTTTCCTTTTTTACGGTTCCCATGAAACCCATTTTGCATTTAAACCTCTTTCACAAGAAGATTGAACATTAGCATGAAGAACGGAATTCCTTCTAGCAAATCAAAGAGAATATGAAGAGAAGAAGAAATTTACTATCATTAATCCATCAAGTACAACAGAGATCCCTCTCCCAATGAGAGGGAGTTTAGCTACTCATAGCTTAGACAAAAGTACAAGAGATAGAGGAGATAAAGTGTAAAACTAAAGCTAAGTTTCCAATCCCACCTGCTAATCCAACTCCCCTTTTCAGTACTTCTAGGAGTTATTTATACTACTCGTATACCTTAGAATTAAGAAAATATAAAAGAGAAAAGAAAATTACAAGTGAAAGAAAAAGGAAACAGTCATAAAAAATGAAGCATATGCCTGGTGTGTGACTGACGTTTGAGAAGTGTGCCACGCCTAGCTTCTCAACTTGGCATGGCACGCCATGCCTGGCTCCGCAACTAGCAAGCCTTCTTCATCAAGCAACCTGGCGTGTCATGCCTTCAAGCTCAAATGGCGTTGTGTGTTTACTGCAGCACCTTGCAGTCTATTAATTTTCTTGGCCATCATTTCTATTTGTTGCTGAAGTTGTTGATGCATCTGTTTGTTTTGTGCCAAGAGAACATCAACACCTTCAAGCTCCAGCACATCCTTTTTCTGGGCTGGTTGGCGTTGCCTTTGATGACCATAGAATTATTGATTGTTTGCCACCATGTCTATGAGGTTTTGGGCTTCCTCTGCTGTCTTCATTAATTGCAAAGAACCTCCTGCTGAATGGTCTAGTGCTTCCTGAGCTTTCAAAGTCAATCCTTCATAGAAGTTTTGAAGTTTATCCCATTCTTTGAACATTTCTGGTGGACACTTCCTGATTAAAGCTTTGTATCTTTCCCATGTATCATACAATGACTCTCCATCCATCTGAGTGAATGTTTGGACCTCTGTTTTGAGTCTGATAATCCTTTGGGGAGGATAGAACTTGGCTAGGAATTTGCTTACTAAGTCTTCCCAATTATTGATGCTTTCTTTGGGATAAGTTGAGGCTTCAACTCAAAATTATTTGCATGAACGTTGGGAGTGAGTATGCTACTCCCGCAGTTTCTTGCATTGGGGATAGTGTAAGAGGCCAACACCCTTCTTGCAGGCTGGGTATTGTTGCTCACTCCCTCTTCACGCACCTCAGCCTCCATGACTTGCAAGAATCACAAACAAACCAAATGAAACATGGACATTCTAATGCTAGAATGTGGTTAGAGGGTTAGGTGACACAATGTGTCAAACAGTTAATGTGCTTAGTAAAAAAAGAAAAAATGCTTAATCTAGACCACCACCTCACTTAATCATTGTCAATCTAATTCAATCCCCGGCAACGGCGCCAAAAACTTGATGTGTGGAAAACGATCCAACACAAAACTTACCGGCAAGTGTACCGGGTCGCATCAAGTAATAAAACTCACGAGAGTGAGGTCGATCCCACAGGGATTGAAGGATTGAGCAATTTTAGTTTAGTGGTTGATTTAGTCAAGCGAATCAAGTATTGGTTGAGTGATTTTGTATCCAACAGTAAGTAAATAGCAGGAAATGTAAAGGGAGAGGGATGATTTGCAAAAATTAAAGAGAACTGAAAGTAAAGGTACTGAATCTTAAAGAACAAGAAATTAAATGACTGAAACTTAAAGTGCAAGAAATGTAAATTACAGTAACTTAAAGTGCAAGAAATATAAATTGCTTGAATGGAAAAAGGGAGTTGAGGACTGGGAATTCAGAATTTAAGCAAGGGAAATTAAATTGTAGCAATTAATAAAGCAGAAGATGAATTGGAAGTAACTAGAATTCAAACAGGAAGGGAAATTAAATTGCAGCAGGAGTTCACAGAAGAACCAAAAGGGGAAATGGGATCTCAGGACTCCAGAGACTAGATAGCAAAGTCTAGGTCTCAATTGCCTTCCCAGATCCAAGTTCACAAAGCAATTCACAAGAAATTAAAGAAGAAGCAGTAAAGGAAATGTAATTGAACTCAACTATGCAGAAGAGAAATTAAAGAGATCTTGAATGGAGATTGAGACAGAAATTCCTCAATTCTTCACACCCAGTACTCAAACAAGAAAAGTAAAAATGCTCAAGCAAGAACGAGGAAGAAGAAAGATCAATTCTCCTTCCCAATTCTCTAAAATCTCAGTTCAAAGCTCTCAGAGAAAATGAAGTTTCAAAATGTAAAAGTTCAAAAATCAAAAGAAAGTTTAAGGGTCCAAAATGAGATCCTAATTACTTCAAACTATCTCCTATTTATACACTTTCTTGGATTTTGGAATTTGGATAGGCTTTTGATTTGGTGAAGAAATGAATTAAATTGGATTTTTAATCCAATTTTCAGCCCATGAGGAAGTAGCTTCCAGGAGGCTGCCCTGCCCTTGTGGAGGGCAGAGCTGGAAATGGTGCGTGCGACCCTCGTTGCGTGCATGCTTGGTGCGTTCAAGATGCTGCAGGATGCTGCCCTACCCTTGTAGAGGGCAGGGCAGAGTTGTCATGGTGCGCCAAGCTGCCTGTGCGTGCGTGCTTGCTGGCCGAGACTCCCTTGGTGCGCGTCAGTGTTATGCGCTGGCCATGCACCACAAAATGCTGCCCTGCCCTTGTGGAGGGCAGGGCAATGTTGCCAATGGTGAAGTCCCACGTTCGAAACTCAGTGGAGGCACATGATGCTCCTTTTCCTTGGTTTTCTTGGCACCAAAGTAA
>NC_029774.3:72036691-72037323 GCF_000817695.3 Arachis duranensis | reverse complement strand
TTTGGTCCTTGGCATCAAATTGTGCTCCGCCCTTGTTGTGGGCAGGGCAGTGATGCTTTTCAAGGCTTGGTTCAATATGCTGCTCTCCTGGAGGGCAGTGTGCTCTCTTGGAGGGCAGTGTGCTTCCTCCCCTCCATGCTCCACGTTCTTTTTTCCTTGGGCCACGCTTTCTTAAGCCACGTTTTTCTTCTTTTCCTCCTTTCTTCACCTACAAGAAACCAAAACAACCAATCAAAGTATCTCTAAACTCATAAGGTTTATAATTCATTAAAAAATCAATAAATTTTAGCTCAAACCTCATGATTTAGCATCAATTTAATGGTGGTTGTTTGATTTAAAAAAGTCATGCATTTTCATTCCAAATTACTTACTTAGGATACAAGAAAGTGCATAAAGACTAGTGAAACAAGTGAAATTAGCTTGAAAAATATGTATATGATGACTTGTCATCACAACACCAATCACAACACCAAACTTAAATCTTGCTTGTCCCCAAGCAAGCATCAAAACTAAGAGAAAATGAAGTGAAAAAAAGAAAAGCATACATATCCTTATTAGGCATATAGCAGAACTTGATTCATGGAGTTTTTATGCAGACAATGATAACTCAGTTATTGTTTGCTGTTACATAA
>NC_029774.3:72035330-72036451 GCF_000817695.3 Arachis duranensis | reverse complement strand
CCTCCTAGGATCATTGATGCCCAGCATCTCTTTGGATAACTAAATGTTCTGTATCTAGGTTGCTCTTTATTGTGGACTTTTAATTGGCCATCCCAAATCAATTGATCTAAGTGACCGGGTTTTGAAATACCCCTCAGAATTTACTTGTCCAAGCATATCCTAATACAAGAACACCACAGGCATATGTCCTAGGGTCCAAGCTATTGGTGTCCAACCTTTATTCTTTGTTTTTCTTGCCCCATTGGCTTTTTCTTCTTCCTTTTCTTTCTGTTTTATTTTTGTTCTCAAGGGATTTTTTTCTTTACTGATAGGAACCTTTATAACAGCAAGCTAGCTCACACTTCAATGAAAATGACATTATGCAGCAATTATTTCATGAGTTATGCATTTAATCAAACACATATACCACCATTAACTTCCATTCTAACTTATACAACATTGGATATTTACTTTCTAATTCAACCATTTCTCTTTTATTTAAGCATATGGGAAACAAAACAAAATTTAAAGCTAAGTGATGAATGACAAGCATTATGCAGATCAACATACTTAATCAAACAACTTCACTTGCAACTAAATAAACACTTTAGCAAGACATTGATGAGCGGATAATTTATACGCTTTTTGGCATTGTTTTTATATAGTTTTTAGTAAGTTTAAGCTACTTTTAGGGATGTTTTCATTAGTTTTTATGTTAAATTCACATTTCTGGACTTTATTATGAGTTTGTGTGTTTTTCTGTGATTTCAGGTAAATTCTGACTGAAATTGAGGGATTTGAGCTAAACTCTGAAGAAGGCTGACAAAAGGACTGCTGATGCTGTTGGAATCTGACCTCCCTGCACTCGAAATGGATTTTCTGGAGCTACAGAACTCCAATTGGCGCGCTCTCAACGGCGTTGGAAAGTAGACATCCAGGGCTTTCCAGCAATATATAATAGTTCATACTTTATTCGAAGAATGACGACGTAACTTGGCGTTGAACGCCAAGTACACGCTGCTGTCTGGAGTTAAACGCCAGAAAAACGTCATTATCCGGAGTTGAACGCCCAAAACACGTCATAACCTGGAGTTCAACTCCAAGAAAAGCCTCAGCTCGTGGATTGATCAAGCTCAGCCCAA
>NC_029774.3:72028249-72030612 GCF_000817695.3 Arachis duranensis | reverse complement strand
AAGGTTGAAGGCCTTTACATCCCTACTGATTTCATTATCCTAGACACTAGGAAGGAAGATGATGAATGCATCATCCTAGGAAGACCTTTCCTAGCCACAGCAGGAGCTGTGATAGATGTCAACAGAGGAGAGTTAGTCCTTCAATTGAATGGGGGATACCTTGTGTTTCAAGCACATGGAAATCCCTCTGTGACAAAAGAGAGTAAGCATGAAGAGCTTCTCTCAGTTCAAGGTCAAGAAGAGCCCACACAGTCAGACTCTAAGTTTGGTGTTGTGAAGCCACAACCAAACTCTAAGTTTGGTGTTCAAACCCCATATCCAAACTTTAAGTTTGGTGTTGGGACTAGACAACATTGACTTGATTGCTCTGTGGCTCCATGAGAGCCACTGTCAAGCTATTGACATTAAAGAAGCGCTTGTTGGGAGGCAACCCAATTTTATTTATCTAATTTTATTTTTATTGTTATTTTGTGTTTTATTAGGTACATGATCATGAGGAGTCACGAAAAAATCAAAAAAATTAAAAACAGAGTCAAAAACAGAAGAAAAAAATTTTTCACCCTGGAGGACGCACGGGCCGGCGTTCAACGCCCAGAAGATGCATCTGGCCGGCGTTCAACGCCAGAACAGAGCATCTTTCTGGCGCTGAACGCCCAAAACAAGCTACATCCTGGCATTTAACGCCAGGATGCGCACACAGAGGACAATCTGGCGCTGAACGCCAGAAACAAGCTTGAAACTGGCGTTCAACGCCAGAAACAAGCATCACATGGGCGTTTAACGCCCAGAACATGCACCAATGGGCGTTTGAACGCCAGAATGATGCATGGAGGCAATTTACACATCTATATGGTGAAGGAATGGTATTTCTTTTCACCTCAGGATCTGTGGACCCCACAGGATCCCTACCTACCTTTTCTTTTAATCTTAATCACACTCTCCTAATCCAAATCTCATTTTCAATGTCACACTTCCCAAAAACCTTCACCAATCACATCAATTTCTCTTCCCAATTACCCCATGCACCATTCACATCAACCTCCTCTTCCCCATAAACCCCACCTACCTCCATTACATTCAAATTCAATTTCCCACCCTTTCCCACCCAATATGGCCGAAACCTAACCCCCCTCCCTATAAATACCTCTCCTTTCTTCTTCATTTTCACACAACAAAAACCCCTTCTTCTCTCATATAGCCGAACCCCCCTCCTCTCCTTCTCTACCCAAATTCTCTTCTTCTTCTTCTACTCTTCTTTTCTTTTTGCTCGAGGACGAGCAAATTTTAAGTTTGGTGTGGTAAAAAGCCTAAGCTTTTTATTTTTCATTCACCATCAATGGCACCCAAGACCGGAGTTTCCTCAAGAAAAGGAAAAGGGAAGGCAAAAACTTCCACTTCCGAGTCATGGGAGAAGGAGAGATTCATCTCCAAAAGCCACCAAGACCACTTCTATGATGTTGTGGCAAAGAAGAAGGTGATCCCCGAGGTCCCTTTCAAGCTCAAAAAGAATGAGTATCCGGAAATCCGACATGAAATTCAAAGAAGAGGTTGGGAAGTCATAACCAACCCCATGCAACAAGTCAGAATATTGATGGTTCAAGAGTTCTATGCTAATGCATGGATCACTAGGAACCATGATCAAAGTATGAACCTGAATCCAAAGAACTATCTCACAATGGTTCGGGGGAAATACTTAGATTTCAGTCCGGAAAATGTGAGGTTGGCGTTTCATCTACCCATGATGCAAGGTGATGAACGCCCCTACACAAGAAAGGTCAACTTCAATCAAAGGTTGGACCAAGTCCTAATGGACATTTGTGTGGAAGGCGCCCAATGGAGAGTAGACTCCAAAGGCAAACCAGTCCAACTAAGAAGACTGGACCTCAAGCCTGTAGCAAAGGCAAGCCAGTTCAACTAAGAAGACTGGATCTCAAGCCTGTGGCTAGAGGATGGTTGGAGTTCATCCAAAGATCCATCATTCCTACTAGCAACCGATCTGAAGTTACTGTGGATCAGGCCATCATGATCCATAGCATCATGATTGGAGAGGAAGTAGAAGTTCATGAGGTCATCTCCAATGAACTCTACAAAATAGCCGATAAGTCCTCCACCATGGCAAGGCTAGCTTTTCCTCACCTTATTTTCCATTTGTGCTACTCAGCTGGAGTCATCATAGAAGGAGATACCCCCATTGAAGAAGACAAGCCCATCACCAAGAAAAGGATGGAGCAAACAAGGGAAGTTCCTCACGGCCCCCAAGGAGAACATGAGGAGGTTCATCATCAACAAATGCCTCATGGAATGCACTTTCCTCCCAACAACTATTGGGAGCAACTCAGTACCTCCTTAGAAGACTTGAGCCA
>NC_029774.3:72022595-72025859 GCF_000817695.3 Arachis duranensis | reverse complement strand
CTATGCAGCAATTATTTCATGAGTTATGCATTTAATCAAACACATATACCACCATTAACTTCCATTCTAACTTATGCAACATTGAATATTTACTTTCTAATTCAAACAATTCTCTTTTATTCAAGCATATGGGAAACAAAACAAAATTTAAGCTGAGTGATGAACATCAAGCATTATGCAGATCAACATACTTAATCAAACAACTTCACTTGCAACTAGATGAACACTTTAGCAAGACATACAAGAATTCCTGAATTAAAACATTTCACAACAACAAGGATTAAGTGTAGATACAACCTTTTGGGTTGTAGCTTTTCATTCTTCCTCTTGTTGTACCTCTTTTGAGTTAAGATGCACAATATCTTCAATGGTTGACTACTTTCCTGCATAATTCTCAAAAGTTGCTTGCTTCTCAAGCCCTTAGATGAATGGTTAGTATGCATAAAGTGAGTGTGTCTTTTGGATTTATTTTGGTGTGGGAACACCAAACTCAATTGTTTTGCCACAGCCTCTGATGCAACAAATTAACCATATGTGAAACCTTGTGTCCTTGCTAAAGGTTATGGAATTAAAGCTAAAAAGCAGTTAAATAGTTGAATAATTTGTCTGATTGCTTAGAGCTAGCATTGTGCAGGGAGTGAGAATGTTCTTTTAAATGAGATTTTGGTGGAACACCAACTTGGAGCTAGCATTAGGCAGAAAGTGAGAACGTGTTTTTAGATCAAATTTTGGTGGAATACCAAACTTAGAATGCTTCATTCTCTCTTAATTTGTTTTGGTGTGGAACACCAAACTTAGCTCCTTGCAATACATACCAATCATATAACCTTTTTATTGAAAAAGCTTATGAAAAGAAAACTACCTCCGGTTGGGTTGCCTCCCAACAAGCACTTCTTTATTGTCATTAGCTTGACATCCTCCATTCTTTGATCATGGAGGCTGAAAATCATAGTGCCTTAGCTTTTCATCTCTTACTGTGAACTTTCTTCTGGTCTCCTCTTTGATGATCTCTAGGTGTTCAAGTGAAAGGACCTGGTTCACAGTGTAGTATTCAGACACTTGTGGAGACACCTTCATTGGTTGGCTGTTTAACATCACTTTATCCCCTATTGAGAAGCCTTCAGTGGGGATCTTCTTGTTTCTCCACCCTCTTGGCCTCTTCTTTTTTTCTTTCTCAAAAGATATTCCCTGCCTTGGTGGTTCTTTATCTGGGATGTTAAATTTCTCATCTGGGGGCTTTGGATCTAGTTCTTCCTTGATTTCTTTGGTTTGTTACACCATCTCTACTGCTTTCAAGCATGGATTTAGAAGTCTTGGAGTTAACTCATTGACTGCCTCCTTCAGGCTTTGATCTCTGGCCTTATCCTTCATACAATCTTCTTCTTGAGTAGGCTCATGCATGGTTTTAAAAACATGGAATGCTAGGTGCTCATCATGCACTCTTAGCAACAATTCTCCTTTTTCAACATCTATCAATGCTCTGCCCGTAGCTAGGAAAGGCCTCCCCAGGATGATGGGAGTGTTAGGGTCCTCTTCTATATCTGAGATAACAAAGTCAGTAGGGAGAAAGAATTTTCCCACTTTTACCAACACATTCTCCACAACTCCCAGTGCTTGCTTAATGGATTTGTCAGCCATTTGGAAAACTATTCGTGTGGATTTCAGCTCAGAAATTTGAAATTTCCTCATTAGAGACAAAGGCATCAAGTTTATGCTTGCACCGAGGTCACAGAATGACTTCTCAATTGTTATGTTTCCTATGGTGCAAGGTATGTAAAAACTCCCAGGATCATCTTTCTTCTCTGGCAACTCTCTTTGGAGGATAGCACTACATTCCTTTGTCATCTCAACAATCTGTCCTTCCTTTAGGGATCTTTTCTTTGTGAGTACTTCTTTCATAAATTTGGCATATAATGGCATCTGTTCAAGTGCTTCCAATAAAGGAATATTGAAGCTGAGAGTCTTAAATATGTCCAGCAATTTCGAGTATTGCTTATACTCGTTTTCTTTTTTGAACCTCTGAGGGTATGGAAGGTTGGGGACATATGGCCTCACCCCTTCCTTCTTCTCTTGTAGTTGTGATTCAAGGATGTTCTTGTATCCCTTTGAAATTTGTGCCTTCTTGGTTGTCTGATCCTTTTCACTTTTCTCCTCTATTTCTTCTTGTGGAACTTCTCTGTTGTGTTGTTCCTGATTGATGGCTTCCTTCTTCATAGTCTTCTCACTTCCCACTGTGATTGCCTTGCACTCCTCCCACTTTGTAGCTTTTTCTTTGTCCCTTGGGTGTTCTTTAATGACATTGGGGAAGGTATTTGCTTTCTTCTCACCCATTTCTGAAATTTGCTTAGCCATTTGCCCCACGTGTCTCTCAAGGTTTCTAATTGAGGCCTCTTGGTTTTTGAATGTCAGGGCCTGATCTTTCCTTGCAGTTTCCTGATCTTGTCTTGCCATCTCTTGATTTTTCATGAGTTTCTCCATCATTTTCTCTAGACTTGAGATTCTTTGAGAGTCTGGATTTGGTTGTGGTTGTGTGAAATGAAATGGTTGTTGCTGGAAGTTGTTTGAATTAATTGTGGGGGTACTTTGAGGGTGAGATGTGGATGTAGAAAAGTTATTCTGGTGGTTTTGTGAGTTGTTATGGGATTGGTGGTATGTGTTTTATGGGTTTTTGAATTGGTTAGTATTATTGGATGAATGGTTTTAGTTGTTTGTGTTGCTAATGCTGCTATAGTTGAAGTCACTTTGTCCTTGGTTCTGGTGTTCACCCCACCTTGAATTAGAATGAGTCTTCCAGGGTGTCTTGTGTGCATCACCATGAAAATTGTGTTGTAATGAACTTGAAGTGTTATTCATGCATTGCACCTGCTTAGAGCTTTGTTGCTCATAATTGAATGTCCCAAAACTTTTTTCAGATTGATTCCACCCATGTGAGGTTTGAGATTGGCATTGTGTGTTTACTGCAGCACCTTGCAGTCCATCAATTTTCTTGGCCATCATTTCTATTTGTTGCTGAAGCTGTTGATGCATCTGTTTCTTTTGTGCCAAGAGAACATCAACACCTTCAAGCTCCAGCACATCCTTTTTCTAGGCTGGTTGGCGTTGCCTTTGATGACCATAGAAGTATTGATTGTTTGCCACCATGTCTATGAGGTTTTGGGCTTCCTCTGCTGTCTTCATTAATTGCAAAGAACCTCATGCTGAATGGTCTAGTGCTTCCTGAGCTTTCAGAGTCAATCCTTCATAGAAGTTTTGAAGTTTATCCCA
>NC_029774.3:72020532-72021898 GCF_000817695.3 Arachis duranensis | reverse complement strand
GGAAATGTAAAGGGAGAGGGATGAATTGCAGAAATTAAAGAGAACTGAAAGTAAAGGTGTTGAATCTTAAAGAACAAGAAATTAAATGACTGAAACTTAAAGTGCAAGAAATGTAAATTACAGTAACTTAAAGTGCAAGAAATATAAATTGCATGAATGGAAAAAGGGAGTTGAGGACTGGGAATTCAGAATTTAAGCAAGGGAAATTAAATTGTAGCAATTAATAAAGCAGAAGATGAATTGGAAGTAACTAGAATTCAAACAGGAAGGGAAATTAAATTGCAGCAGGGGTTCACAGAAGAACCAAAAGGGGAAATGGGATCTCAGGACTCTAGAGACTAGATAGCAAAGTCTAGGTCTCAATTGCCTTCCCAGATCCAAGTTCACAAAGCAATTCACAAGAAATTAAAGAAGAAGCAGTAAAGGAAATGTAATTGAACTCAATTATGCAGAAGAGAAATTAAAGAGATCTTGAATGGAGATTGAGACAGAAATTCCTCAATTCTTCACACCCAGTACTCAAACAAGAAAAGTAAAAATGCTCAAGCAAGAACGAGGAAGAAGAGAGATCAATTCTCCTTCCCAATTCTCTAAAATCTCAGTTCAAAGCTCTCAGAGAAAATGAAGTTTCAAAATGTAAAAGTTCAAAAATCAAAAGAAAGTTTAAGGGTCCAAAATGAGATCCTAATTACTTCAAACTATCTCCTATTATACACTTTCTATTCTTGGATTTTGGAATTTGGATGGGCTTTTGATTTGGTGAAGAAATGAATTAAATTGGATTTTTAATCCAATTTTCAGCCCATGAGGAAGTAGCTTCCAGGAGGCTGCCCTGCCCTTGTGGAGGGCAGAGCAGGAAATGGTGCGTGCGGCCCTCGTTGCGTGCGTGCTTGGTGCGTTCAAGATGCTGCAGGATACTGCCCTACCCTGGCAGAGTTGTTATGGTGCGCCAAGCTGCCTGTGCATGCGTGCTTGCTGGCCGAGACTCCCTTGGTGCGCGTCAGTGTTGTGCGCTGGCCATGCACCACAAAATGCTGCCTTGCCCTTGTGGAGGGCAGGGCAATGTTGCCAATGGTGAAGTCCCACGTTCGAAACTCAGTGGAGGCACATGATGCTCCTTTTCCTTGGTTTTCTTGGCACCAAAGTAATGCTTAGTTCCTTGCTTCCTCATGGTGCCGTGTTCGATCCTGGGAGATTGAAAGCAAGCCAGTTTTTGCTTATTTTCCTTGTGCTTGAGCGCTACTCCTTTCCTCCTTGTTCTTGGGTTCGAAACCCATAGAAAGCGCTAGGAAGCAATTTCCTTTGAATTATCCTTGGATGAAGCCCGATATTGCTCTTGAGGAGGGCAGGGCAGAGTTTTTGCTTC
>NC_029774.3:71998722-72020444 GCF_000817695.3 Arachis duranensis | reverse complement strand
TATGCTGCTCTCCTGGAGGGCAGTGTGCTCTCTTGGAGGGCAGTGTGCTTCCTCCCCTCCATGCGCCACATTCTTTTTTCCTTGGGCCACGCTTTCTTAAGCCACATTTTTCTTCTTTTCCTCCTTTCTTCAACTACAAGAAACCAAAACAACCAATCAAAGTATCTCTAAACTCATAAGGTTTATAATTCATTAAAAATCAATAAATTTTAGCTCAAACCTCATAATTTAGCATCAATTTAATGGTGGTTGTTTGATTTAAAAAAGTCATGCATTTTCATTCCAAATTACTTACTTAGGATGCAAGAAAGTGCATAAAGACTAGTGAAACAAGTGAAATTAGCTTGAAAAATAGGTATATGATGACTTGTCATCAAGTATTAGAATTGGAATTCCTATCATAGTTACCCTTATCAGGTGTATTGATAATTGGATTTTAATCCCACTTAGTTATCCATTATTGAACAAAGGAAGGTCAATTAGACTAATTAGCTTGATCCTCAAGTCCTAGTCAATCCCTGTGGGAGGACTAGCTTTAGAGCGATCAAGATCAATTAGAATCTGCCCATTTAAATCACTGCTGAGTTTGACAACTCAAGTGTTACCAATTACCTAACCAAAGCCAAAAGGGGGAAAAATCCAAATTATTTATATAAATATAAGAAAACAATCATGGGTCTGAAATACCTCAAATTATATTAAATAAGGAAATCAATTTTAACATGGAATTCATAAATTAAATTGGAAAAGTAAATAAAAGGAACATTGAACCTGTGATGAAGAAACAATCCCAACAAGATAAATCCTAATCCAAATCCTAATTCCTAAGAGAGAGGAGAGAACCTCTCTCTCTAAAAACTACATCTAAATTATGAAAAGTGAATTATGATCTGAGGTGATGTGATGTCTTGAGTCTCTGCATGTTCCCTGACTTTAATCTATGTTTATGGGCCAAAAACTGGGTTGAAATACGGCCCAGAATCTCTGCCAGCAACTTCTGTAATTCTGCAGATCGCGCATGTCATGCGGCCGTGTCGTCCACGCGATCGCGTCACTCAGCGTTTTTCGTACCACGCGTGCGCATCGTCCACGCATTCGCGTCGTTCGTGCAGCTTCTAATCCGCACGGTCGCGTCAGGCACGCGTCACCCTAATTTCTTCTATTTCGCGCGGTCGTGTGAGCCATGCGACCGTGTGACTTCTCACTAGTCATCTCCTCAATTCCTTGTGTTCCTTCCATTTTTGCACGCTTCCTCTTCATTCATTATGCCATTCCTGCCCTATGAAGCCTGAAACACTTAGCACACAGATCACGACATCAAATGGTATGAAGGAAAATAAAAATATACAACTAAAAAGTCTTTAGGAAGCAAGTTTTCAATCATAGAATATTTTTAGGAAGGAATTGTAAACACATGCAAATCATATGAATAAGCGGGTGAAAAGCTTGATAAAACCACTTAATTAAACACAATATAAACCATAAAATAGTGGTTTATCAACCTCCCCACACTTAAACATTAGCATGTCCTCATGCTAAGCTCAAGGAGACAAAATAAATGAGTAGAGAAAAGCAGGACTCATGCAATGCAACCTATGAATGTGAATGCAACTACATCCCAAAATGATTCTACCTGCTCAGTTAAAAAGTAAATAAATCTTTCAAGAACAAATATGAACTGGATTTCACGGATTCAAATCACAAAATAAAATACAAATAACTTGCAAGAAGAAGATAGCTCATGAAAGCAGGGAACATAGAATTAAGCACTGAACCCTTACTAGTAGTGTATATCATTCTAACTCTCAAGTGTCTAGGGTCAATTCTCTCAATTCTCTACTAATCTTGCTTTCTATAGCTTGCTCTTCATCTAACAATCAACAAAAATTTAATGCACCAATACACAAATCAAGAGGTCTTTTAAGGGTTGTAATGGGATTAGGGTCAAGGTAGGATTGTATTTGGCCAAGTGTACTAAAATCTGAATCCTTAATTAACATAAACTTTTCCCACCTAACATAAGACAATCCATATAACCACAATACTAGATCTAACTATCCATTAACTATGTTTACCACATATTCATGCATCCTAAATTTAAGTACAACTCATATGCATTGATTTCACCATTCACTTTGGGGGCATTTTGTCCCCTTTTTATTTTTCTGTTCCTTTTTCTTTTCTTTTTCACTTTTTTTTTCAATGCATATGATTAAGGTATTGAATGCATAAACATGTTCTTAACATTTTTCACATTTTCACGCAAAGTCTAACATACTCAATTCTCAAACCAAACGTTTCCAAACCCACTTTTCCCACACTTAATTTATGAGTGCTTTCATTAGTCTAAGCTAATCAAGGATTCAAATTAAGGACATTATTGTTTTTCGCTTAGAGTTAATGATGTGCTAAAGTAAAGAACAAAGGGGTAAAATGGCTCAACATTGGTGTGTAAGCTCAGTGAAATAAGGCCTCAATCATATAAGTGCATGCATACATCAAATAATGGAAATATAGAATTAAGCAAGACAAAGATCACAATTTTAGAGAGAAAAACACACACCAAAATTAAAATATTGGTTGGTAAAATGCAACCAATCAAGTAGGCTCAAAATCTCACTGGTTTTGTGTGTTCGAGCTACAAATCATGTTCTAAAATAATATTTCTTCAAGCAAGTTTTTCAAAAAGTTTTTTTTTATTTAAATTAGTGAAATACTATAAAAAGTTTGTTGAAAAAGAAAATATTACTTCGACCAAGTAATGGTAATATATGCACAAAATCAAACAAACATGCAAATGCAATAACTAATTTAAACATTGCTTTTGATACAGGAAGGTACTAACCCAGGGAGATCGGTATCGACCTCCCCACACTTAAAGAGTGCACCATCCTCGGTGCATGTGGTGCACGAAATTGTGATCATCAATGGCGCCATTAACATGGTACGCTCAATTGCAATCTCAACTCTTTATCACAACTTCGCACAACTAACCAGCAAGTGCACTGGGTCGTCCAAGTAATAAACCTTACGTGAGTAAGGGTCGATCCCACGGAGATTGTTGGTATGAAGCAAGCTATGGTCATCTTGTAAATCTCAGTCTGGCATATTCAAACCGTTATGGATGATTTATGAATAAAGCATAAAATAAAGATAGAGATACTTATGTAATTCATTGGTGAGAATTTCAGATAAGCGTATGGAGATGCTTTGTCCCTTCCGTCTCTCTGCTTTTCTACTGTCTTCATCCAATCCTTCTTACTCCTTTCCATGGCAAGCTGTATGTTGGGCATCACCGTTGTCAATTGCTACAGTCCCGTCCTCTCAGTGAAAATGTTCAACGCGCTCTGTCACAGCACGGTTATTCAGCTGTTGGTTCTCGATCATGTCGGAATAGAATCCAGTGATTCTTTTGCGTCTGTCACTAACGCCCCACAATCGCGAGTTTGAAGCTCGTCACAGTCATTCAATCATTGAATCCTACTCAGAATACCACAGACAAGGTTTAGACCTTCCAGATTCTCTTGAATGCGAGTGATATCTTAGAACAGGAATAAGCTTGAATTTAATAGAAGAACAATAGTAATTGCATTAATACTCGAGGTACAGCAGAGCTCCACACCTTAATCTATGGTGTGTAGAAACTCCACCGTTGAAAATACATAAGAACAAGGTCTAGGCATGGCCGAATGGCCAGCCTCCCAAAGAGGGTTAATCATAAAAACATGATCAAAAGATGATCTAGAGATTTAAAGTGATCAAACGATGAAAAATACAATAGCAAAAGGTCCTATTTGTAGAGAACTAGTAGCTTAGGGTTTACAAAGATGACTAAATGACATAAAAATCCACTTCCGGCCCACTTGGTGTGTGCTTGGGCTGAGCATTGAAACTTTCATGTGTAGAGACTCTTTTGGAGTTAAACGCCAGCTTTTGTGCCAGTTTGGGCATTTAACTCCCATCCTTGTGCCAGTTCCGGCGTTTTACGCCAGAATTCTTGAGCTGACTTGGAACGCCTGTTTGGGCCATCAAATCTCGGGCAAGGTATAGACTATTATACATTGCCGGAAAGCCCAGGATGTCTACGTTTCAACGCTATTGAGAGCGCGCCAATTGGGCTTCTGTAGCTCCAGAAAATCCACTTCGAATGCAGGGAGGTCAGAATCCAATAGCATCTGTAGTCCTTTTCAGCCTCTGAATCAGATTTTTGCTCAGGTCCCTCGATTTTAGCCAGAAAATACCTGAAATCACAGAAAAACACACAAACTCATAGTAAAGTCCAGAAAAGTGAATTTTAACTAAAAACTAATAAAAATATAATAAAAACTAACTAAAACATACTAAAAACAATGCCAAAAAGCGTATAAATTATCCGCTCATCAGCATGCAAAACTGTACAGGTGGACAGGGGTTGTGGTTCCTCAACTGGTGCTCTTAGTAGAGTCTTTCTCTTTACCCTTCTTGGTGGCCATCTTGAAAAAGGAGAAGAGAAAGGGACATGAAGTCAAAGGGATAGAGTAGAGAAGAGGGCAGTATGAGTGATAATCATGCCAAAGTAAAGAATAATGTCGTTAACACATGGTCACGACTCCATGAAATTAGGACAACAATGGAAACAGGGCATGATAAATTGAGGCAATTAGATGCAAGATGTTTATTGGCATGCTGGCAAAGACATGAGTAGCATAAATCAAGCATTAAAAGCTATAATGTATTATTAGTCATGAGAAACTAACAATAACGTTTGTATTGACAATCATATTTAATTAATAAAATATGGGAAAGGATTTTGTGAAAAACAGGCATTAGAGTAGAAGGATAGAATAATGAAGAATGCACAATGCCATACAAGCTTTTTCACAAACACTTAGTATGCATGTTGAATATGATAAGGGAAAAATGAAATTGGAACATGTAAGCATTCTGAAAACAAATAATATGAATTGTCAAATAACTCCATAATAATCCACAAGTAATAGTGAAGGACATAAATAAAGTTTCAACACCAACATAAAAATGCATGAAAATAAAAAAGAAAGGAGAAAGAAGGAAGAAGAAAGAAGGAAGAAGGAGGAAGGGGGAAGAAAGAAATAAGAAAGGAAAAGAAAAAGTAGGATTTGGGGAAGAAAAAGATAAGATATTTTGGCAGATTAAGATAAGATGTGCGCCGCTTGTGACGCGGACGCGTGAGTGACGCGGTTGCATAGATAGCGCTTCGATGAAGTGACGCGAACACGTAGGTCACGCGTTCGCGTGAAGTGATTCGTGCCTTCAGCGTGAATGGAGCCTCGCAGTTGCGCAACTCTCTGTTAGAAATTCATATTCCCAAATCTTTGGGTGACGCGGTCACGTGGTTGTCGCGATCGCGTGGGTGGCCTAAATTTGGAAACGGCGTGGACGCGTGGGGCACGCGTACGCGTGGCTAGGCTTGTGCTTCAAGCATGAGTCCAGCCAAATTCTAGCTCAACTTTCGGCCATACACCCTTTTTACGTCGATTGTGAGGCACGCGTTCACGTGGGTGACGCGAACGCGTGGGAGGCATTTTTTCCACATGACGCGAACGCATCATCGACGCGGTCGCGTGGACCAATTTTGAAAAGAGAACTTTTGCGTGGTCTAGAATTCAGAATAAATTTCCGTTGCAAGTATAGCTTCTAAACCAACAAAAGTCCTTTCTTACAAACATTTTGGTTGTCACAAGTAACAAACCCCTGATAAAATTGATAACCGAAGTATTTAAATCTCGGGTCATCTTCTCAAGGAATTGCAGGGAGGTATGTTCTTATTATTGGTTATGAGTCTTGTAAATTGGGAGTTTTGGAAGTAAGGAACAAGTGTGTTAAGTGATAAGAAAAATAAAATAGTAATGATAAAATAAACTCTTGGCAAGGTATTAGAATCGGAATTCCTATCCTAGTTATCCTTATCAGGTGTGATGAGAATTGGGTTTTAATCCCACTTAGTTATCCTTTATTAAACAAGGGAAGGTCAAGTGTACTAATTAGCTTGATCCTCAAATCCTAGTCAATCCCTGTGGAAAGACTAGCTTTAGAGCGAACTAGATCAATTAGAATCTGTCAATTTCAACTACTGCTGAGTTTGACAACTCAAGTGTTACCAATTACCTAACCCAAGGCAAAAGGGGAAAAAATCTAAATTATTTATATAAATAAAAGAAAATAATCATGAGTCTGAAATACCACAAATTATACTAAATAGAGAAAATCCTAACATGAATGGTTCATAAGCCAAATAGAAAACACAAGTAATACAAGCATTAAAGTATCTCAAAGTAGAAGAGAAGTTAAAAAAGAGGAATATTGAACCTGATAGAAAGATGAGAAAAAAATATTCCTAAGTTCTAAAAATCCTAATCCTAATCCTAAGAGAGAGGAGAGAATCTCTCTCTCTAAAAACTACATCTAAAATTATGAAAAGTGAGTTATGATCCGATCTGAAGTGTTGTCTTGAGTCTCTGCATGTTTTCTGACTTTAATCTGTGTTTCTGGGTGAAAACTAGGTTAAAATGCAGCCCAGAATCTGTGCCAGTGACTTCTGTAATTCTGCAGATCGTGCATGTCACGCGGCCGCGTCGTCCATGCGTTCGCGTCACTCAGCGTTTCTCGTACCACGCATGCGCATCGTCCACGCATTCGCGTCGTTCGTGCAGCTTCTAATCCGCGCGGTCGCGTCAGGCACGCGAGCGCGTCACTGTGATTTCTTCCATTTCGCGCGGTCGCGTGAGCCATGCGACCGCGTGACTTCTCGCTGGTCATCTCCTCAATTTCTTGTGTTCCTTCCGTTTTTGCATGCTTCCTCTTCATGCTCTAAGCCATTCCTTCCCTATGAAGTCTGAAACACTTAACATACAGATCAAGGCATCGAATGATAATAAGAGAGGATTAAGATTAGCTAAATTAAGACCAAAGAAGCATGTTTTCAATCATAGAACTAAACTAGGAAGGAATTGTAAAATCATGCAAATCATATGAATAAGTGGGTGAAAAGCTTGATAAAACCACTCAATTAAACACAATATAAACCATAAAATTGTGGTTTATCAGTGCCACGCCTTAAGTCTGAAGTGGCACGCCCAGTCTTCTTCTTCCTTGGGTACTAGAGTTGGCGTGCCACGCCTTCGACATCATGTGGTACGCCCAATGTTGGTGATTAAGCTCTGCAAGTATTGGCGTGCCATGCTTGGGACCCAAGTGGCACGCCCAGCATTGGTACTTCTTCCATGTTCCTCTGGTCAAACGTGTTGGCATGCCACTCCTTCAAGTTCATGTGGCACGCCCCTTGTTGGTGTAAGCTCCTTCAAGCTTGGCGTGCCACGTCTTGAACCTAAGTGGCACGCCCAAGACATGAGTAGAATTAGCGTTCCACGCCTTCTAGCCCAAGTGGCACGCCTAGTGTTAAATCTTCAGGTTCCCTTTCTGGACCAATGAACTAGCGTGCCACGCCTTCGAACCCAAGTGGCACGCCCAGTATTGACAAGGGGGTTAGCGTGCCACGCCCAGCCTGGCGTGCCACGTCCCCCTTTGTGGTCTTCAAAGTTGCTTCCTAGAAAGTATAGTTGATGTGCCACGCCTGGTCCTGGTGTGTCACGCCCATGTTAAAACTCCAGGAGTGCTTCTTTGGAAAATATAGTTGGCGTGCCACGCCCATGTTAACGCTGTATGAATGCTTCTCTAGAATTGTCAATTGGCTTGCCACGCCTATACCATTTGGTGGCGTTTGTATCAAGTGGCACGCCCAACTTCACACGCCCAGCTTTTTTTTCTTGTTTCCTCCTTAATTTGTTGCTCTTTTCACCTGAAATTCAAACAAAATTTATTTAAAAACAATGCACCATAATATTAATCATTTAACTCATGAAATTGCATTGATTGAACAAAATTGCATTCATTTTATGGTTCTTTTAGATAGGAGAAAAAGGTAGATGATGCAAGTCATCACATACTCATCATAAACCACTCCAATTTTCAATAAATTGAACATAACACCAACACATACCAAACAAGAGAATTTAATCATTCAAGGCCTCTGGCCATTTACATTCAACATCCAATATCTTACAAAATCTTGCTAAACCATTATCATCAACAACTTAAATCCAACAATATCTTGAAGTCAACTAGACTAGGTTATCACATAGCATTATATAGTGCTTATTCGAAACCAAAATCCGTACCTTAGTTGATGACGGTTCCAACCTCTTGAGTCCTTCTCTCTGGTCAATCCAAGCCTCAATTAATTCCTCACAAATCCAAGCTTCAGCCAACTCTATTCAATCTAATTTTATTCAAATTTTGACATTGTTCATACTAGAGATTTTCACACAAATTAGGTTAAAATAAGGTGAAAGAGTTCCCTTACCTTCTTCCATATGAGCATGGATTAAAACCCAGCTAGAATTTGAGCTTCAGCTTTTTCTAAAGTATCAAAATCACAATTTTCAACACCCACATACCCAAAACGCGAAAACAGATGAAAATGGAGAAATAGGTTTGAGTTCTCATGATTATTTACCGCAAAATTTATATAGAAACGTAGAGAGAGTTGAGAGGGACACGTGGCCGCAAACGGGTCGTTGATTGGAGCTCGATTTGTGAGAAAAATGGACTTGAAGGTTAAAGTGAATAATGACAACTTTCTTCTCTCCTCTCTCTCGTGCCCTTCTCTCTCAATTTTGGGAAAATAAATTGAAATGGGAATAGGGGTCACATTTTGTGACTCTTATAAATGAAGGGTATTTTTGTCTTTCTACCCGTTAGCTTTGATTAGAGTAAAATTTTTAAAGATATCTGCTCCGATTTGTATTCTAATTATTTTTCTGGTTATTTCTACATTTTTATTTTTTGTCATACGCAATATCGAATAGTCCTAAACGTGTATAGTTGAGAGAATAGATCATCTCAATTGTTAAAAAAATTAAGAGTGTAAAGTGTGATCTCTAACCCTTCATTATTCTCTCTCTCATTATTCTCTCATATTTATAACGCTAGTATGTCTTTTTTCATAAATAATTATATATTTGCGTTTTAATTATTTTTTGAATTCAAATTTTATCTGTAAATTTTGAAATTATAAATTATAAATTTTAAATTTTAAACTTACACCAGATGGTTTAAACTCTCTTAGCTAAATTTTTAATTAATTAATTGTTTGGTTAAAGTTTTTCGGATTTTACACTTATTGTGTGGGAAGCTTCTTGAAGGAACTCCCGAACAGGTTGATTTGAGCGGCATTTATATTTTCAATTTGTTCTAAGGTTTGAGATTTTTATCGTAAGTGATGCGTTGATGTATCTTGTGACTTGTGATGTGGCATAATAGTTTGCACATCGTGCTATATCCTTGTCTGCAGTCCTTGTAGATTTTAAATCCCTGCATAAAATGATTTTATCACAACTTTGTAAAAGTAGATGCTTTCATGATATACGTTACATTATTATTTTGATGACGGAGTTGTTTAAAATGAGTTTATGGAACGAAGTGTTTTCTGTAACCCTTACACGTGCTTTAATCTTAAGGCTTAGATAGTGAACATTATACAGAAATTCCCCCTAAGTCAGTTCGTTATCCTAATATAGAATACAATTGAATTGAATGTTCTTGTTGCTATCGTTTTCCTTTTTTTATTTTCTTTTATTTTTTTAATATATGTTTTTAGCAGATATACTTAAAAAGCATCCTAGCCAATTTTACGCAGCGTTGCTGCTAGTTACTTTAAAAACTTGTAATGCATGTGTTGTTATCAGCTACTGAGACTTCATCTCCTGTTATTTTATTATTTTGTTCGTTAAGAAGAAAATCCAGAAAACGAAAAAGGAAAGATAGCAGTTAGCAAGAGGCAAACTGGATATAATCTTGTAGCCCCAAAACCTTGATAATCAAAATCTATGTGAAAACTTAGATTGTTGAATAAATAAAATGTTATGAAACCCTGCAAACAAAAATCTTATTAAAACAATCCAGGTGATACAGAATTTGTGTATACCAAAACCAAACTATGGAATTTCCATTTTAGTTCATGCAATCATTTTCTTTTGTATAGTTACCATCTTGGTTATTGCCGTAGGTGTTCACATACACAAATTGATACAAATCAATCCCAAGTTTCATATAATTTGACAATCTGTCCCATAATTATGTTTTCTATTTACCATTTTCCTTGTCCTTTAATTTTGCTGTATTTATTTATTTCACCTTTAATGTGGGTACAAATTGTATTGGCTTATATGTGCAAAACTTTAATAAATATATGTGCAAATTATATGTTTTTTATAAACAAAATATCTGTAAATATGAGCGTAAATTATTTTTAGCCAAATGCTAGTCAATATTTATAATATTTACTGGTCATGTAGCAATTATTCTTCTTATATATTGGTTGGATATATATCTCAAAAATAACTTTAAAAAATTTTTTAACTGTTCGTTAATATAACTCGTATATCTTAAAAATTACTGTCTTATCAATAGTAATTACAGAAATGTTTTAATCACTATCTTAGGGTCTCTTGAAGTAGATGCTAACATATTATGTTGTATATAAGCCCAAATATTTGATAATTATAGTAATGAAGTTCAGCAAAAATATTTATGCATGTTTCAAGCTCCTTTCTTGTGCACCTTTTACCAATTTCAATTGTTAATGATTATTCTAGATTTATGAGTTATTTTCATATTGATTATTTTTAATTTTTAATATCTATGCACCTTTAACAAGTCTGTGGTAAAAATATGCTTTTATAGTTGTTAATGATTATCCTAAATTCACAGGGGTTATTTTCATATAGTTCATAAGGATAAAGTCTTTGAAAAGTTTATTGAATTTGTTAAAAAAATAATAGAATAAAAAATAGTTACAATCTCTACCATTTGATTTGATTTGATGATGCTGGTGTGTTTGTAAACTCGAATTTAAAAAAAAAAAAATTGTAAAACTCCTACATAAAATAGGATAGTTGAAAAAAAATAGAAGTTTACAAAAATAACAAAAACAATGTTTTTAAAACTTAATTTATCAAAAATATTGAATTAAAAAATAAATAAAATTTTATTATATTTAAAATAGAGCTTTTATAAAATTTATCCGCTTTATTTAATCTTTACAAAATTATATATATATATAGTTTTAGGTACCTTTAAACAAACACCACCTAATATCAGTAGCCTTGCTCATTTTATTATTGAAGCAGCAATATGTGAAGGTCAAATACAATATGACATCTAATGAAGGAAAATGGTATAACTAAATTATTAAATTTCTTTAATATAACATATTTTAAGTTTAGAGATAGCTAAAACTGACAACAGATTAATTTTGATAGACTATTCCATTAAATTCTGATATTTTTCAGACATTAAAATGTACATTTAATTTTTTCCAGACAAATCACAGTTTTTTTTATTTATTTTTTAATTTTGTTAGTGAGTCCATTCTCTTCTTATGCTGATGACTCTTAGTAGTTGGTATTGCTCTACTACATAATTCATTTTTCTCATAAATGCATTCTACCTTTGAGGGGGAAAAATTAAAATGTACAATTGAATGCATGAAAAGAAAATGTACTTGTCCAGCTATATCACAACCCAAAAAGTCAAAAGTTGGACTTATTTCCTTATAAAAGAAGTCTATTTTTCTTTTTAGAATAAGAAATTAATAGTCATGTACTAGAACATAAATTATTTTTACACTTCAGCCAATAAAAGATAGACAGTTCATAATGTTTAAATTAATAGTAATCTTATACTATATCGACCATATATGTGGCACTTTTATATTGGCCAATAATAGTATATGATAATTAAATTCCTTACAATATTGTGTAAATACACTTTCCACGTAAAAATATTTACTTAACGCACAGCTAAGAAACACATAAAATGATCAAACAGATTTCTTCAACTTATTATTAATACACATTGAAAAATGAAACTTGGCAATCATGGAAGATTTATTATATTCTTAGAGAATCAAACTTATGCAGGTTAACAAGTCATTTGTATAAATAAAAAATAATTGGATGAAAGAAAACAGCAGTATACCAAATAGCTTACTGTAGCGTAGCGTTGACTCTAGCTTTCAAACCTTAGTACCTTCCTCGTTATAAAAACTTATTGGCTTGTAACTTGATGATACTTCTTATGAGCATAGTGGTGCTCACCGGATCATCGGTTAAGAAATTTTCTTTTTCACAAGGGAGGAAAGATGGAATTTAATGTTACATGTATAGCCTCAACGGATAAGGTGATTTGCAACTAAAATTTAGATTAGAGAGGTCATAATTTAAAATTAATTTAATTCGAGAATAAAATCACAGGTCGTTTCCTAAAAAATTTATGACCACAACAAGTGTACAATTTTGGTTGTGTTAAATAAGAGGAATTTTCAATAAAAAATGAATAATTAAAGAAATAAAAGAACAATCAAAATTGCAACTAACACTACAACATTTTTTAGCTATTGCAACATATATTGTAAATAACACTCAAAAAGTGTTGTCTAAACTAATTAAAGACAATACTTAATATTTGTTACATAAAAATAAAGTTATTGCAACTCTTTTTTAACAACAGACCATAAATGTTCTTTTTGATCAATTAAAAGTACAAATAAAAAGTATTGCTTTTGTAAATTAAATAAGCAACATTTGTGATATTTATATATTACACTTTATAAGTGTTATTCTTAAATTTTTAATAAACTTCTCATTATAAATGTTGCCAAAAATAAATTAAAATTTTTTTTCTAAAATTTTAACCTTTTCTCCAAATATTTTAACAAAAAATACTTTTTCCTTCTTTTAACTTAACACAAAATACATCTTTATAATTTATATATTATTTACTGATTTGATTCAAATTTTGAGAGTGCAAAACAAAATTGTATGCCTATTTTCAATTAGAAACCCTAACTCCAACAATTAGAAACGAAAGGGGGGAGTCCAACGGAGAAGGGAGATCGGGAAGAGAGGAGGGATCATGTTGCGTCTTGCCGCCGCACCACCATCACGGGAGAGAGAGAGAGGGATCTGGGGAAAGCAGAGGAGAACGGAGAAGAAGACCACGCTGGCGCGCTGGGCCTCACCGCCGCCGTCACGTCGTTGTCGAACCGTGGAGAGAGAGAGAGAGCGTTCGCAGAAGGAGCCATGGGAGAGAGTGACGAGCGCAAGCCAGGACTGGGAGGGAGAAGGCACCGTCGTGCATCCTCTTGCCGTCGCTGGAGATCTGGTCGTCGCCGCCGATCGTCCTTGAGCCGCGTTGGAAACAGATCTGCGAACGGAAAGGAGCGCGAACCATAGCAACGGACGGAAAAGAAAGAGCGTGCGTGGAGGAGGTGAAGCCGTCGTTGTCACCGTCGCGTGTGGAGTCGCCGTCGCGCCTGGTCTCCGTTGCTCCTGAACTTTGACCGCCGACGTTCCTGCCGCCGTCAAGCCTCGGTTAGCACCGCCGAAGCTCCTGCCACCACTGTCGTTGAGGAAGCTCACCAGAGTTGTTGGAGGCTGCCGCCGCTCTTTCTGGTTCTGTTTTGAGTTGTTGGAGGTTGCCGCCGCTCTTTCTGGTTCTGTTTTGAGTTGTTGGAGGTTGCCACCACTCTTCCAGAAATTTAACTCTACTTGAGCCGTCTCTGCTATAATCCTCACAGCTCACTGCAATCATGTCTCAGGTTAGGGTTCTCTTCTCCTCCGTAATCTTAGGAAGCCAATTCTATTCTCAGATTGGGGAAATTGAGGAATGTGTTTAGGATGTATATATGTTCTTTGAAAGGGTCAAGTGTATATGCTTATTGAATATGCTTTTTCGAGTTGCTAGCATATAATGCTATGCTTTGAGGTTCGAGGCCTAAACATGTTCAGAAACAACTGTATGTACTGTGTATTTTTTTTCTTTTCTTTCTATTTTCACTTTCATCATCATGTATGTACTGTGCTGAATTTACAGTGTTTTCCCTAGCTTGTGGTTAGTACAGGCAACCGCAGAAGCTTTCAGAGTTGCTGAAGCTTCTGGTGTAGAATCATATCACAAACACTGATTGTGATATAAACACAAGCATGCACACTGCATTATGTGCTAAACTAGGAAGATGATTGCAGCAGGGATTGGTTATGAATTTATCAGACAATTAGACATGATCACATCACATGAATATTATTTCCAAGAATCTAGCATTTGAATGCCATTTTAATTTTATATCACACTGAGAAGAGATTTTCTCTGTTTTGCAGTTTCTCATATTGATGTCCATTTGCACTAATTGTGCACTTCTAGCATGGCTATTCGATGAGGAGGGAAAATGGAAGATTGAGCCGGGACTCGTGGTGATTTTGATAATGGAGCATGCTCTATTGTTGATAAAGTTCGGTTTCTCTCGTTTGGTTCCTTCGGTAATGAACATTATTTCTTCTCATTATTTTAACATTCTACATTTCATTACTTTCCAATTCAAATTGTTTCATGTGACATGACACACTATGTTGCTCTATGTCACTGTTTTTCATCACAGGAACCAGCTTGGGTTAGAGCAGCCTGTGCGAAAAACAGTTCGCAAGCACGAGACATGTATACTAAGAGGCTCTTGAGGACCATTTCTGGAGGAGAAAAGACAAGAGAGCTGAAGAAGATTGAGTAAGTTTTGATTTATTTTTTTGAATCTTAGAAGTCACTTCAATGCTGCAAGGTGGTGAAAAATTGCACAAGCCAGGCTTGTTATTTTTGTTGTATGTTGTTAGGAAGGGATTTTGTTGTTACTGTGGTGATAAGAAAATTCTAGGTAGACCTTTTTTTTAGACGAATATGACGATGATTCACGTTCGCATTCACTCTTCCTCAATCCAAATCAAAATCCACCAGATGCAAACTTCTTTTCTGCTTCTTCCTCTTCTGCTATTAATCTTCTTCCTTCTTCCACTGCCTTCCCTCCATAACATTCATTCATAAATTTGGATACCAATCATTCTTCTTCTTCTTCCTCCTCCTCACAAAGATTATTATCCATTCAACCACCCCAACCCCAACCCTACCTTCTTGTTATATAAAATAGCATGTCAGTGGCTTATCAATGTTAGACGTATCATATATCTTGTTATGAAATTATCATTAATTTTTATATGTTATCTGCTCGAGTGTAGATGTGGATTGCAAAGGCAGAATATGATGAATCAGGTCCATCAATCGTTCACAGGAAATGCTTCTAATGTTGCAAAGCTTTTAACAAGTTACAATTCACATTTTCATTACATATAATATTATCAGTTGATTGAGGAGCTCTCCTTTTCCTATATTGTTACCATTTTTTCCATGTTTCTATATTTTAAAAGCATAAGCTAAGCAAGATATGAAAGATTCTTCATTGAATTCTTTTTTATCCTCATTACCATTTTGTTGTATAATAAAAACTATGTACTGTTACTATTCAATTTGGTTAAACCAACCATTTTTTGCAAGAATATTTTTATAGTAGATATACTGCTATATATCTGACATAATTCACAGTATTAAGTGGATGAAATAGAAGCATAAGAAAAAAGCAAAGAACCATGCTTTGAAAGTGTCTTGTTTTTAATGCTTATTGAACAATTTGAATGAATGTTTATGTGTGTGTTTGTTCTTTGTCTGTGTTCAAAAGGAAGAGGATGAAGCATGAATTAAGAAGGTGCTTGTGACACTATGAACTTCATAGAAGAAAAGATTGGTTTGATGAGAGAACAACTAATACAATGTTCACTGTTTGTTTCCATCCAGCACCAAGGTTTTTCTTTTCCCCTTTATATTTTGTGATTGTGCGACTGTTTTAAAATTCTGATCTTAGGCATAAAGATAGTTTTTGGTGTTATCAGGATCATGAAAGCATCTTTATCGTCTCAATATGAACAAGACTAAGTTGCAAAGGTAGAATTTGATTCACAGAGAGGCGATGGGTGTGATTCTCAAGTGTCAGATCATTAGTGATTTGATTTTCTAATATAACAGTATAACTTTCTCAATAATAAAAACTAAGCTTCATTGATATATGTGCAGGTTACTCGTGGTAGTAGCTTAGGTAATAAGTGGATACGTTGTCTTTTGCCTTCCTTTCTTATATGTTTGTATTGTTCGACCATATGCTTTGGAACTAAGGCTTTCTACTTATGATCCTTGATATAGTAATATACTAACTAAATTCTTTTTAATCTCGAATTTGTAGATGTTGTGCTAGATATTTGCACTGATTTACTAGCATGGCTAGGGAGACAGAAGGGAGAAAAAGAAAGAAGAAACAATAACTCACAATGCTCAGCTGCATGCTACCATCTCAGTGGCTGCAGTGGCTTTTGCCGTGGCAGCCATCACGGCTGCAATGGCTGCTTCATCTGCACCAAGCAAGGATGAGAGGATGGCCAAGATTGACATGGCTATGGCCTCTGCAGCCACATTGGTGGCCACGCAGTCTGTCGAGGCTGCTGAGGCAATGGGGTCTTAGAGAGATCACCTAGCTTTTGTGGTTAGCTCAGCTGTAAATGTCCGCTCTCATGATGATATCACTACTCTTACCACTGCAACTGCAACAGGTAGCACTCCTTGATGACACTATCAAGAATCAACAAGAGTACAGTTGCATTGTCAATTAGCTCCTCATAGGACAAAATGTGTCGTGTTCATGTTGGCATGGGTAGTGTGAACTAAGAGATAGTAATGATGACCCTGATCTTAATTATTAATGTTTGCAGCTCTAAGAGGAGCAGCTACCTGATAAATATGTATTTGAAATACTAATTAAACCTTTTAATATCTATTTTAATTAGAATGTTATTATTAGTTATTTTGTCTCTTTTATAAATTTTTTCTGTTGTGCGCAAACTTATTTATTAATTAAAATAATTACACATGTATGAACAAAAAAATTTATTGTTTTTTGTATTTTTATTACAAAAGTAACTTTTAATTTTGCCAAAAAGGCAACACTTGTATAGGTTTCATATCCAAAAGAAAAGGCAACACTTGTATAGGTTGCATATCCAAAAGAAAAGGCAATGCTTTTAAAGGTTGCATATTCAAAACTAATAGGCAACACTTCAAAGGTTTGCAAATTCCAACTTATAAGCAATACGTAAAAGAGTTGCATTTTATTAAAAATAGGCAACACTTGTTAGTAGTGACTTTTTAGTAGTGGCCAAAATAAGAGAGAAAAGACAACACTGCAAAAGTGTTGTTTCAAACACACCTTTGAAGTGTTGTTGTTTTTCAACCAAAGGCAACATTTGGTAAGTGTTGCTCTCAAAAGCGTTGCTTTTGAAACAAAAAACTGTTGCCTTTGATCGCCTTGATCAAAGGCAACGGCTGCATATGCAACGCCGTCCAAAAACGTTGCTTTAGGTCCAAAAGTGTTGCCATAGATCAAAAGCAACCTTTTGTCAGCCTTTAGGCAACACTTTTTAAATGTTGCCTCAACCTGAAAATGTTGTAGTGTAATGAACCAAAAAACTAATTAAAGAACTATCTATGTAGTATGAATAAGTAAAGGTTGAAAGTGATTGATGTGTATGTATGATTCAAAACATAAATGGGATCTTGACTTGGGATGAGTGGTGCACGAATCCCCACATTTTGTACAACTGTACCAGCAAGTGCATTGGGTCATCCATGTAATACCTGAGCGAGTCAGGGTCAATCCCACGAGGATTGTGGTTTGAAGCAAGTTATGATTATCTTGTAGATCTTAGTCAGACGGATAGAAGAGTTGTTGGATTTGAATGCATAAAAGTGAAATAGAGTATAAAATACTTTGTGAATTATAATGTAACCAGTGATAAGAAGATGGTTAAGGCTTAGAGATGTTTTGTCCTTCTGGATTAACTTTGGTTTTACTGTCCTCTTCAATTGTGAATGATTTCTTCTATGACAGGCTGTATGTGATCAACATCGTACGATCGCGGTCGCCAATCTTCTCCAGATCTAAACCCTAGGGTTAGTGTGGATCCATTCTGATTGAGGGGGAAGCTCCTAAAGTCCATTCTCCTTAATGATCCTACTCAAAATGCCACAGACAATGTCGGATCCTCCGGATCAGAGAATGCTACACCTTTGGATTCTAGCCTCTACAACAGAGACCCTAATCTCCCCATACCTCGGCTAACTGGTGTCTCGAGAAGTCCCTAACGAAGTCGTGGATTAGCTGTCTAAGAGATGTATAATCAAGCTGGCGGTTCGATGCTTTCTAGTTACGTATTCACACGAACCCAAGAAGAACATGGGTGGTTGTCAGGCATGCGGTCTTAGTGTGAAGAATGAAGATGATTGTCATGGGTCATCCCGTTTATCAAGTTGAAGAACGAAGATACATCTTAGATTTGAATCAAACACGGATTGAAGGAAAACAATAATACTTTTATTAATCCATAAAACTCAGCAGGGCTCCTCCCCTCAACCTAGGAGGTTTAGAAACTCATACTGACTGAAAACACAACGATAAATGAAAATATGGCATAAAATCCTCGTATGATTATGTAAAATATCCCTTAAATACTAAACTAATGACTAAGGATTACATGAGAAGTGTAAAACAGTCTTTTTAGTGCTAAAATCCACTTCTGAGGCCCACATGGTGAGTGTTTGGGCTAAGCTTTGATGAGATCCATGTGCTATGAGGCCTTTAAGGCATTGAACGCTGGCTAGGGGGTCCTCTTTGGGCGTTTGGATGCTGGTCTCCTCCTTTGGGCGCTGAATGCCTGGACTAGAGCATGAGGCTGGCATTAGACGCCAGTTTTGTACCTGCAATTCTGAAGTAAAGTATGGACTATTATATATTGTTGGAAAGATCTAGAAGTCAGCCTTCCATAGTTGTTGAGAACGCCACATTTGGGCTTCTGTAGCTCCAGAAAAGCTCTTTTGAGTGCAAGGAGGTCAGATTTGGACAACATCTGTAGTGCTTTCTCTGTCTCTGAATCAGACTTTTGCTCCAGCTCCTCAATTTCAGCCAGAAAATACCTGAAATTGCATAAAAACACACAAACATAGTAGAATCCAAAAATGTAAAATTTACACTAAAACTTGTGAAAATATAATAAAAATTAAACAAAACATGCTAAAAACTATATGAAAATGATGCCAAAAGCTCATAAAATATCCGCTCATCATAACACCAAACTTAAACTATTACTTGTCGCCAAGCAACTAAAAACACAGTAGGATAAAAAGAAGAGTAAGGTACAATAAATCTCAGAGTTTCCAATGAAGCTTAGTTTCAATTAGATGAGCGGGACTTAGTAGCTTTTTGCTTCTAAATAGTTTTGGCATCTCACTGTCCATTGAAACTCAGAAATGTTGGTCTCTTTAGGAACTTAAAATCCAGATGATATTATTGACTCTCCTAGTTCATTTCTTTTTTATTCTTGAACACAGCTTTCAGAGTTTTGGCCTTGACCCTAAGCACTTTGTTTTCCAATATTACTAACAGATACATAAATGCCACAGACACTTTAACTGGGTGAACCCTTTCGGATTGTGATTCAGGTTTGTTAGAATCCCTAGATAGAGGTGTCCAGAGTTCTTAAGCACACTCTTGGGATCTTTAGATCCTTTCACCCTTGCCTTTTGGTTTAAAGGGTTATTGGCTTTTTTCTCTTGCCTTTTGGTTTAAAGGGTTATTGGCTTTTTCTGCTTTTTATTTTTTTTCATTTTATCTTTTTTTGCCATTTTATTATTTTTTTTTGCATGCATATATTTATATAATTTTTTTTCTTTTGCAACATGCTTTTTTTTTTCCTTTTTGCTACCTTTTTTTTTGCTTCAAGAATCAATTTTTGAATTTTTCAGATTACTAATAATACTTTTTCTTTTCCATCATTCTTTCAAGAGCCAACATTCTAAAATTCCAACTTCAAATATGCACTATTTATTCATTCACTCAGAAAACAAAAGCAATGCCACCACATCAAAATAATTGAACTATTCTTTTTATATAACTTGAAATTTATGTATCTCTCAATTCTTTTCAATTAAAATTTTCTTTTAAGCAAGATGAGAGATATATGGAACATTTTATAACTTTAAGACATAGATGGAAATGATCATGCAATAAGAACAAGAAAACAGACAATACAACATAACAGAAAACTGAAAAAAATGACATAAGGAGAGGGGATTAATGAGGATCCAATGTAGTGCTTGATCTCTTCAATGTCACTCTTTTGCCTTTGTTGTTCTTCCCTCATAGCCCTTTGATATTCTCTAATTTAATTGAGGATGGTTGAATGATCTTGATGCTCCATCCTCAACTGATTCATGTTAGAGCTTAATTCTCTTATAGAAGTATGCCATTGATCCCAATAGATTTGAGGAGGAAAATACATCCCTTGAGGCATCTCAGGGATCTAATGATGAGGCAGTTGCACAGGTTCATATGCATGCTCTCTAGTTTGCTCCATCCTCTTCTTAGTGATGGGCTTATCCTCCTCAATAGAGATATCTCCCTTTATGACAATTCTAGCTGAATTGCATAGATGGCAAATGAGGTGAGGGAATACCAACCTTGCTTTGGTGGATAGCTTTTCAGCTATCTTGTACAATTCTTGAGGGATCACCTCATGTACTTCCACCTCACTTCCAATCATGATGCAGTGGAGCATGATGGCTCTTTCAATAGTCACTTCTAACCGGTTGCTAGTGGGAATGATAGAGCGTTGGATGAATTCCAACCATCCTTTAGCTATGGGCTTGAGGTCAAGCCTCCTTAGTTGAATGCGCTTTGATGAGCGGATATTTTATACGCTTTTGGGGGTAATTCATGTAGTTTTTAGTATGTTTTAGTTAGTTTTTAGTATATTTTTATTAGTTTTTAGGCAAAATTCATATTTCTGGACTTTACTATGAGTTTGTGTGTTTTTTCTATGATTTCAGGTATTTTCTGGCTGAAATTGAGGGAGCTGAGCAAAAATCTGACTCAGGCTGAAAAAGGACTGTTGATGTTGTTGGATTCTAACCTCTCTGCAGTTCGAATGGAGTTTTTGGAGCTACAAGAGTCCAATTGGCGCGCTCTCATGTGGGTTAGAAAGTAGACATCCAGGACTTTCCAACAATATATAATAGTTCATACTTTGCTCGAAGATAAATGACTTAAACTGGTGTTTAACGCCAGTTTCATGTTCCAATTTGGCGTTAAACGCCAGAAATAGGTTGCAAATTGGAGTTAAACGCCCAAAACAGGTTACAACCTGACGTTTAACTCCAGAAATAACCCAGGCATGTGAAAAGCTCAAGTCTCAGCCCCAGCACACACCAAGTAGGCCCCATAAGTGAATTTCTGCACTATCTATCTTAGTTTACTCATTTTCTGTAAACCTAGGTTACTAGTTTAGTATTTAAACAACTTTTAGAGATTTATTCTATACCTCATGACATTTTTAGATCTGAACTTTGTACTCTTTGACGGCATGAGTCTCTAAACTCCATTGTTGGGGGTGAGGAGCTCTGCTGTGTCTCGATGGATTAATGCAATTATTTTTGTTTTCTATTCAAACACGCTTGTTTCTATCTAAGATATTCATTCGCACTTCAATATGATAAATGTGATGATCCGTGAAAGTCGTCACCATTCTCAACCTATGAACGTGTGTGATGAGCGGATAATTTATACGCTTTTTGGCATTATTTTTAGGTAGTTTTTAGTAAGTTCGAGCTACTTTTAGGGATGTTTTCATTAGTTTTTATGTTAAATTCACATTTCTGGACTTTAC
>NC_029774.3:71997924-71998623 GCF_000817695.3 Arachis duranensis | reverse complement strand
CTCGAAATGGATTTTCTAGAGCTACAGAACTCCGAATGGTGCGCTCTTAATGGCGTTGGAAAGTAGACATCCAGAGCTTTCCAGAAATATATAATAATCCATACTTTATTCGGAAATTGACGACGTAACTTGGCGTTGAACGCCAAGTACATGCTGCTGTCTGGAGTTAAACGCCAGAAACACGTCATGATCCGGAGTTGAACGCCCAAAACACGTTATAACTTGGTGTTCAACTCCAATAAAAGCCTCAGCTCGTGGATAGATCAAGCTCAGCCCAATCATACACCAAGTGGGCCCCAAAAGTGGATTTATGCATCAACTACTTACTCATGTAAACCCTAGTAGCTAGTCTAGTATAAATAGGATAAGTTACTATTGTATTAGACATCTTTTGATAGTTTAATCTTTTGACTTTGTAGTCTTTGATCATTTGGTCTCTTGATCATTCAGGGGGCTGGCCATTCGGCCATGCCTTGAACCTTTCACTTATGTATTTTCAACGGTGGAGTTTCTACACACCATAGATTAAGGGTGTGGAGCTCTGCTGTACCTCAAGTTTCAATACAATTACTATTATTTTCTATTCAATTCTCTTTTATTCCTATTCCAAGATATACGTTGCACTTCAACTTGATGAATGTGATGATTCGTGACACTCATCATCATTCTCACCTATGAACGCGTGTGACTGACAACCAC
>NC_029774.3:71995840-71997831 GCF_000817695.3 Arachis duranensis | reverse complement strand
TGACAACGGTGATGCCCTACATACAGCTTGCCATGGAAGGGAGTAAGAAGGATTGGATGAATGTAATAAGAAAGTAGAGATTCAAGAGGAGCACAGCATCCCCATACACCTATCTGAAATTCCCACTATTGATTTACATAAGTATTTCTATCCCTTTTATTTTCTATTTATTTTTAATTTTTGAACTCATCATAAACCAATTTAATCTGCCTAACTGAGATTTACAAGGTGACCATAGCTTGCTTCATACCAACAATCTCTGTGGGATCGACCCTTACTCACGTAAGGTATTACTTGGACGACCCAGTGCACTTGCTGGTTAGTTGTGCGGAGTTGTGACTAAGTGTAATTCACGTGTGAGAGCTACCAAATTATTGGAGCCATTGTTGATGATCACAAAATCTGTGCACCAAGTTTTTGGCGCCGTTGCCGGGGATTGTTCGAGTATGGACAACTGACGGTTTATCTTGTTGCTCAGATTAGGTAATTTTCTTTTCAAAAACTTTTTCAAAATTTTTCTTTTCTTTTTCGTTTTTCCAAAAATATTTTTGAAAAAATTAATAAAAATCCAAAAAAATTAATAAAATCATAAAAATCAAAAATATTTTGTGTTCTTGTTTGAGTCTTGAGTCAATTTTTAAGTTTGGTGTCAATTGCATGCTTTAAAAATTTTTCTTGCATTTTTCGAAAATTCATGCATTCATGGTGTTCTTCATGATCTTCAAGTTGTTCTTGGTAAGTCCTCTTGTTTGATCTTGATGATTTCTTGTTTTGTGTCTTTTGTTGTTTTTCATGTGCATTTTTGCATTCATATTTTCCAAGCATAAAAAATTTCTAAGTTTGGTTCAAAATCATGTTCTTGATGTTCATCATGATCTTCAAAGTGTTCTTGGTGTTCATCTTGACATTCATAGTGTTCTTGCATGCATTATGTGTTTGATCCAAAATTTTCATATTTTGGGTCATTTTTATGTTTTTCTCTCTCATCTTTAAAATTTCAAAAATCAAAAAAAAAATTTCAAAAATCTTTTTTAAAATATTTTTCAAAATCTTTTTCTTATCTCTATATCATATTTTCGAAAATTAGCTAACAATTAATGTGATTGATTCAAAAATTTGAAGTTTGTTACTTTCTTGTTAAGAAAGGTTCAATCTTTAAGTTCTAGAATCTTATCTTGTAGTTTCTTGTTAGTGAAGTAAGTACTTTTAAAATTTTTTGAATTAAATCTTTTTATCTTTTATCTTATCTTTTTCAAAAATTTTATCTTTTTCAAAAGTTGATTTCAAAATATATTATCTAACCTCTTATCTCCTTATCTTTTCAAATTTGATTTTAATATCTTTTTCAACTAACTCTTTGACTTTTTGTTTGTTTCTTATCTTTTTCAAAACCACCTAACCACTTTTCCCTCTCTAATTTTCGAAAATACTTCTCTCTTTTTCAAAAATTCTTTTTTGTTTTAAATTTTAATTTTAATCTTATCTTATCTCTAATTTTCGAAAATTACTAACCCCTTTTTAAAATTATTTTCAAAATTCTCCATCTCTTATCTTATTCTGTTTAATTATTTATTTACTAACACCTCTCTTCACCTCTCTTCATCTAAAGATCCGAACCCAATCTATCCCTAGAGTTTGGATTCTTCTTCACTCTTCTCCCCTTTCTTCTTCTACTAACATAAAGGAATCTCTACACTGTGACATAGAGGATTCCTCTTCTTTTCTTGTTTTCTTCTCTTTCATATGAGCAGAAACAAGGAAAAAGGCACTCTTGTTGAAATTGATCTAGAACCTGAAAGGACTCTAAAGAGAAAATTAAGAGAAGCTAAGTTACAACAATCTAAAGGTAACCTTTCAGAAATATTAGAACAAGAGAAGGAGATGGCAGCCGAAAATAATAATAATGCAAGGAGAATGCTTGGTGACTTCATAAAGCCAACGTCCAAATTTGATGGAAGAAGCATCTCCATTCCTGCCATTGGAGCCAACAA
>NC_029774.3:71994750-71995399 GCF_000817695.3 Arachis duranensis | reverse complement strand
CCTATCTGAATTTTCGAAAATGTCATTGGATTATTCTGCAGGTGGATCTATTCACGTAAAGAAAACGCCTGAAGAGGCTCAAGAACTCATTGATATGGTTGCAAACAACCAATTCATGTACACTTCTGATAGGAATTCCATGAATAATGGAATACATCAGAAGAAAGGAGTTCTTGAAATTGATGCTCTGAATGCCATATTGGCTCAGAACAAAGTGTTGACTCAACAAGTCAACATGATCTCTCAAAGTCTGAATGGATGGCAAAATGCATCCAACAGTACTAAAGAGGCATCTTCTGAAGAAGCTTATGATCCTGAGAACCCTGCCATGGTAGAGGTTAATTACATGGGTGAACCTTATAGAAACACCTATAACTCATCATGGAGAAATCATCCAAATTTCTCATGGAAGGATCAACAAAAGCCTCAACAAGGCTTTAACAATGGTGGACGCAATAGGCTGAGCAATAGCAAGCCTTTTCCATCATCTTCTCAGCAACAGACAGAGAATTCTGAACAAAGCACTTCTAATTTAGCCAATCTAGTCTCTGATCTGTCAAAGGCCACCTTCAGTTTTATGAGTGAAACAAGATCCTCCATCAGAAATCTGGAGGCACAAGTGGGCCAGCTGAGTAAGAAAATCATTGAA
>NC_029774.3:71991365-71994673 GCF_000817695.3 Arachis duranensis | reverse complement strand
CTGGATACCTGGATTCAGCAAACTCTACCTCAAAAGAAACAAGATCCTGGCAAGTTCTTAATACCTTGTACCATAGGCACCATGACCTTTGAAAAGGCTCTATGTGATTTGGGTTCAGGGATAAATCTTATGCCACTCTTTGTAATGGAGAAGCTGGGGATCATTGAGGTACAGCCTGCCTTGTTCTCATTACAATTGGCTGCCAAGTCATTGAGACAAGCTTATGGAATAGTGGAGGACATGTTAGTAAAGGTTGAAGGCCTTTACATCCCTACTGATTTCATAATCTTAGACACTAGGAAGGAAGAGGATGAATGCATCATCCTTGGAAGACCTTTCCTAGCAACAGCAGGAGCTGTGATAGATGTCAACAGAGGTGAAATAGTCCTTCAACTGAATGGGGATTACCTTGTGTTTAAGGCAAATGGCCATCCCTCTGTGACAAAAGAGAGTAAGCATGAAGAGCTTCTCTCAGTTCAGAGTCAAGAAGAGCCCCCACAGTCAAACTCTAAGTTTGGTGTTGGGAGGCCACAACCAAACTCTAAGTTTGGTGTTAAGATCCCATATCCAAACTCTAAGTTTGGTATTAGGACTATACAACATTAACCTGATCACCTTTGTGGCTCCATGAGAGCCACTGTCAAGCTATTGACAATAAAGAAGTGCTTGTTGGGAAGCAACCCAATTTTATTTATCTAATTTTTATTTTATTTTATTTTATTGTTATTTTGTGTTTTATTAGGTACATGATCATGTGGAGTCACGAAAAAAAATATAAAAATTAAAAACAGAATCAAAAATAGCAGAAGAAAAATCACACCCTGGAGGAAGCACAGGCTGGCGTTCAACGCCAGTAAGATGCATCTGGCTGGTGTTCAACGCCAGAACAGAGCATCAACCTGGCGCTGAATGCCAGAAACAAGCAACATTCTGGCGCTGAATGCCAGGAATGTGCCTAGAGGAAAAGGCTGGCGCTGAACGCCAGTAACAAGCTTGAAACTGGCGTTCAACGCTAGAAACATGGTTTACATGGGCGTTGAACGCCCAGAACGTGCACCACTCGGCGTTTAAACGCCAGGATGGTGTGCAAAGACATTTTACATGCCTATTTGGTGCAAGGATGGAATTCCTTGACACCTCAGGATCTGTGGACCCCACAGGATCACCTCAGGATCTGTGGACCCCACAGGATCCCCACCTACTATTTTCCCACCTTACCTCCTAATCCTATTTTGTGATGAGTATTCCCCATGTCACACTTCCCAAGACTCTTCACCAATCACCTCAATCCCTCTTCCCAATCACCCCCTTCACCACTCACATCCATCCACTCTTCCCCATAAACCCCACCTACCTTCAAAAATTCAAAACCATTTTCCCACCCATTCCCACCCTAAATGGCCGAACATACACTCCCCCCTTTCCCTATATATACCCTTCCATTCTACTTCATTTTCACACATCACTACCCCCTCTACTATACCTTGGCCGAACCAACATCTCTCCCTCTCTACCATATTCTCTTCTTCTTCTTCTTCTCTTCTTTCTTCTATTGCTCGAGGATGAGCAATATTTTAAGTTTGGTGTGGTCAAAGCACAATCTTTTTTGTTTTCCACTACCATCAATGGCACCTAAGGCCGGAGAATCCTCTAGAAAAGGAAAAGGGAAGACAAAAGCTTCCACCTCCGAGTCATAGGAGATGGAAAGATTCATCTCCAAGAGCCATCAAGACCACTTCTATGATGTTGTGGCAAAGAAGAAGGTGATCCCTGAGGTCCTGATGAGCGGATATTTTATACGCTTTTTGGGGGTAATTTCATGTAGATTTTAGCATGTTTTAATTAGTTTTTAGGAGAATCTTATTAGTTTTTAGGCAAAAATCATATTTCTGGACTTTACTATGAGCTTGTGTGTTTTTCTGTGATTTTAGGTATTTTCTGGCTGAAATTGAGGGAGCTGAGCAAAAATCTGAGTTAGGCTGAAAAAGGACTGCTGATGCTGTTGGATCCTGACCTCCCTGCACTCAAAATGGATTCTCTGGAGCTACAGGAGTCCAATTGGCGCGCTCTCAACGGCGTTGGAAAGTAGACATCCAGGGTTTTCCAGAAATATATAATAGTCCATACTTTGCGCGAAGATAGACAATGTAACTTGGCGTTGAACGCCAAGTACATGCTGCTGTCTGGAGTTAAACGCCAGAAAAACGTCATGATCCGGAGTTGAACGCCCAAAACACGTCATAACCTGGAGTTCAACTCCAAGAAAGGCCTCAACTCGTGGATAACTTTAGTCCCACCCCAGCACACACCAAGTGGGCCCCAGAAGTGGATTTCTGCACCAATTATCTTAGTTTACTCATTTTTCTATAAACCTAGGTTACTAGTTTACTATTTAAACAACTTTTTGAGACTTATCTTGTACCTCATGACATTTTCAGATCTGAATTACATACTTTTTGACGGCATGAGTCTCTAAACTCTATTGTTGGGGGTGAGGAGCTCTGCAGCGTCTCGATGATTTAATACAATTCCTTTGTTTTCCATTCAACCACGCTTGTTCTTATCTAAGATGTTCATTCGCGCTTAATTATGGAGGAGGTGATGATCCGTGACACTCATCACCTTCCTCAGTCCATGAACGTGTGCCTGACAACCACCTCCGTTCTACATCAGATTGAATGAATATCTCTTAGATTCCTTAATCAGAATCTTCGTGGTATAAGCCGGATTGATGGCGGCTTTCATGAGAATCCGGAAGGTCTAAACCTTGTCTGTGGTATTCCGAGTAGGATTCTGGGATTGAATGACTGTGACGAGCTTCAAACTCCTGAAGGCTGGGCGTTAGTGACAGACGCAAAAGAATCAATGGATTCTATTCCAACCTGATTGAGAACCGACAGATGATTAGCCGTGCTGTGACAGAGCATAGGAACGTTTTCACTGAGAGGATGGGAAGTAGCCACTGACAACGGTGACACCCTACATAGAGCTTGCCATGGAAGGAGCCTTGCGTGTGTTGAAGGATTTCAGGGAAGAGTTGAAGTCAAAGGACAAAGCATCTCCAAAACTCCAACATATTTCCCATTACTGCACAACACGTAACAATTTGATTCTCTCTTATTTTTCTTACAATTTTAAATACTTTGACTTCTTACAATTAAATCCAAATAACCTTATTGGCCTCCTGACTAAGATTAATAAAATAAACATTAATTGCTTCAAACCAATAATCTCCGTGGGATCGACCCTTACTCACGTAAGGTATTACTTGGACGACCCAGTGCACTTGCTGGTTAGTTGTGCGAATC
>NC_029774.3:71986562-71986937 GCF_000817695.3 Arachis duranensis | reverse complement strand
TGCAGTGGTTTACGCCATTGACAAGTTTAGATCCTATTTAGTAGGATCAAAAGTGATTGTGTACACTGATCATGCTGCTCTTAAATATCTACTCACAAAGCAGGATTCAAAACCCAGACTCATCAGATGGGTGTTGCTTCTGCAAGAGTTTGATATAGAAATAAGAGACAGAAAAGGGACAGAGAATCAAGTAGCAGATCACCTCTCCCGAATAGAACTAGTGGAAGGGGCGTCCCTCCCTCTCACTGAGATCTCTGAAACCTTTCCGGATGAGTAACTGTTTGCCATCCAGGGAGTGCCATGGTTTGCAGACATTGCAAACTACAAGGCAGTGAGATTCATACCCAAAGAGTACAGTAGGGTGCAATCAAAGAA
>NC_029774.3:71985860-71986396 GCF_000817695.3 Arachis duranensis | reverse complement strand
TATGGAGGACATTTTGGAAGTGAGCGAACAGCCACAAGAGTCCTCCAATGTGGCTTCTACTGGCCTACTCTCTATAAAGATTCCCGAGCATTTGTGCTTAATTGTGACAGTTGCCAAAGATCAAGCAACCTACCCCACAGTTATGCCATGCCTCAACAAGGGATACTGGAGATTGAGTTGTTTGATGTATGGGGCATTGACTTCATGGGACCTTTCCCACCATCATACTCAAACACTTATATTCTGGTGGCAGTGGATTATGTATCCAAATGGGTGGAGGCTATTGCAACACCCACTAATGACACTAAAATAGTGTTAAAATTCCTCCAGAAACATATCTTCAGCAGATTTGGTACCCCTAGAGTATTAATCAGTGATGGGGGCACTCATTTCTGCAATAAACAGCTTTACTCTGCTCTGGTACGTTATGGAGTTAGCCACAGGGTAGCTACTCCATATCACCCACAAACTAATGGGCAAGCTGAAGTCTCAAATAGAGAACTCAAAAGAATCCTGGAACGGACTGTAATTAACCG
>NC_029774.3:71982795-71985545 GCF_000817695.3 Arachis duranensis | reverse complement strand
GGAGGCAACCCAGCCATTTACAAAGTTTATTTACTAATTAAATAAATTTTCCTTTTTTACAGGTATGAGTCCAAGTATCTTCAAAGGTGAAATAGCAATTGGTGGAAGTCACAGAGTTACAGGGAAATTTGGAAGCTCACTGGCGTGAGAAAGCCAGTAAGAAACACTTTGGGCGTTGAACGCCCAAAAGTAGCACCCACTGGGTGTTAAACGCCAGAAAGGAGCATCTTCTGGGTGTTAAACGCCAGAAAGAAGCACCTTCTGGGCGTTTAACGCCAGTCTGCTAGCATCCTGGGCGTTCAGAAAAACGCCCAGTGACAAAGGACTTCCTGGCGTTCAACGTCAGAAAGAAGCATCAGCTGGGCGTTGAACGCCTAGGAGAAGCAACAATTGGGCGTTAAACGCCCAAAACATGCATCGTTTGGGCGTTTAACGCCAGGATGGTGGGAGGAGGTAAAAAATTCGTTTTTAATCCTAATTTTTCAAAATTTTTATGTTTCAATTCATGATTTCTTGCATCAACATGTTCCAAATTGTCATCCATCATATCAAGTTAGTTTTCTAAAAACCCTGATTTCTAAAAATCCATGTTTCAAAAATTATATTAAATATATCTTAATCCATAAAGCCAAATGGTTTTCCAATCCAATCCAACTCTTTTAAGTTTGTTTTCAAAACTCAATTATCTTTTTAAAATCTTTTTCAAAATTAAAAAAATTGTAAAATTTATCTTTTAATTTATTATTCATATTTTTCTCTTTTTAATTTATATCTTTTTCTGATAATTTTTTTTTAAAAAACTATATCTTTTTCTTATCATATCTATCTTTTACAAATCATATCTTATATCTTATCTTTTCCTATCTTCAAAAATTACCCACCCCCTCCCTATATTTTGAGTTTGGCGCCCCCCCTCCTCACCACCTTCAACCACTAGCTCTCCTCCTATCCCTCTTCTTTCTTCTCTTTTGCTTGAGGACAAGCAAAGCTCTAAGTTTGGTGTGTTTTATCCGTGATCACAAAAACATACCCACTAAAGATCATGGCTCCCAAAGGAAAACAATCCAACCCAAGAGGCAAGAAAGAAAGCACTCCAAAGTCACTTTGGAATCAAGGGAAGTTCTTAACTAAAGAACATTCAGACCATTACTACAAGATAATGAGTCACAGATCAGTGATCCCGGAAGTCAGATTTGATCTGAAAGAAGATGAATATCCGGAGATCCAAGAGCAAATTCGAAACAGGAATTGGGAAATTCTGGCCAATCCTAAAACGAAAGTGGAAAGGAACATGGTTCAGGAGTTCTATGCTAATCTATGGCAAACAGACAGGCAAAGAATAATTGGAGCTGCTCTCTTTGACCATCGGACCTTAGTCAGAGGAAAGATCATTCATACCAATTCTGACAAGATCAGGGAGATATTTAAGCTTCCCCAACTGAAAGATGACCCAGACTCCTTTAATAGGAGAATGATGAGGGTCAATAAAGGGCTGGACAAGGTTCTGGAGGACATATGCATCCCTGGAGCCAAGTGGACGATTCTAGAGGATATATGCATCCCTGAAGCCAGGTGGACCACTAGCACAACTGGCATCCCAAATCAACTCAAAAGAGAATATCTCAAACCAGCAGCCAGAGGCTGGCTGGATTTCATTGGGCGTTCTATATTGCTCACCAGCAACCGTTCTGAAGTCACTATTAAAAGAGCAGTAATGATTCACTGCATCATGTTGGGAAAAGAAGTAGAAGTCCATCAGCTGATCTCATGTGAGCTATACAAAATAGCAAACAGAAATTCTAAGGACGCCAGATTGGCTTATCCAAGCCTAATTTCCATGCTCTGCAAAGATGCTGGAGTAAAGATGGGAATAACAGAATATATCCTAATTGAAAAGCCCATTAATGGAATATCAATGGTCAGACAACAGCAACAAGATGATCCAACCAAGAGGAGAGCACAAGAGCCCTCCCAGAACTGCCCCAATTCGAATATTGGGAACATCTTGAGGCTTCTATTTCCAAATTACAAGAAGCTATGGACCAAATAAAGGAAGAACAGAATAATCAAAGTAGCATGCTTTGCAAACTGCTCAAGGAACAGGAAGAGCAAGGGCGTGATCTAAGGGAGCTGAAGCGCCAACAATTAATCCTTGAACAACACCCCACAGATTAGAGGAACATCTACTCCTCAAAACAACAGGTTGCTGAGTTCCAATTTTTTCTGCTTTAGCTTAGTGATAGTACTATTATAGAAATTCACCTTAGGAGATATTTAGTAGTAATTAGTATGTCTATTTTGATTTTATTTCCAATTAAGCTATAATTTATTTTTCTCATCATCATCAGGCATAAATAAAGTAGTAGATTTTTTTTGAATAAAGAAGTAATCTATATTTTTCGAGTTCTCAATAATAAAAATTATAATTAATTATATGTGGTGGCAATACTTTTTGTTCTCTGAATGAATGCTTGAACAGTGCATAATTTTTATCTTGAATTTTATGAATATTGGCTCCTGAAGGAATGAGGAACACGAAAAATATTATTGATGATCTGAAAAATCATGAAATTGATTCTTGAAGCAAGAAAAAGCAGTCAAAAAAAAAAGGGAGCAATAGAAAAAGCCATGAGCCCTAGGCAAGGGTAAAAAGGATCCAAGGCTTTGAGCATCAATGGATAGGAGGGCCCAAGGAAATAAAATCCAGGCCTAAGCGGCTAAACCAAGCTGTCCCTAACCATGTGCTTGTG
>NC_029774.3:71980253-71982416 GCF_000817695.3 Arachis duranensis | reverse complement strand
TCATGTAGATTTTAGTATGTTTTAATTAGTTTTTAGGAGAATCTTATTAGTTTTTAGGCAAAAATCATATTTCTGGACTTTACTATGAGCTTGTGTATTTTTTTGTGATTTCAGGTATTTTCTGGCTGAAATTGAGGGAGCTGAGCAAAAATCTGAGTTAGGCTGAAAAAGGACTGCTGATGCTGTTGGATCCTGACCTCCCTGCACTCGAAATGGATTCTCTGGAGCTACAGGAGTCCAATTGGCGCGATCTCAACGGCGTTGGAAAGTAAACATCCAGGGCTTTCCAGCAATATATAATAGTCTATACTTTGCGCGAAGATAGACGATGTAACTTGGCGTTGAACGCCAAGTACATGCTGCTGTCTGGAGTTAAACGCCAGAAAAACGTCATGATCCGGAGTTGAACGCCCAAAACACGTCATAACCTGGAGTTCAACTCCAAGAAAGGCCTCAACTCGTGGATAACTCTAGTCCCAGCCCCAGCACACACCAAGTGGGCCCCAGAAGTGGATTTCTGCACCAATTATCTTAGTTTACTCATTTTTCTGTAAACCTAGGTTACTAGTTTACTATTTAAACAACTTTTTGAGACTTATCTTGTACCTCATGACATTTTCAGATCTGAATTACATACTTTTTGATGGCATGAGTCTCTAAACTCCATTGTTGGGGGTGAGGAGCTCTGCAGCGTCTCGATGATTTAATACAATTCCTTTGTTTTCCATTCAACCACGCTAGTTCTTATCTAAGATGTTCATTCGCGCTTAATTATGGAGGAGGTGATGATCCGTGACACTCATCACCTTCCTCAGTCCATGAACGTGTGCCTGACAACCACCTCTGTTCTACATCAGATTGAATGAATATCTCTTAGATTCCTTAATCAGAATCTTCGTGGTATAAGCCGGATTGATGGCGGCATTCATGAGAATCCGGAAGGTCTAAGCCTTGTCTGTGGTATTCCGAGTAGGATTCTGGGATTGAATGATTGTGACGAGCTTCAAACTCCTGAGGGCTGGGCGTTAGTGACAGACGCAAAAGAATCAATGGATTCTATTCCAACCTGATTGAGAACCGACAGATGATTAGCCGTGCTGTGACAGAGCATAGGAACGTTTTCACTGAGAGGATGGGAGGTAGCCACTGACAACGGTGACACCCTACATAGAGCTTGCCATGGAAGGAGCCTTGCGTGTGTTGAAGGATTTCAAGGAAGAGTTGAAGTCAAAGGATAAAGCATCTCCAAAACTCCAACATATTTCCCATTACTGCACAACACGTAACAATTTGATTCTCTCTTATTTTTCTTACAATTTTAAATACTTTGACTTCTTACAATTAAATCCAAATAACCTTATTGGCCTCCTGACTAAGATTAATAAAATAAACATTGATTGCTTCAAACCAATAATCTCAGTGGGATCGACCCTTACTCACGTAAGGTATTACTTGGACGACCCAGTGCACTTGCTGGTTAGTTGTGCGAATTACAAATTCGTGCACCAGGTCCCTTTCAAGCTCAAGAAAAATGAGTATCCGGAGATCCGACATGAAATCCGAAGAAGAGGTTGGGAAGTCTTAACCATGAAATTCAAAGAAGAGGGTGGGAAGTCATAACCAACCCTATGCAACAAGTTGGAATATTGATGGTTCAAGAGTTCTATGCTAATGCATGGATCACTAGGAACCATGATCAAAGTATGAACCCGAATCCAAAGAATTATCTCACAATGGTTCGGAGGAAATTCTTAGATTTTAGTCCGAAAAATGTGAGGTTGGCGTTTCACTTGCCCATGATGCACGGAGATGAACGCCCCTACACTAGAAGGGTCAACTTTAATCAAAGGTTGGACCAAGTCCTTATGGACATATGTGTGGAAGGAGCTCAATGGAAAAGAGACTCCAAAGGTAAGCCAGTCCAACTAAGAAGACTGGACCTCAAGCCTGTAGCTAGAGGATGGTTAGAGTTCATTCAACGCTCCATCATTCCCACTAGCAACCGATCTGAAGTTACTGTGGATCGGGCCATCATGATCCATAGCATCATGATTGGAGAGGAGGTAGAGGTTCATGAAGTCATAGCCAATGAACTCTACAAAATAGCTGACAAGCCTTCATACATGGCACGGCTAGCCTTCCCCCACCTCATATGCCATCTAT
>NC_029774.3:71979046-71979586 GCF_000817695.3 Arachis duranensis | reverse complement strand
GAAAAATGGCGAAAAAAATAGAAAGAAAAAGAAAAAGCAAGCAAAAAAAGCCAATAGCCCTTAAAACCAAAAGGCAAGGGTAAAAAGGATCCAAGGCTTTGAGCTTCAAAGGATAGGAGGGCCTAAGGAAATCAAATCCAGGCCTAAGCGGCTAAATCAAGCTGTTCCTAACCATGTGCTTGTGTCATGAAGGTCCAAGTGAAAAGCTTGAGACTGAATGGTTAAAGTCATGATCCAAAGCAAAAAGAGTGTGCTTAAGAGCTCTGGACACCTCTAACTGGGGACTCTAGCAAAGCTGAGTCACAATCTGAAAAGGTTCACCTAGTCATGTGTCTGTGGCATTTATGTATCCGGTGGTAATACTGGAAGACAAAGTGCTTAGGGCCATGGCCAAGACTCATAAGTAGCTGTGTTCAAGAATCAACATACTTAACTAGGAGAATCAATAACACTATCCAAAATTCTAAGTTCCTAGAGAGGCCAATCATTCTAAACTTCAAAGGAAAAAGTGAGATGCCAAAACTATTCAGAAGCAAAAAG
>NC_029774.3:71978798-71978903 GCF_000817695.3 Arachis duranensis | reverse complement strand
CATATTCTCTTCTTTTTATCCTAATTTATTTTCAGTTGCTTGGGGACAAGCAACAATTTAAGTTTGGTGTTGTGATGAGCGGATAATTTATAAGCTTTTTGGCAT
>NC_029774.3:71978311-71978457 GCF_000817695.3 Arachis duranensis | reverse complement strand
TCAGAGCTTTCCAGAAATATATAATAGTTCATACTTTATTCGGAAATTGATGACGTAACGTGGCGTTGAACGCCAAGTACATGCTGCTGTCTGGAGTTAAACGCCAGAAAAACGTCATGATCTGGAGTTGAACGCCCAAAACACGT
>NC_029774.3:71977804-71978305 GCF_000817695.3 Arachis duranensis | reverse complement strand
ACGTCATGATCCGGAGTTGAACGCCCAAAACACGTTGTAACTTGGCGTTCAACTCCAAGAAAAGTCTCAGCTCGTGGATAGATCAAGCTCAGCCCAAGCATACACCAAGTGGGCCCCGAAAGTGGATTTATGCATCAACTACTTACTCATGTAAACCCTAGTAGCTAGTCTAGTATAAATAGGATAAGTTACTATTGTATTAGACATCTTTTGACAGTTTAATCTTTTGACTTTGTAGTCTTTGATCATTTGGTCTCTTGATCATTCAGGGGGCTGGCCATTCGGCCATGCCTGAACCTTTCACTTATGTATTTTCAACGGTGGTGTTTCTACACACCATAGATTAAGGGTGTGGAGCTCTGCTGTACCTCAAGTTTCAATACAATTACTATTATTTTCTATTCAATTTTCTTTTATTCCTATTCCAAGATATACGTTGCACTTCAACTTGTTGAATGTGATGATCCGTGACACTCATCATCATTCTCACCTATGAACGCG
>NC_029774.3:71973447-71976943 GCF_000817695.3 Arachis duranensis | reverse complement strand
AATGCAAAAGGATCAACGGATCCTATTCCAGCATGAGTGAGAACCGACAGATGATTAGCCGTGCGGTGATAGCGCACCTAAACCATTTTCACTGAGAGGACGGATGATAGCCATTGACAACGGTGATCCACCAACACACAGCTTACCATAGGAGGAACCTTGCATGTGTGAAGAAGAAGACAAGGGGAAAGCAAAGATTCAAAAGACTAAGCATCTCCAAAACTCCAACATATTCTCCATTACTACATAACAAGTATTATTTAATCCATGCTTTTTATTTACTACCAATCAAAACTGAGAATTATTATTATCCTGACTAAGAGTTACAAGATAACCATAGCTTGCTTCAAGCCAACAATCTCCGTGGGATTCGACCCTTACTCACATAAGGTATTACTTGGATGACCCAGTGCACTTGCTGGTTAGTGGTACGAATTGTGAAAAGTGTGATTTACAATTTCGTGCACCAAGTTTTTGGCACCATTGCCGGGGATTGTTCGAGTTTGAACAACTGACGGTGAATCTTGTTGCTTAGATTAGAAAAATTTTGTCTTTTGGGTCAGAGTCTTTTATTTTCTTTTCAAAAAATTTTTCAAAAATATTATTTTTCTTTATTAATCTTTGCTTTTTCTGTGAGTTTAGTGTCATGTTTTAAGTTTGGTGTCAATTACATGCTTTTCTTTGTTTTTCAATTTTCGATTTGCATGTTCTTTGTTCTTCCTTGATCTTCAAATTATTGTTGTCAATTTTTCTTGTTTGATCTTTAGTATTTCTTGTTTTGTGTCTTTTCTTGTTTTTCTTGTGCTTTTTCAAAATATCAGTTTTCAAAGAATTTTTATTTGTTAAATACCTTATTAAAACACGTTAAATTTATAGCTCAGTTGGCTATAGCGTGGTGCTTGTGTTCTTGGTAATTGGGTATCTTCCTTTTAAAACTTTTTCAAAAATAATTTTTCTTTGTTTAAATCTTGTGCCAAATTTTAAGTTTGGTGTTCTTTCTTGTTAATTTTCTTTAATTTTCGAAAATTTTATTTTGGTTTTCTAAAAATTTTAAGTTTGGTGTTCTTTCTTTTGTTCTTATTGTTCTTGTAAGTCTTCAAGGTGTTCTTGAGTCTTCTTTGTGTTTTGATCTTAAAATTTTTAAGTTTGGTGTGCCTTGGTGTTTTTCCTCTAAAATTTTTGAAAACAAAAAGCATTGGATCTAAAAATTTTAAGTCTTGTGTCTTTTGTGTGTTTTTCTCTTTCATAATAAAATTAAAAAAATAAAAAAATATTTCTTCTAACTATTTTTAAGCAAATTTTTCGAAATTTTTCATAAAAATTCAGATTTCAATTTCAAAATTTTATCTTATCATATCTTAGCTGTCAAGTTTTTAAAATCATATCTTTTTCAAAAATATCATAACCACTTTCTCTCTCCTCACTTTTTCGAAAATCCTCATAAAATATTTTCAAATATTTTTTTATTTTTATTGTAGTTTTTATTTTATTTTATTTTATTATTTCAAAAATTTTTTTATATAATAAAATAAATCCACGTCATCTCCCTTTCTCCATCATGGACCTAAGTGGAAAATTGCTGACACAGTACATGATAAAAAAGTAGATCAGGATGTCTACAGATTATTACTATTTCTATTTGCTGTAAAAAACCAAGCTAAGAGGTGGTTGAATAACCAACCTAAGGCTAGCATAAGGACATGGAAACAGCTGTTAGAAAAATTCCTGAATCAATATTTCCCTCCAAAACGGATGACATAGCTAAGGCTGAACATCCAAGGCTTTAAACAAGGAGATAATGAATCTCTTTATGATGCCTGGGAGAGATATAGATAGATGCTAAGAAAATGCCCCTCTGAAATATTTTCAGAGTAGGTGCAGTTAGACATCTTCTATTATGGGCTTACAGAGAAAGCTCAGATGTCCTTGGACCACCCAGCTGGTAGATCTATACACATGAGAAAGACAATTGAAGAAGCTCAAGAGCTCATTGATATAGTTGCCATAAATCAGCATCTGTACCTAAGTAGTGAACCTTCCATAAAAGAAGAGGCTAAAACAGTAACTGCTGAACTCAGTCCTATAGAACAAGTTACTGAATTTAATCAGCAATTAGATTTTCTAACAAAACAGCTAGCCGAATTCAAGGAGATACTACAAGACACAAGAATGGCTAATATGAATATGGAAGTACAGCTGAAGCAAACAGAACAGCAGTTATCAAAACAAATAACAGAAGAGTGCCAAGCAGTTCAATTAAGAAGTGGGAAAACATTAAATACCCCACTTCAAGGCAGCAGGAAGCCAAAAAATGAACAAACTGCTAACTAAAATTTCTCTGAGGACAGTAAGAGCCCAGAGAGGAATAATTCTGGCGCTCAAACGCCAGAAAAGGGTGGATAGCTGGCATTAAACGCCCAACCCATGCTCAGTTCTGGCGTTGAAATGACACAAACAGGAAAAGAGTTGGTGTTAAACGCCCAAGGGAAGCTCAGTTATGGCGTTCAAACGCTAAAAACAGGTAAGGAGTTGGCGTCCAATGCCAATCCAGCTTCCAACCCTTGCATTCAAACGCCAGTGAGGGATCAGACACATAGAAGTGCTGATAGCAACCCCTCTAAAAAGGCTTCTCCAATCACATCTGTAGGAAATAAACCTGCAACAACTAAGGTTGAGGAATACAAAGCCAAAATGCCTTATCCTCAGAAACTCCGCCAAGCGAAATAGGATAAGCAATTTGCTCACTTTGCAGACTATCACAGGACTCTTGAAATAAAGATTCCGTTTGCAGAGGCACTTGAGCAAACACCCTCTTATGCTAAGTTCATGAAAGAGATCTTAAGTCATAAGAAGGATTTGAGAGAAACTGAAAAAGTTTACCTCACTGAAGAATGCAGTGCAGTCATTCTGAAAAGCTTACTAAAGAAGCTTAAAGATCACGGAAGCTTCACGATACCATGCACATTAGAGGGTACTTGTACCAAGAAAGCTCTATGTGATCTTGGAGCAAGTATCAACCTAATACCTGTAGCCACTATCAAAAAGCTTGGTTTGACTGAAGAAGTCAAACCAACCCGGATATGTCTCCAACTTGCTGATGGCTCCATTAAATACCCAGCAGGCGTGATTGAAGACATGATTGTCAAGGTTGGGCCATTTGCCTTTCCCACTGACTTTGTGGTGCTGGAAATGGAGGAGCACAAGGCAACCCTCATTCTAGGAAGACCTTTCCTAGCAACTGGATGAACCATCATTGACGTCCAAAAAGGGGAATCAACCCTGAGAGTCAATGAGGACGAGTTTAAGTTGAATGTTGTCAAAGCTATGCAGCATCCAGACACCCCAAACGACTGCATGAGCATTGATATTATTGACTCTCTGGTGGAAGCGGTCAATATGACTGAGAGTCTTGAATCAGAGCTAGAGGATATCTTTAAAGATGCTCAGCCTGATCTGGAGGAACCAAAGAGAATAATAGAACCTCTGAAAATCCCTC
>NC_029774.3:71971116-71973266 GCF_000817695.3 Arachis duranensis | reverse complement strand
CTTGGGTGGTCCATCAGTGATCTTAAGGGCATTAGCCCAGCCAGATGCATGCACAAGATCCTACTGGAGGATGACGCTGAGCCAGTGGTTCAACCACAAAGGCGGCTGAATCCAGCCATGAAGGAGGTGGTGCAGAAGGAGGTCACTAAATTACTAGAGGCTGGGATTATTTATCCTATTTCTGATAGCCCCTGGGTAAGCCCTGTCCAAGTTGTCCCTAAGAAGGGTGGCATGACAGTGGTTCATAATGAAAAGAATGAACTGGTTCCTACAAGAACAGTTACAGGGTGGCGTATGTGTATTGATTACAGAAGGCTCAATACAGCTACCAGAAAGGATCATTTTCCTTTACCATTTATAGACCAGATGCTAGAAATACTAGCAGGTCATGATTACTACTGCTTTCTGGATGGATATTCAGGTTATAACCAAATTGCAGTAGATCCCCAGGATCAAGAGAAAACAACATTCACATGTCCATCTGGAGTATTTGTATACAGAAGGATTCCATTTGGTCTGTGCAATGCACCTGCAGCCTTTCAAAGGTGCATGCTCTCTATTTTCTCTGATATGGTGGAAAAATTTCTGGAAGTCTTCATGGATGACTTTTCAGTATTTGGAGACTCATTCAGCTCTTTTCTTGACCATCTAGCACTTGTTCTAAAGAGGTGCCAAGAGACTAACCTAGTTTTAAACTGGGAGAAATGTCACTTTATGGTGACTGAAGAAATTGTCCTTGGGCACAAAATTTTGAACAAGGGAATAGAGGTGGATCAAGCTTAGGTAGAGGTAATTGAGAAATTACCACCACCTGCCAATGTTAAGGCAATCAGAAGATTTCTGGGGCACGCGGCATTCTATAGGAGGTTTATTAAGGATTTTTCGAAAATCGCAAAACCTCTGAGCAATCTGCTGGCTGCTGATACATGGTGCACGAAATTGCAATCACACTTTTGCAATCCCGCACAACTAACCAGCAAGTGCACTGGGTCGTCCAAGTAATACCTTACGTGAGTAAGGGTCGATCCCACAGAGATTGTCGGCTTGAAACAAGCTATGGTTATCTTGTAACTCTTAGTCAGGATATCAATAATTATAAGGGTTGATTGTAAAAAGCAAAAGAACATGAAATAAGTACTTGTTTTGCAGTAATGGAGAACAGGTTGAGGTTTTGGAGATGCTCTATCTTCTGAACCTCTGCTTTCCTGCTGTCTTCTTCTTCAAGCACGCAAGGCTCCTTCCATGGCAAGCTGTATGTAGGGTTTCACTGTTGTCAATGGCTACCTCCCATCCTCTCAATGAAAATGTTCAACGCGCTCTGACACAGCACGGCTAATCATCTGTCGGTTCTCAATCGAGTTGGAATAGAATCCAGTAATTCTTTTGCGTCTGTCACTAACGCCCAGCCCTCAGGAGTTTGAAGCTCGTCACAGTCATTCAATCCTTGAATCCTACTCAGAATACCACAGACAAGGTTTAGACCTTCCGGATTCTCTTGAATGCCGCCATCAATTCTAGCTTATACCACGAAGATTCTGATTAAAGTAGTAATTGCATTAATCCATCAAGACACAGCAGAGCTCCTCACCCCCAACCATGGGGTTTAGAGACTCATGCTGTAGAAGATACAATGAGAAACGTGTAAAGTGTCATGAGGTGTAGATACAATGTCAAAAGATCCTATTAATAGTGAACTAGTAACCTAGGGTATACAGAAATGAGTAAATGACGTAAAAATCCACTTCTGGGTCCATTTAGTGTGTGCTTGGGCTGATTATTGAAGCTTTCATGTGTAGAGACTTTTTCTGGAGTTAAACGCCAGCTTTTATGCCAGCTTGGGCGTTTAACTCCAATTTTTATGCCAGTTCCAGCGTTAAACGCTGGGAATTCTGAAGCTGATTTGCCACGACAGTTTGGGCCATCAAATCTTGAACAAAGTATGGACTATTATACATTGCTGGAAAGCCCAGAATGTCTACTTTCCAACGCCGTTAAGAGCACGCCAATTGGGCTTCTATAGCTCCAGAAAATCCACTTCGAGTGCAGGGAGGTCAGCATCTAACAGCCTTTGAATCAGATTTTTGCTCAAGACCCTCAATTTCAGCCAGAAAATACCTGAAATCACAGAAAAACACACAAACTCATAGTAA
>NC_029774.3:71967351-71970902 GCF_000817695.3 Arachis duranensis | reverse complement strand
TCTGAAAATCAAAATAGAATAAAAAGAAGAGAATATACTATAGACTCCAAAATATCAAAGAAACTTAGCTCCAATTAGATGAGCGGGACTATTAGCTTTTTGCTTCCGAACAGTTTTGGCATCTCGCTTTATCCTTTGAAGTTTAGAATGATTGGCATCCATAGGAACTCAGAATTCATATAGTGTTATTGATTCTCCTAGTTAAGTATAATGATTCTTGAACATAGCTAGTTCATGAGTCTTGGCTGTGGCCCAAAGCACTCTGTCTTCCAGTATTACCATCGAATACATACATGCCACAGACACATACTTGGGTGAACCTTTTCAGATTGTGACTCAGCTTTGCTAAAGTCCCCAATTAGAGGTGTCCAGGGTTCTTAAGCACACTCTTTTTGCCTTGGATCACAACTTTATTTCTTCCTTTTTTTCAGATTTTTTTTGAATCACTGCTTTTTCTTGCTTCAAGAATCAATTTGATGATTTTTCAGATCCTCAATAACAGTTCTCCTTTTCCCTCATTCTTTCAAGAGCCAACAATTTTAACATTCTTAAATCAACAAATTCAAAAGACATATGCACTGTTCAAGCATTCATTCAGAAAACAAAAAGTATTGTCACCACATCAAACTAATTCAACTAGTTTCAATGATAAATTTTGAAATCCTGTACTTCTTGTTCTTTTGTGATTAAAGCATTTTTCATTTAAGAGAGGTGATGGATTCATAGGACATTCATAGCTTTAAGGCATAAAATTTAAATTTTATTAATCATGAATTAAGAACAAGACTCAAAAATAGATATAAGATGAGACTAGTAAAAATAGAAAAAAAAATTTAAATAGGCTCCTAATGATAGAGGTTATCATAGAGTTAGGACTCAACAACCTTGATTTTGAGAAGTGGATGCTCCCTCAAATTGAGAGGAGAACTTTTGGCTTTTCAACTCTTGAAGTTCACGCCCCTGCTTCTCTTGTTCCTTCAGCAATTTGCAGAGCATGCAGTTCTGATTCTGCTGTTCTTCCTTCAGTTGCTCCATAGTCTCTTGCAGCTTGGAGATAGATGCTTCTAGACTGGTCCAGTAATCAATTCTTGGGAATTCAGGGAGGAATTCCTGCGCCCTCCTCTTGATAGAGTTGTCTTGCACTTGTCCTTCCATTGACTTCTTGGTGATTGGGTGTTCAATGGGTATGAATTCATCTACTCCCATCTTCACCCCAGCCTCTTTACAGAGCAAGGAGATCAAGCTTGGGTACGCCAGTTTGGCTTGAGTGGAATTCTTGTTTGCAATTGTGTATATCTCACAAGCAATTAGATGATGAACCTCCACTTCTTTTCCTAACATAATGCAATGAATCATCACTGCTCTCTTGATAGTGACCTCAGAACGGTTGCTAGTGGGCAATATGGAACGCCCAATAACGGTTGCTAGTGGGCAATATGGAACGCCCAATAAAGTCTAGCCAACCTCTTGCAATTGGTTTGAGGTCTCCCCTCTTGAGTTGGTTTAGGACACCCTTAGAATTGGTTATCCACTTAGTTCCAGGGAGGCGTATGTCCTCTAGAACTTGATCCAACCCTTTATCTGCTCTCACCATCCTCCTATTAAAGGATTCAGGATCATCTTGCAGTTGAGGCAATTTGAAGACTTCTCTTATTTTGTCCCGATGGAAGTAAATAATTCTCCCTCTGACCATGGTTCTGTAGGTATGAAAAGCAGTTCCAGTGATTCTCTGCATATCTGTTAGCCACAGATTTGAGTAGAATTCCTGAACCATGTTCCTTCCAACCTTTGTCTCAGGGTTGGTTAGAACTTCCCATCCTCTGTTTCGAATTTGCTCTTGGATCTCCGGATATTCATCTTCTTTCAGATCGAATTTAACTTCCGGGATCACTGACCTCAGACCCATTATTTTGTGATAATGGTCTTCATGTTCTTTGGTTAAGAACTTCTCTTGACTCCAGACATCCTTTGAATTATTCTCTTTCTTGCCGCTTGAATTGGTTTGTTTTCCTCTAGGAGCCATGATCTTGGTAAATCTTGGCCTAGTGATCACGGAAAGCACACCAAACTTAGAGGTTTGCTTGTCCTCAAGCAAAAGAAGGCAAAGAGGGGAGAGAGGAGGAGAGCAAATTCGAATGGTGTGGGGAAAGAGGGTAGCTGAACATGTTTAAATAGGAGAGGAGGAGAGATTTTCGAAAATTTGAGGGAGATTTGAGAAGATATGGAAAAAATTTGAGGAGATAATGGAGTTTTTGAAAGAGCCTAGGAAAGGATTTGAAATAGATTTGAAGAAGATTTTAATTTTTGAAATTGGAAGGTGAATGATGAAAGTTTGTAATGTGTGTAAAAAAAATATGGATCAAAACAAGAAAGTTTGAAAAAAATTTGAAGTGGGAACCAAAATCTCCTCCCCCTGCCTTTCTGGCGTTAAACACCCAGAATGGTATCCATTCTGGCGTTTAACACCCATTTGTTGGCCAATTTGGGCGTTTAATGCCCAGCCAGGTACCCTGGCTGGCGTTAAATGCCAGAAATCCCTTTATCACTGGGCGTTTTACTAAATGCCCAAAGTACCCCTTACTGGCGTTTTTTCGCCAGCAAGCTCCTTTTCTCTGCTTTTTGCACTGAATCCTTCTGTAACTCTGTGAATTCCTTCAATTTTGATAATTGCCCTTTTAGAATATGTATCAACCCTTTATTAAACAGAACAGATACCCTGCTAATCACTGGGTTGCCTCTCAGCAAGCGCTTCTTTATTGTCTTTAGCTGGACCTTCACTGAGAATCACTCAAGTCTCAGTTTTGAGCATTCTTGCTCAAAATTGCTTTCAAGATAATGCTTGATCCTCTATCTATTAACAATGAACTTCTTGTCAGAATCAGTATCCTGAAGCTCAACATATCCATATGGTGATACTCCTGTAATCACATACGGACCCCTCCAGCGGGATTTATGTTTTCCTGGGAACAATCTGAGCCTAGAGTTGAAGAGCAGGACTTTTTGTCCTGGCTCAAAGACTCTGGATGACAACTTCTTGTCATGCCACTTCTTTGCCTTTTCCTTATAAATTTTTGCATTTTCAAAGGCACTAAGTCTGAACTCCTCTAGCTCATTTAGCTGGAGCAATCTTTTTTCACCAGCTAACTTAGCATCCATGTTTAGGAATCTGGTTGCCCAGTAGGCTTTATGTTCCAGTTCCACGGGTAGATGACAGGCCTTCCCATACACCAGTTGGTATGGAGAGGTTCCCATAGGAGTCTTGAATGCTGTTCTGTATGCCCACAGAGCATCATCCAAGCTCTTTGCCCAATCCTTTCTACGGGCAACAACAATCCGTTCCAGGATTCTTTTGATCTCTCTGTTAGAGACCTCAGCTTGCCCATTTGTCTGTGGGTGATACGGAGTTGCTACTTTGTGGCTAATTCCATATCTAACCATAGCAGAGTACAGTTGTTTATTGCAGAAATGAGTGTGGTGCACGAAATTGTGATCACTACAACTTCGCACAACTAACCAGCAAGTGTACTGGGTCGTCCAAGTAATAAACCTTA
>NC_029774.3:71966200-71966922 GCF_000817695.3 Arachis duranensis | reverse complement strand
GAACAAGAACAAGCGGAATTGAATAGAAGAACAGTAGTAATTGCATTAATACTCGAGGTACAGCAGAGCTCCACACCTTAATCTATGGTGTGTAGAAACTCCACCGTTGAAAATACATAAGAACAAGGTCTAGGCATGGCCGAATGGCCAGCCTCCCAATGATCTAAGAACTAAATGTCCAAAGATGATCTAGAGATCTCAAGTGATCAAAAGATTCTAAAGATGAAAATACAATAGTAAAAGGTCCTACTTATAGAAAACTAGTAACCTAGGGTGTATAGAGATGAGTAAATGACATAAAAATCCACTTCCGGGCCCACTTGGTGTGTGCTTGGGCTGAGCATTGAAGCATTTTCGTGTAGAGACTCTTCTTGGAGTTAAACGCCAGCTTTTGTGCCAGTTCGGGCGTTTAACTCCCACTTTGGTGCCAGTTCCGGCGTTTAACGCTGGAAATCTTGAGGGTGAATTTGAACGCAGGTTTGGGCCATCAAATCTTGGACAAAGTATAGACTATCATATATTGCTGGAAAGCCCAGGATGTCTACGTTCCAACGCCGTTGATAGCGCGCCAATTGGGCTTCTGTAGTTCCAGAAAATCCACTTCGAGTGCAGGGAGGTCAGAATCCAACAGCATCTGCAGTCCTTTTCTGTCTCTGAATCAGATTTTTGCTCAGGTCCCTCAATTTCAGCCAGAAAATACCTGAAATCACAGAAAAACACAC
>NC_029774.3:71962630-71965467 GCF_000817695.3 Arachis duranensis | reverse complement strand
GTTTTTTTTTTATTCAAGAAAGGTGATGGATTCATAGGACAGTCATAACTTTAAGGCATAGACACTAAGACACTAATGATCACCAGACACAAACATAGATAAACATAAGCACTAAAATTCGAAAAAACAGAAAAATAAAGAACAAGGAAATTAAAGAACGGGTCCACCTTAGTGATGGCGGCTTGTTCTTCCTCTTGAAGATCTTATGGAGTGCTTGAGCTCCTCAATGTCTATTCCTTGTCTTTGTTGCTCCTCTCTCATGATTCTTTGATCTTCTCTAATTTCATGGAGGAGGACGGAGTGTTCTTGGTGCTCCACCCTTAGTTGTCCCATGTTGGAACTCAATTCTCCTAGGGAGGTGTTTAGTTGCTCCCAATAGTTTTGTGGAGGAAAGTGCATCCCTTGAGGTGAATCTCTCCATCTCCCATGACTCGGAGGTGAAAGCTTTTGCCTTCCCTTTCCTCTTTCTAGAGGTTTCTCCAGCCTTGGATGCCATAAATGGTTATGGAAAAACAAAAAGCAATGCTTTTACCACACCAAACTTAAAAGGTTTGCTCGTCCTCGAGCAAAAGAAGAAAGAAGAGTGTAGAAGAAGAAGAAATGAAGGAGATGGGGGAGGCTTTGTGGTTCGGCCAAAGGAGGAGAAAGAGGGTTTATGTTAATCATGATGCTATGAATCATGATAGCCCGGTCTATAGTAACTTCAGACCGGTTGCTAGTGGGAATGATTGAGCGTTGGATAAACTCTAACCATCCTCTAGCTACGGATTTGAGGTCATGCCTTCTCAATTGAACCGGCTTTCCTCTTGAATCTCTCTTCCATTGGGCGCCCTTTTCACATATGACTGTGAGGACTTGGTCCAACCTTTGATCAAAGTTGACCCTTCTAGTGTAAGGATATTCCATCTCCTTGCATCATGGGCAAGTTGAATGCCAACCTTACATCCGGACTGAAATCCAAGTATTTCCCCCGAACCATAGTAAGCCAATTCTTTGGATCCGGGTTCACACTTTGATCATGGTTAAGATAATTCTTTGGATTCGGGTTCACACTTTGGTCATGGTTCTTGTTGATCCATGCATTGGCATAGAACTCTTGAACCATTAAGATTCCGACTTGTTGAATGGGGTTGGTAAGAATTTCCCAACCTCTTCTTCAGATCTCATGTCGGATTTCCGGATATTCACTCTTTTTGAGTGAAAAAGGGACCTCGGGGATCACCTTCTTCAAGGCCACAACTTCATAGAAGTGGTCTTGATGCACCCTTGAGATGAATCTCTCCATCTCCCATGACTCGGAGGTGGAAGCTTTTGCCTTTCCCTTCCTCTTTCTAGAGGTTTCTCCGGCCTTGGATACCATAAATGGTTATGGAAAAACAAAAAGCAATGCTTTTACCACACCACAAAGGGGAGAGAAATGGTGTTTAGGATGTGTGAAAATGAAGGAGTGAAGGAGGGTTTATATAGGAGAGGGGGATGGGAGGGTTCGGCCATTTGAGGGTGGGTTTGGGTGGGAAAGTGGTTTGAATTTGAATGGTGAGGTAGGTGGGGTTTTATGAAGGATGGATGTGAGTGGTGAAGAGAAAGATGGGATTTGATAGGTGAAGGGTTTTTGGGGAAGAGGTGTTGAGGTGATTGGTGAATGGGTGAAGAACAGAGAGAGTGGTAGGGTAGGTGGGGATCCTGTGGGGTCCACAGATCCTGAGGTGTCAAGGAAACGTCATCCCTGCACCAAATGGCAAGAAAAAATGCGTTTTGAGCCAATTATGGCGTTAAACGCCGAGCTGGTGCCCATTTCTGGCGTTTAACGCCAAATGCTTGCCCTTTTCTGGCGTTTAACGCCAGTCTGGTGCCCCTTTCTGGCGTTAAACGCCCAGAATGGTGCCAGACTGGGCGTTAAACGCCCAACAGCTAGCTTTACTGGCGTTTAAACACCAGCACGCTCTCCTCCAGGGTGTGCTATTTTTCTTTCTGTTTTTCATTCTGATTTTGCTTTTTTCATTGATTTTGTGACTTCTCATGATCATCAACCTACAGAAAACATAAAATAACAAAAGAGAATAGATAAAATATAATATTGGGTTGCCTCCCAACAAGCGCTTCTTTAATGTCATTAGCTTGACAGAGGACTCTCATGGAGCCTCAGAAATGCTCAGAGCTATGTTGGAACCTCCCAACACCAAACTTAGACTTTGAATGTGGGGGTTCAACACCAAACTTAGAAGTTGGCTGTGGCCTCCCAACACCAAACTTAGAGTTTGACTGTGGGGGCTCTGTTTTGCTCTGTTTTGAGAGGAGCTCTTCATGCTTCCTCTCTATGGTGACAGAGGGATATCCTTGAGCCTCAAACACAAAGGATTCTCCATTCACTTGAATGATCAATTCTCCTCTATCAACATCAATCACAGCCTTTGCTGTGGCTAGGAAGGGTCTGCCAAGGATGATAGATTCATCCATGCACTTCCCAATCTCTAGGACTATGAAATCAGTAGGGATGTAATGATCATCAACTTTAACCAGAACATCCTCTACAAGTCCATAGGCTTGTTTTCTTGAATTGTCTGCCATCTCTAGTGAGATTTTTGCAGCTTGCACCTCAAAGATCCCTAGCTTCTCCATTACAGAGAGAGGCATGAGGTTTACACTTGACAATTACCGAGAGAGGCATGAGGTTTACACTTGACCCTAAGTCACACAAGGCCTTCTTGAAGGTCATGGTGCCTATGGTACGAGGTATTGAAAACTTCCCAGGATCCTGTTTCTTTTGAGGTAATTTCTGCCTAGACAAGTCATCCAGTTCTTTGGTGAGCAAAGGGGGTTCATCCTCCCAAGTCTCA
>NC_029774.3:71961336-71961692 GCF_000817695.3 Arachis duranensis | reverse complement strand
GTCTCTTACAGCAAAAGGGAATAGCATAAGTCTGTAGACCTCAGGGTCAACCCCATTAGTCTTAACAGTGTCACAGATTTGCAAGAATTCAGCTAAGAACTGATGAGGATTTTCCAATGGAAGTACATGGAACTTGCAATTCTGTTGCATTAGAGAAACTAATTGAGGCTTAAGCTCAAAGTTGTTTGCTCCAATGGCAGGGATAGAGATGCTTCTCCCATAGAAGTCGGGAGTAGGTGCAGTAAAGTCACCCAGCACCTTCCTTGCATTGTTGTCATTGTTGTTGTTTTCGGCTGCCATGGGTTCTTCTTCTTTGAAGATTTCTGTTAGGTCCTCTACAGAGAGTTGTGCCTTAG
>NC_029774.3:71959459-71961115 GCF_000817695.3 Arachis duranensis | reverse complement strand
CTCAAACTTATCAAAGAGGATGGAGTTCGAATTTTGCATTAAGGAATAGTGTTAGTCCATAGATAGAAGGATGTGAGAAGAGGGGAAGCAATTTTCGAAAATTAAGTAAAACATTTTGAAAACATTTTGAAAAACACTAATTGATTTTCGAAAATAAAAGTGGGGAAAGAAGTAAAGTGATTTTTGAAAAAGATTTTGAAATTAGAAATTAAAAGGATATGATTGAAAACTATTTTGAAAAAGATGTGGTTGAGAAGATATGATTAGTTTTAAAAAAAGATGTGATTGAGAAGATATGATTTGGAAAACATTTTAAAAAGATTTGATTTTGAAAATTAATGACTTGGCTATCAAGAAAAGATATGATTCAAACATTAAACCTTTCTCAACAGAAAAGGCAACATACTTGAATTGTTGAATCAAATCATTAATTGATAGCAAGTATCTTTGAAAAGGGAAAGAAATTGATTTTGAAAACACATGATTGAAAAGATATGATTTGAAAAAGATTTGATTTTGAAGAATTTTGAAAACCTGAAAAAAAATCTGAATTAAAAACAGAATCTTCCCTCTTGTGCCATCCTGGCGTTAAACGCCCAGAATGGTGCATATTCTGGCGTTTAACGCCCAAAACTCTACCCTTTTGGGCGTTAAACGCCCAGCCAGGTACCCTGGCTGGCGTTTAAACGCCAGTCTGTCCTTCTTCACTGGGCATTTTGAATGCCCAGCTTTTTCTGTATAATTCCTCTGCAGTATGTTCTGAGTCTTCAATTCTCTGTATTATTGACTTGAAAAGACACAAATTAAAAATATTTTTGGATTTTTACTAAAGAGGAATAATCAAAATGCAACTAAAATCAAATAACAATGCCTGCAAGACACCAAACTTAGCAGTTTGTATACTACTGACACTAATGATAATGCATATGAGACACATAAACACTCAAGTCAAGAGAATTCAAAGATCAGAGTAAGAAATCATCAAGAATTACTTGAAGATCCTTAAGACACATGAATGAATGCATGCAATTGACACCAAACATAAAATGAGACACTAGACTCAAACAAGAAATATTTGGATTTTTATGATTTTAAAAAATTTTTTTTTGCATTTTTCGAAAAATAAAGTGGAAAAAGGTATCAAAATTCTTAATGAGAATTCCAGGAATCATGCAATGTTTAATCTAAGACTCCGGTCCAAAAATTAGACATGGCTTCACAGCCAGCCAAGCTTTCAAAGAAAGCTTCGGTCCAAAACACTAGACATGGCCAAAGGCCAGCCAAGCCTTAGCAGATCACTGCTCCAACAGCAAGATTGATAGAAGTCAACATGCTCTTGTGACGATAAGTTGAAACCTCGGTCCAATGAAATTAGACATGGCTTCACAGCCAGCCAGATTTCAACAGATCATCTTGAAACACTAGAATTCATTCTTAAGAACTCTGAAGAAAAAATACCTAATCTAAGCAACAAGATGAACCGTCAGTTGTCCATACTCGAACAATCCCCGGCAACGGCGCCAAAAACTTGATGGCGCGAAATTGTGAACAATACTTTTCACAACTCTCATAATCCCCAGACATGAACCCCAAAAACTTGGTAGCTCAGTACCATGGCATTACACAACTTCGCACAACTAACCAGCAAGTGTACTG
>NC_029774.3:71958250-71958607 GCF_000817695.3 Arachis duranensis | reverse complement strand
TGGAGTTAAACGCCAGCTTTTATGCCAGTTTGGGCGTTTAACTCCCACTTTGGTGCCAGTTCCTGCGTTTAACGCTGGAAATCTTGAGGGTGCTTTTGAACGCCGGTTTGGGCCATCAAATCTTGAGCAAAGTATAGACTATCATATATTGCTGGAAAGCCCAGGATGTCTACTTTCCAACGCCGTTGAGAGCGCGCCAATTGGGTTTCTGTAGCTCCAGAAAATCCACTTCGAGTGCAGGGAGGTCAAAATCCAACAGCATCTGCAGTCCTTTTCAGTCTCTGAATCAGATTTTTGCTCAGGTCCCTCAATTTCAGCCAGAAAATACCTGAAATCAAAGAAAAACACACAAACTCA
>NC_029774.3:71957787-71958062 GCF_000817695.3 Arachis duranensis | reverse complement strand
CCCCATCACTGATCAGTACTCTGGGAACACCAAACCTGCTGAAGATGTGTTTTTGGAGGAATTTCAGCAGGGTTTTGGTATCATTATTGGGTGTGGCAATTGCTTCCACCCATTTAGATACATAATCTACTGCCACTAGAATATAAGTGTTTGAGTATGATGGTAGGAAAGGGCCCATGAAGTAAATTCCCCAGACATCAAACAATTCAATCTCTAAGATCCCTTGCTGAGGCATGGCGTAACCATGAGGCAAGTTACCAGCTCTTTGGCAACTG
>NC_029774.3:71957232-71957601 GCF_000817695.3 Arachis duranensis | reverse complement strand
AACATCTGCGGATTATTCCGTCTGCACATCTCTTAAAGAGGTATGGCTCATCCCACAAGTAGTACTTGGCATCTGAAATCAATTTCTTTCTTTGCACCCTGCTGTACTCCTGGGGTATGAACCTCACAACTTTGTAATTTGCAATATCTGCAAACCATGGAGCTTCCTGAATGGCGAAAAGTTGCTCATCTGGAAAGGTCTCAGAGATCTCAGTAGGAGGGAGGGACGCCCCAACTACTGGTTCTATTCGGGACAGATGATCAGCTACTTGATTCTCTGTCCATTTTTTGTCTCTTATTTCTATGTCAAACTCTTGCAGAAGCAACACCCATCTTATGAGCCTGGGTTTTGAATCCTGCTTTGTGAGTA
>NC_029774.3:71956532-71957021 GCF_000817695.3 Arachis duranensis | reverse complement strand
GGCCTCTGTCCCAACACTGCACCAATGGCATGGTCACTGGCATCACACATTAGTTCGAATGGCAATGTCCAGTCTGGTGCAGAGATGACTGGTGCTGTGACCAGCTTGGCTTTCAGGGTCTCAAATGCCTGCAGACATTGTGTGTCAAACACAAATGGTGTGTCAGCAGCTAGCAGGTTGCTTAAAGGTTTTGCAATTTTTGAAAAATCCTTTATAAACCTTTTGTAGAATCCTGCATGCCCCAGAAAGCATCTGATTGCCTTAACATTGGCAGGTGGTGGCAATTTTTCAATTACCTCTACCTTTGCTTTATCCACCTCTATTCCCTTGCTTGAAATTTTGTGCCCAAGGACAATTCCTTCAGTCACCATAAAGTGACATTTCTCCCAGTTTAAAACCAGGTTAGTGTCTTGGCACCTTTTCAGGACAAGTGCTAGGTGATTAAGACAGGAGCTGAATGAGTCTCCATATACTGAGAAGTCATCCATG
>NC_029774.3:71954676-71955359 GCF_000817695.3 Arachis duranensis | reverse complement strand
GAGTTTCTGAGGATAAGGCATCTTGGCTTTATATTCTTCAACCTTAGTTGCTGCAGGTTTATTCCTTACAGAGGTGGTTGGAGAAGCCTTTTTAGAGGGGTTACTATCAGCACTCTCAGGTGTCTGATCCCTCATTGGCGTTTGAACGCCAGGATTGGGTGAGGAATGGGCGTTTAACGCCAGGTTTTCCCCCTTTTCTGGCGTTTGAACGCCAGAACTGGGCAGGGAATGGGCGTTTAACGCCAGCTTCCCCCTCTTTTCTGGCGTTTGAACGCCAAGAGTATTCCTCTCTGGGCTCTTACTGTCCTCAGAGGGATTTTGGACAGTGGTTTGGTTATCCTCTGTCAATTGTTCCTTTGTTGGCTTTTTGCTACTTTGAGCAGTGTTATTCAATATCTTCCCACTCCTCAGTTGAACTGCTTGGCATTCTTCTGTTATCTGTTTAGATAACTGCTGTTTTGCCTGAGTCAACTATGATTCTATGTTCTTGTTAGCAATTTTAGTTTCTTGGAGTATCTCTTTAAATTCTGCTAACTGTTTTGTCATCAGGAGTAATTGTTGATTAAGCTCAACCATCTATTCTTGAGGATTAGGGTCAGTGGCTACTGTCATAACTTCTTCTTTTATAGAGGACTCATTGCTAGAGTACAAATGTTGATTTCTAGCAACAGTATCTATAAGCT
>NC_029774.3:71938122-71954489 GCF_000817695.3 Arachis duranensis | reverse complement strand
TTGTTTAAAGCCTTGGATGTCCAGCCTTAGCTGTGTCAACCTTTTTGGAGGGTAAAATTGATTCAGGAATTTGTCTGATAACTGTTTCCATGTCTTTATGCTTGCTGTAGGTTGGTTATTTAACCACCTCTTAGCTTGATCTTTTACAGCAAATGGAAACAGTAATAATCTGTAGACATCCTGATCCACCTCTTTATCACGTACTGTGTCAGCAAGTTGTAAGAATTGTGCCAGAAACTCAGTAGGTTCTTCCTGTGGAAGATCGGAATACTGGCAATTTTACTGCACCATGATAATGAGTTGAGGGTTTAGCTCAAAGCTGCTTGCTTTGATGGGAGGTATACAGATGCTACTCCCATATGCAGCTATAATGGGGTTAGCATATAACCCCAGAGTCCTTTTGGACTGTTCATTCCCATTTATGTCCATGATAGAGAAAAGGGAATTGATGTGAATAGTAATCAAGATATATATGTATATATATTTTTTTGAAAAGAGGAAAGATAAAAACAACAAAGAGACACCAAACTTAAAACTTTTCAGAAAATCAAACATAAATTTTCGAAAACCTAAAGAAAAACACAAAGAAGACACCAAACTTAGAATTTTTAAAGATAAAAAAGGGACTAAGAACAAGTAATTTCAAAAATTTAAAAGAAAAACAAAAGTATGCAATTGACACCAAACTTAAAATATGAAATTATACTCAAATAAAAGACTCTAAACCAACAAAAGAAAACAGTCCTAATCTAAGCAACAAAATAAACCGTTAGTTGTCCAAACTCGAACAATCCCCGGCAACGGTGCCAAAAACTTGGTGCACGAGATTGCAATCACACTTTTGCAATCCCGCACAACTAACCAGCAAGTGCACTGGGTCGTCCAAGTAATACCTTACGTGAGTAAGGGTCGATCCCACGGAGATTGTCGGCTTGAAGCAAGCTATGGTTATCTTGTAACTCTTAGTCAGGATATCAATAATTATCAGGGTTGATTGTAAAAAGCAAAAGAACATGAAATAAGTACTTGTTTTGTAGTAATGGAGAACAGGATGAGGTTTTGGAGATGCTCTATCTTCTGAACCTCTGCTTTCCTGCTGTCTTCTTCTTCAAGCACGCAAGGCTCCTTCCATGGCAAGCTGTATGTAGGGTTTTATCGTTGTCAATGGCTACCTCCCATCCTCTCAGTGAAAATGTTCAACGCGCTCTGTCACAGCACGGCTAATCATCTGCCGGTTCTTAATCGGGTTGGAATAGAATCCAGTGATTCTTTTGCATCTGTCACTAACGCCCAGCCCTCAGGAGTTTGAAGCTCGTCACAGTCATTCAATCCTTGAATCCTACTCAGAATACCATAGACAAGGTTTAGACCTTCCGGATTCTCTTGAATGCCGCCATCAATTCTAGCTTATACCACGAAGATTCTGATTAAGGAATCCATGAGATATCTACTCAATCTAAGGTAGAATGGAGGTGGTTGTCAGGCACACGTTCATAGGTGAGAATGATGATGAGTGTCACGGATCATCAGATTCATCAAGTTTAGGAGCAAGTGATATCTTGGAATAGAAACAAGCGTGATTGAATGAAAAACAGTAGTAATTGCATTAATCTATCAAGACACAGCAGAGCTCCTCACCCCCAACCATGGGGTTTAGAGACTCATGCTATAGAAGATACAATGAGAAACGTGTAAAGTCTCATGAGGTCTCGATACAATGTCAAAAGATCCTATTAATAGTGAACTAGTAACCTAGGGTATACAGAAATGAGTAAATGACGTAAAAATCCACTTCTGGGTCCACTTAGTGTGTGCTTGGGCTGAGCATTGAAGCTTTCATGTGTAGAGACTTTTTCTGGAGTTAAACGCCAGCTTTTATGCCAGCTTTTAACTCCAATTTTTACGCCAGTTCCAGCGTTAAACGCTGGGAATTCTGAAGCTGGTTTGCAACGCCGGTTTGGGCCATCAAATCTTGGGCAAAGTATGGACTATTATACATTTCTGGAAAGCCCAGGATGTCTACTTTCCAACGCCATTGAGAGCGCGCCAATTGGGCTTCTGTGGCTCCAGAAAATCCACTTCGAGTGCAGGGAGGTCAGAATCCAACAGCATCTGCAGTCCTTTTCAGCCTCTGAATCAGATTTTTGCTCAGGACCCTCAATTTCAGCCAGAAAATACCTGAAATCATAGAAAAACACACAAACTCATAGTAAAGTCCAGAAAAGTGAATTTTAACTAAAAACTAATAAAAATATAATAAAAACTAATTAAAACATACTAAAAACATACTGAAAACAATGCCAAAAAGCGTATAAATTATCTGCTCATCAATACACCATTTGTCTTTGACAAAGAGTGTTTGCAGGCCTTTGAGACTTTGAAAGCTAAGTTGGTCACAGTACCAATCATTTCTGTACCAAACTGGGCATTATCATTCGAACTAATGTGTGATGATAGTGACCATGCCATTGGTGCAGTATTGGGACAAAGGCATGATAAGCTTCTGCACGTCATTTATTATGGCAGCCGTATTCTAGATGATGCGCGGAAGAACTACACAACCATAGAAAAGGGATTGCTTGCAGTGGTTTATGCCATTGACAAATTCAGATCTTATTTAGTAGGATCAAAAGTGATTGTGTACAGTGACCATGCTGCTCTTAAATATTTACTCACAAAGCAGGATTCAAAATTCAGACTCATAAGATGGATGTTGCTTCTGCAAGAGTTTGATATAGAAATAAGAGACAGAAAAGGGACAGAAAATCAAGTAGTTGATCACCTGTCTCAGATAAAACCAGTAGCAGGAGCATCCCTCCCTCCTACTGAGATCTCTGAAACCTTACCGAATGAGCAATTGTTTGCTATTAATAAAGCTCCGTGGTTTGCAGACATTGTAGACTAGATTAAAAGCTCAGTAATAGTCCAGCTAAAGACAGTAAAGAAGCGCTTGCTGGAAGGCAACCCAGTCATGAGTTTATTTTATTTGTAATTTTAATTCTAAATTAGATAATACATTTCAGTGAATGATACAGAGAAATAAAGGTTCAGGACATAAAGCAAAGGAATCACAGAGAAAAGGACATCACTAGCGCAAAAATGCCAGTAAGGAAGGTTTTTGGCGTTTAACACTAGAAAGAAGCAGCAAGTGGGCGTTAAACGCCCAAAACAAGCAAGGACTGGGCATTCAACGCCCAAAGGAATCATCTCCTGGGCGTTTAACGCCAGGATTGTGGGAAGGAGGTAATTTCGTTTTCACTTCAAATTTTTTTCCATTTTTCATGTTTCAATTTATGATTTCTTGCATAAACATGTTACAAATTCTCAACTTTCAACTTCAAAATGCAAAAAAAAAATTTAATCCTAAAAATATTTCTTCATTCTTTTTCAATCTCTTTTCAAATCTTTTTCAAAACTCATCTATCTTTTTGAATTCTTTTCAAATATTTTTAATTTCTTCTCAAATCTTTTTCAAACTCATCATATTATCTTTTTAAATTCAAAGTTATCTTTTTTAAAAATCTCATAATATCTATGAATTTTCGAAATTGCCTCTCCTTCTATTCCTCTCCTTTCCTTTCTTTTGCTTGAGGACAAGCAAAACTCTAAGTTTGGTGTTTTTTTTCGTGATCACTGAGCTAAAACTCATCAAGATCATGGCACCTAAGGTAAAACAAACTACTTCAAGAGGCAAGAAAGAGAATATTCCAAAACCACTTTGGAATTAAGAGAAGTTCTTAACTAAAGAACATGCAGACCATTACCACAAAATAATGGGTCTGAGATCAGTGATCCTTGAAGTTAAATTCGATCTGAAAAAAGATGAATATTCAGAGATACAGGAGCTGAAGTGCCAGAATCTGTCTCTTGAAGGACCAAACACCCACAGGTTGAAGGAGCACCCATCATCTCCCAAACTAAAGGTTGTTGAGTCCTAATCTTAGCCTTAACTCTGTGATAATTATTCTTATTAGGAATTTACCTTAGAAGTTATATATGAGTAGTAGTAATCAGTATCTCTACTTTGATTTTATCTCCAATTAAGCTATAATTTATTTTTCTCATCATCATCAAACATGAATAAAATAGCAGATTTTTAGAATAAGGAGGCAATATTTTTTGCAGTTTTTAATAAGGAAAATTCTAGTTATTTATATGTGGTGGTAATACTTTTTGTTTTCTGAATGAATACTTGAACAGTGCATTTTTTTTATATTGAATTTTATGAATGTTAAAATTGTTGGCTCTTGAAAGAATGATGAACAAGAGAAATGTTATTGATGATCTGAAAAATCATGAAATTGATTCTTGAAGCAAGAAAAAGCAGTGAAAAAAGAAGCAACAGAATAAAGCCAATAGCCCTTTAAACTAAAAGGCAAGGGCTAAAAGGATCCAAGGCTTTGAACATCAATGGAAAGGAGGGCATAAAGGAATAAAATCTTGGCCTAAGCGGCTAAATCAAGCTGTCCCTAACCATGTGCTTGTGTCATGAAGGTCCAGGTAAAAAGCTTGAGAATGAGTGGTTAAAGTCATGATCAAAAGCAAAAGAGTGTGCTTAAGAACTCTGGACACCTTTAATTGGGGACTTTAGCAAAGCTAAGTCACAATCTGAAAAGGTTCACCCAGTTATGTGTCTGTGGCATTTATGTATCTGGTGGTAATACTAGAAAACAAAGTGCTTAGGGCCACGGCCAAGACTCATAAAGTAGCTGTGTTCACGAATCAACATACTAAAATAAAAGAATCAATAATACTATCTGAATTCTGAGTTCCTATGGATTCCAATCATTCTGAATTTCAAAGCATAAAGTGAGATGGCAAAACTGTTCGAAAGCAAAAAGCTACTAGTCCCGCTCATCTAATTAGAATCTGAGCTTCACTTAAAACTCAGAGATATTATTGCTCCTTGATTTCTTTTTATCCTATTTTATATATCTAGTTGCTTGGGGACAAGCAACAGTTTAAATTTGGTGTTGTGATAAGCGGATATTTTATACGCTTTTTGGGGGTAATTTCATGTAGTTTTTAGTATGTTTTAGTTAGTTTTAAGTATATTTTTATTAGTTTTTAGGCAAAATTCATATTTATGGACTTTACTATGACTTTGTGTGTTTTTTCTGTGATTTCAGGTATTTTCTGACTGAAATTGAGGGAGCTAAGCAAAAATCTGATTCAGGCTGAAAAAGGACTGCTGATGTTGTTGGATTCTGACCTCCCTGTACTCGGAATGAATTTTTTGGAGCTACAGAAGTCCAATTAGCGCGCTCTCAAATGGGTTGGAAAGTAGACATCCAGGGCTTTCCAGCAATATATAATAGTTCATACTTTGCTTGAAGATAAATGACATAAACTGGCATTTAACGCAAGTTCCATGTTCCATTTTGGCGTTAAACGCCAGAAACAGGTTGCAAATTGGAGTTAAACGCCCAAAACAGGTTACAACCTGACGTTTAACTCTAGAAACAGCCCAGACACGTGAAAAGCTCAAGTTTCAACCCCAGCACACACCAAGTGGGCCCCAGAAATGGATTTCTACACTATCTATCTTAGTTTACTCATTTTCTGTAAACCTAGGTTACTAGTTTAGTATTTAAACAACTTTTAGAGATTTATTCTATACCTCATGAAATTTTTAGATCTGAACTTTGTACTCTTTGACGGCATGAGTCTCTAAACTCCATTGTTGGGGGTGAGGAGCTCTGCTGTGTCTCGATGGATTAATGCAATTATTTTTGTTTTCTATTCAAACACGCTTGTTTCTATCAAAGATATTCATTCGCACTTCAATTTGATAAATGTGATGATCCGTGACACTCATCACCATTCTCAACCTATGAACACGTGCCTGACAACCACCTCTGTTCTACATTAGATTGAATGAGTATCTCTTGGATTCCTTAATCAGAATCTTCGTGGTATAAGCTAGAATCCATTGGCATCATTCTTGAGAATTCGGAAAATCTAAACCTTATCTGTGGTATTCCGAGTAGGATTCAGGGATTAAATGACTGTGACGAGCTTCAAACTCACAAGGGTTGGGCGTAATGACAGACGTAAAAGGATCAATGGATCCTATTCCAGCATGAGTGAGAACTGACAGATGATTAGCCGTGCGGTGACAGCGCACCTGGACCATTTTCACTAAGAGGACCGATGGTAGCCGTTGACAATGGTGATCCACCAACACACAACTTGCCATAGGAGGAACCTTGCGTGTGTGAAGAAGAAGACAGGGGAAAAGCAGAGATTTAAAAGACTAAGCATCTCCAAAACTCCAACATATTCTCCATTACTGCATAACAAGTATTATTTAATCCATGCTTTTTATTTACTACCAATCAAAACTGAGAATTATTATTATCCTGACTAAGACTTACAAGATAACCATAGTTTGCTTCAAGCCAACAATCTCCGTGGGATTCGACCCTTACTCACATAAGGTATTACTTGGACGACCCAGTGCACTTGCTGGTTAGTGGTACGAATGTGAAAAGTGTGATTTACAATTTCGTGCACCAGGCTTGCCCTGGGAATCCCTTTTCCACTGTGCTCCTTCCACACAGATGTCTGAGAGCACTTGATCCAGTCTTTGATCAAAGTAGACTTTTCTAGTGTAAGGATGTGGATCTCCTCGCATCAAGGGCAAGTTGAACGCCATCCTCACACGTTCCGGGCTAAAATCTAAAATTCTCCCTCGGACCATGGTGCTCTAATTCTTAGGATTTGGGTTCACATTAATGTCATGGTTTTTAGGTGACCCATGCATTACCATAGAACTCTTGCACTATTAAGATCCCAACCTCTTGGATGGGATTGGTTAGGACTTCTGGTGCACGAAAATTACAATCACACTCTATAATTCTGCACAACTAACCAGCAAGTGCACTGGGTCGTCCAAGTAATACCTTACGTGACTAAGGGTTGATCCCACGGAGATTGCCGGCTTGAAACAAGCTATGGTTATCTTATTATTCTTAGTCAGGATATCAATAGGGTTCTTAGTGTTAATTGCGAAAAATAAAAGAACATTATATAATTACTTGTTATGCAGTAATAGAGAATGGGTTGGAGTTTTGGAGATACTTTGTCTTCTGAATTTCTGCTTTCCTACTGTCTTCTTCTTCACGCACGCAGGTCTCCTTCCATGGCAAGCTGTATGTTGGTGGATCACCGTTGTCAACGGCTACCAGCCATCTCTCAGTGAAAAGGGTCCATGTACATGGCTAATCATCTTTTGGTTCTCATGAATGTTGGAATAGGATCTATTGATCCTTTTGCGTCTGTCACCACGCCCCGCATTCATGAGTTTGAAGCTCATCACAGTCATCCCTTTCTGGATCCTACTCGGAATACCACAGACAAGGTTTAGACTTTCCGGATCTCAGGAATGTTGCCAATTGGTTCTAGCTTATACCACGAAGACTCTGGACTCACGGATTGAAAGCTCTGTTGTCAGGAGAGACAGTCAAACTCGTGAACCAGAAATCCAAGAGATATACATTCAATCTAAGGTAGAATGGAAGTGGCTGTTAGGCACGTGTTCATAGGTTGAGAATGGTGATGAGTGTCACGGATCATCACATTCATCATGTTGAAGTGCGAACGAATATCTTAGAATAGAGACAAGCGAGATTGAATAGAAAACAGAAATACTTGCATTAATTCATTGAGACGCTGCAGAGCTCCTCACCCCCAACCATTGGGTTTAGAGACTAATGCCGTCAAAGGTACAATTTCAGATGTAAAAATGTCATAAGGTACAAAATAAATCTCTAAAAGTAGTTTTTATACTCAATTAGTAACCTATGGTTTATAGAAAATGAGTAAACTAAGATAGAGAGTGCAGAAATCCACTCATGGGTCCCACTTGGTGTGTGCTGGGGCTGAGCATTGAAGCTTTCACGTGCATCGGCTATTCTTGGAGTCAAACGCCAGTTTGTAACCTGTTCTCTAGTTTGTAACTTGTTTCTGGCTTTTGACGCCAGAATAAGGCAGAAAGCAGGCGTTAAACGCCAGTTTGCGTCATCTAAACTTGGGCAAAGTATGGACTATTATATATTGCTGGAAAGCCCTGGATGTCTAATTTTCAACGCAATTAAGATCGCGCCAATTGAATTTTTGAAGCTCCAAAAATTCCACTTCGAGTGTAGGGAGGTCAGAATCCAACAGCATCAGTAGTCCTTTATCAGCCTCTGAATCAGATTTTTGCTCAGGTCCCTCAATTTCAGCCAGAAAATTCCTGAAATCACAGAAAACACACAAACTCATAGTAATGTCCAGAAATGTGATTTTTGCATAAAAACTAATAAAAATATACTAAAAAGTAGCTAGATCCTACTAAAAACTATATTAAAACACCCCCAAAAAGCGTATAAAATATCCGCTCATCACAACACCAAACTTAAACTGTTGCTTGTCCCCAAGCTACTAGATAAATAAAATAGGATAGTACGAGGATTAAGAGGCAATCTCAGAGTTTTACATGAAGCTCAATTCTAATTAGATGAGCGGGGCTAGTAGCTTTTTGCTTCTGAACAGTTTTGGCATCTCACTTCATCCCTTGAAATTTAGAATGATTGGCATCCATAGGAACTCAGAATTCAGATAGTGTTATTGATTCTCCTAGTTTAGTATGGTGATTCTTGAACACAGCTACTTTATGAGTCTTGGCCGTGGCCCTAAGCACTTTGTCTTCCAGTATTACCACCGGATACATAAATGCCACAGACACATAATTGGGTGAACCTTTTCAAATTGTGACTCAGCTTTGCTAAAGTCCCCAATTATAGGTGTCCAGAGTTCTTAAGCATACTCTTTTGGATCACGACTTTAACCACTCAGTCTCAAGCTTTTCACTTGGACCTGCATGCCACAAGCACATGGTTAGGGACAGCTGGGTTCAGCCGCTTAGGCCAGGATTTTATTCCTTTAGGCCTTCCTATCCATTGATGCTCAAAGCCTTAGATCCTTTTTACCCTTGCCTTTTAGTTTTAAGGGCTATTGGTTTTTTGTTTTTGTTTTTCTTTTTCTCCTTTTTTTTCACTGCTTTTTCTTGCTTCAAGAATCAATTTTATGATTTTTCAGATTATCAATTTCTCTTTTTCATCATTCTTTCAAGAGCCAATAGTTTCAACATTCATAAACAACAAGATCAAAAATATGCACTGTTTAAGCATTCATTCAGAAGACAAAAAGTGTTGCCACCACATATAAATAATTTGAATTTTTCTTATTAAGAACTTGAAAAAATTTCCTCCTTATTCTAAAAATATCTGCTATTTTATTCATGTTTAATGATGATGAGAAAAATAGATTATAGCTTACTTGGAGATGATAAAAATAAAAATAAAAATACTAATTACTACTACTCATATGACTCCTAAGATGGATTTCTAATAGCAGAAGTTATCACAGAATTAAGATTAGGACTCAACAACCTTTATTTTGGGAGATGGATGCTCCTTCAATTTGTGGGTTGTCTGGACCTTCAAGAGAAAGCTTCTGATGTTTTAGCTCCTGTAGTTCACGCCCTTGCTTCTCCTGTTCCTTAAGCAGTTTGCAGATCATAAAATTTTGATTCTGCTATTCTTCCTTGAGTTGATCCATAGTTTCTTGCAGCTTTGTGACAGATGCTTCTAGGCGGGTCCAGTAGTCAATCTGAGAGATTTTTGGGAGAAACTCCTGCACCCTCTTTTTGATAGAGTTTTCTTGTACTTGTTATCCCTCCATTGACTTCTTGGTGATTGGATGTTCGACTGGGATGAACTCATCTACTCCCATCTTCACCCCAGCCTCTTTACATAGCAGAGAAATAAAATTTGGATAAGCCAATTTGGCGTCCTTGGAGTTCTTATTTGCAATTGTGTAGAGCTCACAAGAAATCAGTTGATGAACTTCCACTTTGTTTCCTTGCATAATGCAATGGATCATCACTGCTCTCTTGATAGTGACTTCGGAGTGGTTCCTGGTAAGTAGTATAGAACGCCCAATAAAATCCAGCCAACCCCTAGCAATTGGTTTGAGATCCCTCTCTTGAGTTGATTTGGAACACCTTTTGTGCTGGTTGTCCAATTGGTTCCAGGGATGCATATATCTTATAGAATTTGGTCCAAGCGCTTATCATCACACACCATTCTCCTATTAAAGGATTCTGGATCATCTTGTAGTTGAGGCAGCTTGAAGACCTCTCTTATCTTGTCAAGGTGGAAGTAAATCATCTTCCCTCTGACCATGGTTCGAAAGGTATAAAAAGTGGTTCCAGTCATTCTCTGCCTCTCTATTTGCCACATATTTGAGTAGAATTCCTGAACCATATTTCTACCCACTTTTGTCTCAGGATTGGCTAGGATTTCCCAGCCTCTGTTTCAAATTTACTCTTGGATCTCTAGATATTTGTCTTCTTTCAGATCGAATTTTACTTCTGGGATTACTAACCTTAGACCCATTATTTTATGGTAATGGTTTGAATGTTCCTTGGTTAAGAACATCTCTTGATTCCAAAGTGGTATTGGATTATTCTCTTTCTTGCCTCTTGAAGTGGTTTGTTTTCCCTTAGGAGCCATGATCTTAGTGAGTCTTAGCTCAGTGATCACACAAAACACACCAAATTTAGAGGTTTTTTATCCTCAAGCAAAAGAAAGGAAAGGAGAGGAGAAGGAGGAGAGCCAAATTCGAATTGTGGAGGAGAGGGGGGTGGCCGGATGTTAATTTAAAAGGAAGGGATGGGTGCGAAAATTTTTGAAAATGATATGATAGAAGATATGATTTGTAAAAAGATAATTATGATAGGCAAAAGATGTAATTTTAAAATTGAAAAGATAGGAGAGAGTTTTGAAAAAGATAAATCTGAATTTGAAAAGATAGTAACAAGATATATACATTTTGAAAAAGATTTGAAAAGAAATTAAAAAGATATATGAATTTTGAAAAAGATTTGAAAATAAGAAAATAATTTTAGGATTAAGAGTTATATATTTTTTTGAAATTTGAAATTGAAGAGATGAGGATTTGAAATATGTTTATGCAAGAAATTATGGATGAAAACATAAAAATTAAAAAAATTGTGTTGGAAAACAAAATTACCTCCCCTCCACATTCCTTGCGTTAAACGCCCAAACACTGCTTGTTTTGGGCGTTTAACGCCCATTTGCTGCTTGTTTTGGGCATTTAATGCCCAGCCAGGTACCCTTGGCTGGTGTTAAACGCCAGAAAGTCTTTATCACTAGGCATTTTTCTAAACGCCCAGGATGCTGTATTTCTGGCGTTAAACGCCCAGAATGGCATCCATTCTGGCATTTAACGCCCAGAAGTTGCTTATTTTGGGCGTTAAACGCCAGAAAGTGCCTCTTACTGGCATTTTTGAACTAGTGAGCTTCTTTTCTCTGCTTTCCGTTCTGAATCTTTCTGTAACTATGTGAATTCCTGTAAATGAGAATTAGTTCTGATGATAATTTATTTAACTCCTATAATTATTATTTAAATAAAAAATAAACTATAGTAATGGTTGGGTTGCCTCCCAGCAGGTGCTTCTTTATTGTCTTTAGCTGGACCTTATTGAGCTTTAATCTAGTTTCAGTTTTGAGCATTCTTGCTCAAAATTGCTTTCAAGATAATGTTTGACTCTCTGTCCACTAACAATGAACTTTTTGTCAGAATCAATATTCTGAATCTCTCCACAGGGATTTTAGTTTCCCAGGGAATAGCCTGAGCCTAGAGTTAAACAGCAGAACCTTTTGTCCTGGCTCAAAGACTCTAGATGATAGGTTCTTATCATGCCATCTCTTTGCTTTCTCCTTTTAAATTTTGGCATTTTGAAAAGTATTGAGTCTGAATACCTCTAGCTCATTCAGCTGGAGCAATCTTTTCTCTCCAGCTAATTTGGCATCAAGGTTTAGGAATCTGGTTACCCAGTAAGCTTTATGCTCCAGTTCCACGGGCAGGTGACAGGCCTTCCCATACACAAGTTGGTATGGAGAGGTTCCTATAGGAGTCTTGAATGCTGTTCTGTATGCCCATAGAGTATCATCCAATCTCTTTGCCCAATCCTTTCTACGGGCAATTACAGTCCATTCTAGGATTCTTTTTAGTTCTCTATTAGAGACTTCATCTTGCCCATTGGTCTGTGGATGATATGGAGTTTCCACCTTGTGGCTAATTCCATATCAGACCATGGCTGTATAAAGTTGTTTATTGCAGAAATGAGTGCCTCCATCACTAATCAGTGCTCTAGGGACACCAAATCTGCTAAGGATATGTTTCTGGAGGAACTTCAGTACTGTCTTAGTATCGTTAGTGGGTGTTGCAATTGCCTCCACCCATTTAGATACATAGTCTACTACCACCAGAATGTAAGTGTTTGAGTATGATGGTGGGAAAGGACCCATGAAGTCAATACCCCATACATTAAACAACTCAATCTCTAAGATCCCTTGTTGAGGCATGGCGTAACCATGAGGAAGATTAGTAGCTCACTGGCAACTGTCACAGTTACATACAAACTCTCGGGAGTCTCTATAGATTGTAGGGCAGTAGAAGCCACATTGGAGGACTTTGGTGGCTGTTCGCTCACCTCCAAAATGTCCTCCATATTGTGATCCATGGCAATGCCATAGGATCTTCTGCGCCTCTTCTCTAGACACGCACCTACGGATTAGTCCGTCTGCGCATCTCTTGAAGAGATATGGTTCATCCCACAAGTAGTATTTCGCATCAGAAAGCAGTTTTTTCTTTTGTTGCCTGCTGATTCATCCGGAAAGGTTTCAGAGATCTTAGTGAGGGGTAGAGACCTCCCTTCTACTGGTTCTATTCGGGATAGGTGATCTGCTACTTGATTCTCTGTCCCTTTTCTGTCTTTTATTTCTATATCAAACTCTTGCAGAAGCAACACCCATCTTATGAGCCTGGGTTTTGAATCCTGCTTTGTAAGTAGATATTTAAGAGCAACATGGTCAGTGTACACAATCACTTTTGATCCTACCAAATAGGATCTGAACTTGTCAATGGCATAAACCACTGCAAGCAATTCCTTTTCTGTGGTTGTGTAATTTTTCTGCGCGTCATTTAGAACACGGCTAACGTAGTAAATGACGTGAAAAAGCTTGTCATGCCTCTGTCCCAATACTACACCAATAGCATGGTCACTGGCATCACACATTATTTCAAATGGTAATCTCCAGTCCGGTGTAAAAATGATAGGCGCTGTGACCAGCTTAGCCTTCAGATATCAAAGGCATGCAAACACTCTGTGTCAAAGACAAATGGTGTATCAGCAGCTAGCAAGTTACTCAGAGGTTTTGCGATTTTTGAAAAATCCTTTATAAACCTCCTGTAGAATCCTGCATGTCCTAGAAAATTTCTGATTGCCTTAACTTTGGTGGGTGGTGGTAATTTTTCGATTACCTCCACCTTAGCTTGATCCACCTCTATGCCTTTGTTCGAAATTTTGTGGCCAAGGAAAATTCCTTCAGTCACCATAAAGTGACATTTCTCCCAGTTTAAAACCAGGTTAGTCTATTGGCACCTTTTCAGAACAAGTGCTAGATGGTCAAGATAGGAGCTGAATGACTCTCCAAATACTGAGAAGTCGTCCATGAATACTGATGTGTGGAAAACGATCCAACACAAAACTCACCGGCAAGTGTGCCGGGTCGCATGAAGTAATAAAACTCACGGGAGTGAGGTCGATCCCACAGGGATTGAAGGATTGAGCAATTTTAGTTTAGTGATTAATTTAGTCAAGCGAATCAAGTATTAGTTGAGTGATTTTGTATCCAACAATAAGTAAATAACAGGAAATGTAAAGGGAGAGAGATGAATTGCAGAAATTAAAGAGAACGGAAAGTAAAGGTGCTGAATCTTAAAGAACAAGAAATTAAATGACTGAAACTTAAAGTGCAAGAAATGTAAATTGCAGTAACTTAAAATGCAAGAAATGTAAATTGCTTGAATGGAAAAGGGGAGTTGAGGATTGGGAATTCAGAATTTCAGCAAGGGAAATGAAATTGCAACAATTAATAAAGCAGAAGATGAATTGGAAGAAACTTGAATTCAAACAGGAAATGAAATTTAAATTGCAGCAGGGGTTCACAGAAGAACCAAAAAAGAAAATGGGATCTCAGGACTCCAGAGACTAGATAGCAAAGTCTAGATCTCAATTGCCTTCCCAGATCCAAGTTCACAAATCAATTAACAAGAAAATAAAGAAGAAGCAGTAAAGGAGATGTAATTGAACTCAATTATGCAGAAGAGAATTTAAATAGATCTTGAATGGAGATTGAGACAGAAATTCCTCAATTCTTCACACCCAAGACTCAAACAAGAAAAGTAAAAATGCTCAAGCAAGAATGAGGAAGAAGAGAGATCAATTCTCCTCCCCAATTCTCTGAAATCTCAGTTTCTAGCTCTCAATGAAGTCTCAAAATTAAAAAATCAAAAGAAGGTTCAAAAGTCAAAAGTAAAGGAAGGTCCTATTTACATCAAACTATTTCCTATTTATACACTTTGTATTCTTGGATTTTGGAATTTGGATGGGCTTTTGATTTGGTGAAGAAATGAATTAAATTGGATTTTTAATCCAATTTTCAGCCCATGAGAAAATGGCTTCCAGGAGGCTGCCCTGCCCTTGTGGAGGGCAGAGCAGGAAATAGTGCGTGTGGCCCTTGTTGCGTGCGTGCTTGGTGCGTGTGATGCATCAGAATGCTGCCCTGCCCTTGTGGAGGGCAGGGCAGAGTTGCCATGGTGCGCCAGATGCTGCCTGTGCGTGCGTGCTTGCTGGCCGAGACTCCCTTGGTGCCCCCAATCTTGTGCGCTGGCCGTGCACCACAAAATGCTGCCCTGCCCTTGTAGAGGGCAGGGCAATGTTTCCAAAAGTGAAGTTCCACATTCCACAAAATGCTGCTTCTTTTCCTTGGTTTTCTTGGCACCAAAGTAAGGCCTAGTTCCTTGCTTCCTCATGGTGCCGTGTTCGATCCTGGGAGATTGAAAGCAAGCTTGTGAGTAGCGCTCCCCCACTCCCCCTTGCTCATGAGTTCGAACCTTGTGGCAAGCATTGGTAAGCTTTTTCCTTGAATTTATTTCTTTGATGAGCCCGATATTGCTCTTGAGGAGGGCAGGGCAGAGTTTTTGCTCCCTTTGGTCCTTGGCATCAAATTGTGCTCCGCCCTTGTTATGGGCAGGGCAATGTTGCTTTTCAAGGCTTGGTTCATTATGTTGCTCTCCTGGAGGGCAGTGTGCCCTTGTGGAGGGCAATGTTTGCTTCCTCCTTCTATGCGCCACATTCCTTCTTTCCTTGGGCCACGCTTTCTTAAGCCACGTTTTTCCTCTTTTCTTCTTTTCTTCACCTACAAGAAACCAAAACAACCACTCAAAGTATCTCTAAACTCATAAGGTTTATAATTCATAAAAAATCAATTAATTCTTACTTAAACCTCATGATTTAGCATCAATTTAATGGTGGTTGCTTGATTTAAAGAAGTTATGCATTTTCATTCCAAATCACTTACTTAGGATGCAAGAAAGTGCATAAAGACTAATAAAACAAGTGAAATTAGCTTGAAAAATGGGTATATGATGACCTGTCATCACANNNNTAAAACAAGTGAAATTAGCTTGAAAAATGGGTATATAATGACCTGTCATCACAACACCTAACTTAACTCTTGCTTGTCCCTAAGCAAGCATCAAAACTAAGAGAAAATGAAATGAACAAGAAGAGAAAACATATCCTTATTAGGCATATAGCAGAACTTGATTTATGGAGTTTTTATGCAGACAATGACAACCCAAGTTATTGTTTGCTGTTACATAATATACATCTTTCCTCAAATGTTTACTAAACTTGCTGTTATAAGGTTTACTCTTTACTTGCTCCCTTGCTAACTTTTCTTTTCTCATGTTGCTTAACAAGCTTATTATTCTTTGAAGGCTTGGTGTCTAATGTTGCAGTAGTAGCCTTTGGCTTTATTTTTACTCAACATATTTCCACCACAGACACATGGCTCACTATTTCCTCCTAGGATCATTGATGCCCAGCATCTCTTTGGATAACTAAATGTTCTGTATCTAAGTTGCTCTTTATTGTGGACTTTCAATTGGCCATCCCAAATCAGTTGATCTAAGTGACCGGGTTTTGAAATACCCCTCAGAATTTACTTGTCTAAGCATATCCTAGTACAAGAACACCACAGGCATGTGTCCTAGGGTCCAAGCTATTGGTGTCCAACCTTTATTCTTTGTTTTTCTTGCCACATTGGCTTTTTCTTCTTCCTTTTCTTTCTATTTTATTTTTGTTCTCAAGGGCTTTTTTTTTCTTTATTGATAGGAACCTTCAGCAAGCTAGCTCACACTTCAATGAAAATGACATTATGCAG
>NC_029774.3:71897136-71937866 GCF_000817695.3 Arachis duranensis | reverse complement strand
CAAACAATTTCACTTGCAACTAGATAAACACTTTAGCAGGATATATAATGGTTTCCATGTTCAAAACAATTCACAGTAGCAAGGATTAAGTTTAGATACAACCTTTGAAGTTGCAGCCCTTTGATTCTTCCTTCTGTTGTGTTTTCTTTGAGTTAAGATGCACAATATCTTCAATTGTTGACTCATGTCCTGCATAATTCTCAAAGTTGCTTGCTTTTCAAGCCCTTAATTGCATGGTTAATATGCATAAATTGAGTGTGGCTCTTGGATTTATTTAGGTGTTGGGGACACCAAACTTAATTGCTTGCCACTGCCTCTGATGCAACAAGTTAACCATATGTGAAACCTTGTGTCCTTGCTAAAGGTTATGGAATTAAAGCTAGAAAACAGTTAAATAGTTGGATAATTTGTTTGATTGCTTAGAGCTATCACTATGCAAGAGGTGAGAATGTGTTTTTAAATGAGATTTTTGGTGGAACACCAAACTTAGAATCTTTCATTCTCCCTTAAATTGTTTTGGTGTGCAACACCAAACTTAGCTCCTTGTAATGCATACCAATTATTCAACATTTTTATTGAAAAAGCTACGAAAGAAAACTACCTCAGGTTGGGTTGCCTCCCAACAAGCGCTCTTTTATTGTCATTAGCTTGACATTGATCTCCCTTTAGGGTGGTTGATGCTGGTGATGTCTCAACTTGTCCCCTCTCACTGTAAGCTTTCTCTGTGTGCCTTGGTGCTCTATTTCAATGTGCTCGAGAGAGAGCACTTGGTTAACAGTGTAGTGGTCTTCTGCTCCCAACTGTTGATATACTAATTGCACCTTGTCACCTTTGGAAAATCCTTCAGTTGGGATTTTTTTGTTCTTCCAACCTTTGTAAACTTTCTTCTTGTTTTTCTTCCTTTTCCTTGTCAGTCTTTCTTCCTTAACAGTGGTTTTAATTGTGACATTTCCCTTATTGTTTATTATCATAGCTTCTTTTTGAATTCCTTCTCCTCCTTGTACCTGCTCATCCTTCTGTTCTACTGTGTTGATGGTTGTTTGCCCTGGAAAACAGTCACTATTTGTTTTGCTTGTCTCTTTATCAGTTTGTGGTTCTGGGAACACCTTCAGGGTGATGCTTTCCTCATACATCCTGAGGGTTAGCTCTCCCTCCCCTACATCTATGATGGCTCTAGCAGTGGCTAAAAATGGTCGACCAAGTATTATGGAGTCATTCTCATTCTCTAATGAATCTAGGATCACAAAGTCTGCAGGAAAGATAAACTTGTCAACCTTAACTAAAAGGTTCTCAATCAACCCTTTAGGATATACCACTGATTGGTCCACCAATTCCAAGGACATCTGTAAATTGATCCACCAGTTCTAAGGACACTTGTGTTGGCTTCATTTTTCCTATGCCAAGCTTCTTTACTAAAGAGGATGGAATCAGATTTATGCTTGCTCCTAAGTCACACATCCCCTTGTCGATGAATAGATTTCCAATGGTGCAAGGTAGGAAGAAACCTCCAGGATCTTCAAGCTTGGGAGGGAGCCCTTTCCTGATTAGTGCACTGCATTCTTCACTGAGCATTACAGTCTCCTTCTCATTCCAACTTCTTTTCTTATTGATGAGCTCCTTTAAGAACTTGGCATATAGAGGCATTTGCTCCAATGCCTCAGCCAAGGGTATGTTGATTTCTAGCTTCTTGAAAGTCTCAAGGAATTTAGAAAAGTGTTGGTCCTTAGTCTCTTTGTGGAAACTTTGGGGATAAGGCAGTGGAGGTGTCAAGCTTTTCTCCACTTGATGTTGTCTTGGATTTGGTTCTTCCTTGATCTGCTTTCCCTCCTTCAAATTTTGTGGTCTATCCTCTTTTTCTTGAGGTTGATTCTGAGGGTGATTGCTTACTGTTGCATCTTCATCATTGGCTGCCTCTTTTTCAACTTGTTTCTTGTCACTTTCCTTGGGCTTCTTGGTGGCTTCTTCATCTTTTAGCAGGATTTTTCCACTTCTTAACTGTATTGCCTTGCATTCTTCTTTTGGATTAGGAATGGTATCACTTGGTAGTGAGCTTGATGGTTTTTCAACAGAAATCTGCTTGGAGATTTGTCCAATCTGCCTTTCTAGGCTTTTCATGGAAGCTTCTTGGTTCTTTGTTGTCAATTCTTGGTTCTTCATCATCTTCTCCATGAGCATCTCTAGATTAGTAATCCTCTGAGAGTCTTGTGAGAATGGTTGGTTTTGGGGTGTTGATGGATGATGGTAGGTGTTTTGGTTAGTTGGGTGGTTTTTGGGTGGATAATGGTTATTGGGATAAGTGTTTTGTGGTTTTCTGTATGTGTTTTGGTTAGTGTTTGGCTGGTTGTTGTGGTTTGTGTTTTTCCAATTGTTTTGAGTTGAGTTCCTTTGCTATGGCTGCTGAGTTTGATTGTGGTTGTCTCCCCATCTGAGGTTGGGATGGTTTTTCCAAGAGGGATTGTAAGTATCACCAAAGACTTCATTTGTTCCAGGATTTTGGTTGTGCATGTATTGGAATTGCTCTTGCTGTTGCTCCTCTTGAATTTCTTCATTTTGCCCCCAAGTAGTTGATGGTTGGCTTGTGGCACTCACTGATGCAACTTGAAGGCTATCAATTCTCTTGGCCATCTGCTCAAACTGTTGTTGAATTTGCTGCTGCATCATCTTGTTCTGAGCTAGGATTGAATCCACTCCTTCCAACTCCATTACTCCTCTCCTTTGTGATGGTTGGCGTTGCCTTTGGTGAGCAAAGAAATATTGGTTGTTAGCCACCATATCAATGAGATTTTGAGCTTCCTCTGTAGTTTTCATGAGTTGTAATGAGCCTCCAGCTGAATGATCAAGTGCTTCTTGAGCCTTCAGAGTAAGTCCCTCATAGAAGTTCTGCAGCTTCTCCCACTCAGTGAACATCTCTGGTGGACATTTCCTCAACAGTGCCTTATATCTTTCCCATGCTTCATATAAATTTTTAGCCTCCATTTGAGTGAATGTCTGCACCTCAGTTTTTAATCTTATGATTCTTTGAGGGGGATAAAATTTGGCAAGAAACTTGCTCACCAAATCATCCCAAGTGTTGATGCTCTCCTTTGGAAATGTTTCTAGCCATTGAGTGGCTTTGTCCCTGAGAGAGAATGGAAAGAGCAGTAACTTGTAGCTGTCAGGAGGTACACCATTGGTTTTGACATTGTCACAAATCCTCAAGAAGGTAGATAGGTGTTGATTTGGGTCCTCCAATGGCCCTCCTCCAAAAGAGCAATTGTTTTGGACCAAAGTGATGAGTTGTGGCTTTAGTTCAAAGTTGTTTGCATTGACATTAGTAGTAGGAATGCTACTCCCACAGTGTCTAGTATTTGCAAATGTGTAGGAAGCCAGTACTCTTCTTTGTTGTGGGTTATTGTTAGCTCCTCCTTCTGGTTGATTGGGATTTGATGGATCTCCTTCCATCTCTTGAAATTCCTCCTCAGATTCTTCCTCTCCAACGATGTTCTTCCCTCTTTTAGCTCTTCTTATTTTTCGAAGAGTTCTTTGGTCAATTTCAGAGAGGATAGGGGAAGATCTTCCTGTACCTGACATACAAACACAACAATAAACACACAGATCCAGAAAACCAGTGAAACTTCAATCTATTGCTAGAATGAAGTTTTAGTTAGTTTAAGCAAAAATTCAAACAGTTAGTGTGTTAGTAAAAACTTAAAGAAACAGAAAAGAAAGAGTGCTTGATCTAGACCTCCACTTCACTTAATCATTGTCAATCTATTTCAATCCCTGGCAACGGCGCCAAAAACTTGATGTAAGGTGCTGAATCTTAAAGAACAAGAAATTAAATGACTGAAACTTAAAGTGCAAGAAATGTAAATTGCAGTAACTTAAAATGCAAGAAATGTAAATTGCTTGAATGGAAAAGGGGAATTGAGGATTGGGAATTCAGAATTCCAGCAAGGGAAATTAAATTGCAATAATTAATAAAGCAGAAGATGAATTGGAAGTAACTAGAATTCAAACAGGAAATGAAATTTAAATTGCAGCAGGGGTTCACAGAAGAACCAAAAAAGAAAATGGGATCTCAGGACTCTAGAGACTAGATAGCAAAGTCTAGATCTCAATTGCCTTCCTAGATCCAAGTTCACAAATTAATTAACAAGAAATTAAAGAAGAAGCAGTAAAGGAGATGTAATTGAACTCAATTATGCAGAAGAGAAATTAAAGAGATCATGAATGGAGATTGAGACAAAAATTCCTCAATTCTTCACACCCAAGACTCAAACAAGAAAAGTAAAAATGCTCAAGCAAGAACGAGGAAGAAGGGAGATCAATTCTCCTCCCCAATTCTCTGAAATCTCAGTTTCTAGCTCTCAATGAAGTCTCAAAATTTAAAAATCAAAAGAAGGTTCAAAAGTCAAAAGTAAAGGAAGGTCCTATTTACATCAAACTATTTCCTATTTATACACTTTCTATTCTTGGATTTTGGAACTTGGATGGGCTTTTGATTTGGTGAACTAATGAATTAAATTGGATTTTTAATCCAATTTTCAGCCCATGAGAAAATGGCTTCCAGGAGCCTGCCCTGCCCTTGTGGAGGGCAGAGCAGGAAATGGTGCGAGCGGCCCTTGTTGCATGCGTGCTTGGTGTGTGTGATGCATCAGAATGCTGCCCTGCCCTTGTGGAGGGCAGGGCAGAGTTGCCATGGTGCGCCAGATGCTGCCTGTGCGTACGTGCTTGCTGGCCGAGACTCCCTTGGTGCGCCCAATCTTGTGCGCTGGCCGTGCACCACAAAATGCTGTCCTGCCCTTGTGGAGGGCAGGGCAATGTTTCCAAAAGTGAAGTTCCACGTTCGAAACTTGGTGGAGGCACATGCTGCTTCTTTTCCTTGGTTTTCTTGGCACCAAAGTAAGGCCTAGTTCCTTGCTTCCTCATGGTGCCGTGTTCGATCCTGGGAGATTGAAGACAAGCTTGTGAGTAGCGCTCTCCCACTCCCCCTTGCTCATGAGTTTGAACCTTGTGGTAAGCATTGGTAGGCTTTTTCCTTGAATTTATTTCTTTGATAAGCCCGATATTGCTCTTGAGGAGGGCAGGGCAGAGTTTTTGCTCCCTTTGGTCCTTGGCATCAAATTGTGCTCCGCCCTTGTTGTGGGCAGGGCAATGTTGCTTTTGAAGGCTTGGTTCATTATGTTGCTCTCCTGGAGGGCAGTGTGCCTTTGTGGAGGGAAATGTTTGCTTCCTCCTTCTATGCGCCACATTCCTTCTTTCCTTGGGCCACGCTTTCTTAAGCCACGTTTTTCCTCTTTTCTTACTTTCTTCACCTACAAGAAACCAAAACAACCACTCAAAGTATCTCTAAACTCATAAGGTTTATAATTCATTAAAAATCAATTAATTCTTGCTTAAACCTCACGATTTAGCATCAATTTAATGGTGGTTGCTCGACTTAAAGAAGTGTTGCATTTTCATTCCAAATTACTTACTTAGGATGCAAGAAAGTGTATAAAAACTAGTAGAACAAGTGAAATTAGCTTGAAAAATGGGTATATGCGGGTATATGATGACCTGTCATCAAATACTTCCAGAAATTTTTTCACCATATCAGAGAAAATAGAGAGCATGAATCTCTGAAAGGTTGCTGGTGCATTACACAGACCAAATGGCATCCTTCTGTAGGCAAATACTCTAAATGGACATGTGAATACTGTTTTCTCTTGATCATGTGGATCTACTGCAATCTTGTTGTAGCCTGAGTAGCCATCAAGAAAGCAGTAATAGTCATGACTTGCTAGCCTTTCTAGCATTTGGTCTATGAAAGGTAAAGGAAAATGATCCTTTCTAGTGGCTGTATTGAGTCTTCTGTAGTCAATACACATACGCCACCCTGTAACTGTTCTTATAGGAACCAATTCATTTTTTCTTTATGAACCACTGTCATGCCTCTCTTTTTGGGTACAACTTGGACAGGGCTCATCCAGGGGCTATCGGAAATGGGATAAATAATCCCAGCCTCTAGTAATTTAGTGACCTCTTTCTGCACCACCTCCTTCATGGCTGGATTCAGCCACCTTTGTGGTTAAACCACTAGTTTGGCATTATCCTCCAATAGGATCTTCTACATGCATCTAGCTGAGCTAATGCCCTTGAGATCACTAATGGACCACCCAAGAGCTGTCTTGTGTGTCCTTAGCACTTGAATTAGTGCTTTCTCTTCCTGTGGCTCTAAGGCAGAGCTTATGATTATAGGAAAAGTTTCACCTTCTCACAGAAAAGCATATTTTAGGGATGGTGGTAGTGGCTTGAGCTCGGGTTTAGGAGGTTTCTCCTCTTCCTGAGGAATTTTTAGAGGTTCTTTTATTTCCTCTGGTTCTTCCAGATCAGGCTGAACATCTTTAAAGATATCCTCTAGCTCTGATTCGAGACTCTCAGCCATATTGATCACCTGTACCAAGGAATTAATAATATCAACATGCATGCAGTCTTTTGATGTGTCTGGGTGCTTTATTGCTTCAATAGCATTCAGCCTAAACTCATCTTCATTGACTCCCAGGGTTACTTCCCCTTTTTGGACGTCAATGAGGGTTTGTCCAGTTGCTAGAAAAGGTCTTCCTAGAATGAGAGTTGCACTCTTGTGCTCCTCCATTTCCAGCACTACAAAATCAGTGGAAAAGGTGAATGGCCCAACTGTGACAATCATATCTTCAATCACGCCTGACAGGTATTTAATGGAGCCATCAGCGAGTTGAAGACATATCCTGGTTGGTTTGACCTTTTCAGTCAAGCCAAGCTTTCTGATAGTGGATGCAGTAATTAGATTGATACTTGCTCCAATATCACATAGAGCTATCTTGGTATAGGGTCCCTCTAATGTGCATGGTATCATAAAGCTTCCAGGATCCTTAAGCTTCTCTGGTGAGCTTTTCAAAATAATTGCACTGCATTCTTCAGTGAGAAAAACTTTAATTTCTCTCCAATCCTTCTTATGACTTAAGATCTCTTTCATGAACTTAGCATAAGAGGGTATTTGCTCAAGTGCCTCTGCAAACGGAATCTTGATTTCAAGAGTCCTGAGATAGTCTTCAAAGCGAGCAAATTGTTTATCCTGTTCCGCTTGGCGGAGTTTCTGAGGATAAGGTATTTTGGCTTTGTATTCTTCAAGCTTGGTTACTGCAGGTTTATTTCCTACAGAGGTAGGTTGAGAAGCCTTCTTGAGGGAGTTATTATCAGCACTCGCAAGTGTCTGACCCCTTATAGGCGTTTGAATGCTAGAATTGGGGGCTGGATTGGCGTTTAACGCCAGATTCCCTCCCTTTTTCGGCGTTTGAACACCAGAACTGAACATGGTTTGGGCATTTAACGCCACTTTTCTCCCTTTTCTGGCGTTTGAACACCAGAACTGGGCGTCCACTGGGGGGTTTAACGCCAGTTTTTCACCCTTTTCTGGTGTTTGAACGTCAGAATCATTCCTCTCTGGGCTCTTACTGTCCTCAGAGGGATTTTAGGTAACAGTCTGCTCATCCTCTATTATTTGTTCTTTTCTTGGCTTTCTACTGCTTTGAGCTGAGGTATTTAATGTTTTTCCACTCCTTAATTGAACTGATTGGCACTCTTCTGTTATCTGTTTTGATAACTGCTATCTTGTCTGGTCAAGTTGTGCTTCCATGTTCCTGTTAGCATCCATAGTGTCTTGTAACATCTCTTTAAATTCTGCCAAATGTTCTGTCAGATAACATAAATCATGATTGATTTCAGCAACTTGTTCTAGAGGACTAAGTTCAGTGGACACTGCCTTAGCCTCTTCTTTTATGTAGGACTCACTACTTAAGTACAGATACTGATTTCTAGCAACTGTATTAATGAACTCTTGAGCCTCTTCAATTATTTTTCTAATGTGTATAGTTCCACCGGCTGAGTGGTCTAGAGATATCTATGCTTTTGCTGTAAGCCCGTAGTAGAAGATGTCTAACTACACCCATTCCAAAAACATTTCAGAGGGGAATTTCCTTAGCATCTCTCTGTACCTCTCCCAGGCATTGTAAAGGGATTCATTATCCTCTTGTTTAAAGCCTTGTATGTCCAGCCTTAGTTGTGTCATCCTCTTAGGAGGGAAATATTGATTCAGGAATTTGTCTGACAACTATTTTCATGTTCTTATGCTAGCTTTAGGTTGGTTATTTAACCACCTCTTAGCTTGGTCTTTTACAGCAAATGAAAATAGTAATAATCTGTAGACATCCTGATCTACTTCCTTATCATGTACTGTGTCAGCAATTTGTAAGAACTGTGCCAAAAACTCAGTAGGTTCTTCTTGTGGAAGACCGGAATAATGGCAATTTTGCTGCACCATGATAATGAGCTGAGGATTCAACTCAAAACTACTGACTCAAAACTATGACCCCAGAGTCCTTCTGGACTGTTCATTTCCACTTAGGTCCATGATGGAGTAAGGGAGATGATGTAGATAAAAATTTTGGTTAGGATGTTTTTGAAAAAGATATGATTTAAAAAAAATCTTAAAAGGATATGATTTGAAAAATTTTGACCAAGTCAACCCAAGGGATTCGAAAACTATGAGAAATTAAAGGAAAAGATATTTTTTATTTTTGAATTTTATTATGAAAGAATAAAAAACACACAAAAGACACAAGACTTAAAAATTTTTAGATCCAATGCTCCTTGTTTTCGAAAATTTTGGAGGGAAAACACCAAGGCACACCAAACTTAAAAATTTTAAGATCAAGACACAAAGAAGACTCAAGAACACTTTAAAGACTCACAAGAACAACAAGAACAAAAAGAAAGAACACCAAACTTAAAATTTTTAGAAAACCAAAATAAAATTTTCAAAAACTAAAGAAAAATTAACAAGAGAACACCAAACTTAAAGTTTGGCACGAGATTTAATCAAAGAAAAATTATTTTTGAAAAAGTTTTAAAAGGAAGATACCCAATTACCAATAACACAAGCACAATGCTCTAGCCAACTGAGCTATAAATTTAACGTGTTTTAAAAAGGTATTTTTAAAATATATAAATTTTTTGAAAACTAAAAATTTGAAAATGCACAAGAAAAACAAGGAAAGACACAAAATAAGACAAACTAAAGATCAAACAAGAAAAATAGCAAGAACAACTTGAAGATCAAGCAAGAACAATGAACACAAACTCGAAAAATTAAAGGAAAATAAAAACACGCAATTGACACCTAACTTAAGATATGAAACTAAACTCAAACAAAAGACTCAAAGAAAAATTAAAAACTAATGAAGAAAAATAATATTTTTGAAATATTTTTAAAAGGAATAATAAAAGATGTAATCCTAGTGACTCTAAACCAAAAAGACAAATTTTTCCTAATCTAAGTAACAAAATAAACCATCAGTTGTTCAAACTCGAACAATCCCCGGCAACGGTGCCAAAAACTTGGTGCACGAAAATTACAATCACACTTTGTAATTCTGCACAACTAACCAGCAAGTGCACTGGGTCGTCCAAGTAATACCTTACGTGAGTAAGGGTCGATCCCACGGAGATTGCCGGCTTGAAGCAAGCTATGGTTATCTTATTATTCTTAGTCAGAATATCAATAGTGTTCTTAGTTTTAATTGCGAAAAATAAAAGAACATTAAATAATTACTTGTTATGCAGTAATGGAGAATGGGTTGGAATTTTGGAGATGCTTTGTCTTCTGAATTTCTGCTTTCCTGTTGTCTTCTTCTTCACGCACGTAGGTCTCCTTCCATGGCAAGCTGTATGTTGGTGGATCACCGTTTTCAATGGCTACCAGCCATCCTCTCAGTGAAAAGGGTTCATGTACATGGCTAATCATCTGTTGGTTCTCACGAATGTTGGAATAGGATCCATTAATCTTTTTGCGTCTGTCACCACGCCCCGCATTCATGAGTTTGAAGCTCGTCACAGTCATCCATTCCCGGATCCTACTCGGAATACCACAGATAAGGTTTAGACTTTCTGGATCGCAGAGGAGAGACAGTCAAACTCGTGAACCAGAAACCCAAGAGATATACATTCAATCTAAGGTAGAATGGAAGTGGTTGTCAGGCACGCGTTCATAGGTTGAGAATGGTGATAAGTGTCACGGATCATCAGATTCATCATGTTGAAGTGCGAATGAATATCTTAGAATAGAGACAAGCAAGATTGAATAGAAAACAGAAATACTTGCATTAATTCATTGAGACGCTGCAGAGCTCCTCACCCCTAACCATGGGGTTTAGAGACTCATGCCATCAAAGGTACAATTTCAGATGTAAAAATATCATGAGGTACAAAATAAATCTCTAAAAGTAGTTTTTATACTCAACTAGTAACCTAGGTTTACAGAAAATGAGTAAACTAAAATAGTGCAGAAATCCACTCTTGAGGCCCACTTGGTGTGTGCTGGGGCTGAGCATTGAAGCTTTCACGTGCATAGGCTATTCTTTGAGTCAAACGCCAGTTTATAACCTATTTTTGGCGTTTAACTCTGGTTTGTAACTTGTTTCTGGCGTTTGACGCCAGAATAGGGCAGAAAGCTGGAGTTAAACACCAATTTGCGTCATCTAAACTTGGGCAAAGTATAAACTATTATATATTGCTGGAAAGCCCTGGATGTCTACTTTCTAACGCAATTAAGAGTGCCCCATTTAGGTATCTGTAGCTCCAAAATTTCTACTTCGAGTGCAGGGAGGTCAGAATCCAACAGCATCAGCAGTCTTTTATTAGCCTCTGAATCTGATTTTTGCTCAGGTACCTCAATTTCAGCCAGAAAATACATGAAATCACAGAAAAATACACAAACTCATAGTAAAGTCCAAAAATATGATTTTTGCATAAAAACTAATAAAAATATACTAAAAAGTAGCTAGATCCTACTAAAAACTATATTAAAACACCCCCAAAGAGCGTATAAAATATCCGCTCATTAACTTCCCAACCTCTTCTCTGGATGTTTCTTCGAACTTCCGGATACTCATTCTTCTTGAGCCTGAAAAGGACCTCAGGGATCACCTTCTTCTCTGCCACTACTTCATAGAAGTGGTGTCGGTAGGCTTTGGTGATGAATCTCTCCATCTTCCAAGATTTAGAGGTGGCGGCTACTATTTTTCCTTTCCTCTTTCTAGAGGATTCTCCAACCTTGGGTGCCATAAGTCATAATAGAAAGTGAAAAGCAACACTTTTACCACACCAAACTTAAAAGATTTGCCCGTCTTCGAGCAAAAATAAAGAAAAGAGAAGAATAGAATAGAAGAAGAAGAAAATAAAAGGAGATGGAGGGGGAGAGTGATTCGGCCTAGGGGGTGTTAATGTGTATGAGAGGTGTGTATATAAAGGCTTAGAATGAGGGGAATTTATAGGAGTGGGCTATGGTAAGTTTGGTCATGGGTGGGGTAAATGGGAGGGAAATTTGATTTTGAAGTGGGTGGGGATTGGTGGGATTTATGATGGTTTTGGGAAAGTAATATGGATGTGATTGGGCTAGGGTTTATAGGGAAGTGTGTTTGGGAAAGTGTGAAAGAAAGAAGGAAGAAGCGGGGTAGATAAAGATGTTGTGGCATTGAACGCCCAGGGTCTGCTTTCTGGCTGGCATTCAACTCCAACAACACTCCATCCAGAGTGTTCTATTTTCACTGCTGAACAATTCTGTCTCTGTTCTGACTGTTGCACATGATCATGAACCTAAAAAAAAATAACTTAAAGAAAAACAAAATGAAAGAAAATAGAAATAATTAATTAAGGTTGAGTTGCCACCCAAGAAACACTTCTTTAACATCATTAGCTTGACGGTTAGCTCCTTTTGGAGGTGAGTATGGGTTCAGAATTTCGCCCTTTACAGTGAACTTTCTTCCTGTCTTCTAATGAATGAGCTCCACATGCTCTAGAGACAGGACACAACTCACTATATGTGATTTGACTGGTTTCTTGGTGTAGACAACTCTCATGCCAGGTGAGAGACCTTTAGTAGGGACTTTCATGTCCCTCCAACCTTAAGGTACTTTCTTTCGAGTACCTTTGTTTATAGTGCTGCTCAACACCAAATTTAGAATTGATGTTTGGGGGCCTAGTAAAGCTTTGCACTGAAAGAGATGGTTAAAACACTAGGTGTTGCACCATTGTCTCTTACTTATTAGAGGGAGAATTGGGATTAGACATCTTGAACAAGATGTAGTCCTCTCCTAGTTGGAAAATCAATTCTCCTTTAGCTACATCAATGATAGCATTGGCAGTGGCTAGGAAAGGTCTTCCACGGATGATATAGTCATCCTCATCCTCGCCAATATCCAAGACTATGTAGCTTGCAGGGATGTAGTGGTCTTCAATGTAACAACCTAATTTTCAGTATGTCTAGATCATACTGGAAACTGAGTGTTGCCAATTTGTCCTCCTAATTATTACCTATTATTTATTATATGAGCCTGATTTGCTGTTAAAAGCGTAGTTATTTGGCGAGCTACCTTTTTTTTTTGATAGCATTTGTCTAACGTTTGGAATCATTTATAAATCAACTCGCAAATAATAACAGATACAACAGTTATAAACAACCACACTTATATACATCTCAAACAATTAACAACCACACTTATCCAGCCTTTATTAGAGTAAAGATCTTTAGTTAGAATGCCCCTAGATATAGCTATATGTATAAATACAACATCCTAGGCCCTGACCTGTTCAAGAGGTCCCTAAGTTGGCACCCAGGCTAGCCTAGACTCTATACTCACCTAGTCCCTCTAAACTACTAAAGCAAGGGAAAGTACGTTCTAAGTCTTCAAAACTCAAGTCAGGTGGAATGTCATCAAATGGTAGAACATCATCTGCTACTCCTCTACAAGATCAGACATTGCCATATGACGTCTCTTTAGTACCTCATCAAGTAGCCACACAACAGGAGTCTTGTACACAGGATTTAGGTTAAAGTTCACGTACAAACGGGGTGCAAATGTTGGCTGGTCTCATAGTATGTACAATAGATAACAGAGCTCACTCTAGACATAGAAGACTACCTAGAGCGGAATCGTCTTTGCGAATGATCATCAGTGAACTATGGAAGGGTACCCGTGATTCCATCTGAAGGGGGAAGGGAGAGAGAAGGGGTAAGAATTGGGGAGTTCTTAGTAGGGTTGGGGTTATTAGTTATGTTCATTAATTATGTGTTGTTTAGCAGATAAATAGCAGAATATAGAGAAGCAGTAAACAGAAGATACATATAAATAGAGAAAATAGAGAAAATAGAAACAGGACACAAGCAAAAGAATACAAGAAAATACAACACAAATAAAAAGAATAGAATACAAACAAACAAAGCATACATTCACTCAACAATCATAACAGAGGAAATGCACAACCAAGTATGATGCATGTCTGTCCTATGCAGGCCATGAGCTCACATGTCGGTTTACACCCTACATCCCGACATTAGCTAGGAACAAGTCCCAAATATGGTTTCCCTTTGTGTTCTTAGTGATACGTGTCAGTGGTAAGAATACCACTCTTTCGTGACTACCAGTAGTCGGCGGAAAGCTCGACCCCATAATATACGCACAAGGGGAAACAGTGATCCTCAGTTCGTGGGCGTCCCTGAGATCAACACACAAACAAAACAAAGATCCTCAGTTCATGGGTTTCCCCGAGATCAACATACAACAAAATAGAGATCCTCAGTTCGTGGGTTTTTCCGAGATCGATACACAACAACACAGCGATCTTCAGTTCGTGGGTTACACCCGAGATCAATACACAACGAAATAAAGATCCTCAGTCCATTGGTTTCCCCAAGATTAAAGATTATCAACAATTCATGGATTATTCCCATAATCAATGATTATCAATTCGTGGGTTTTTCCTGCACACAAAATAGTTAACAGTTCGTAGGTTTCCCCGAGACCAATGATCATTCAGTTCGTGAGTACTTCCCGTATTTAACATTACCAGTTCATGTGTTTTACTGCACTTCTCTCTCTGTCTCTTTACTCTGCTATTCTCTTTCTATCTCTTTACTCTGCTCTTCTCTCTTTGTCTCTTTACTCTGCTCTAATTACTCTTTTCTCTTTGTCTCTTTACTCTGCTCTAGTTACTCTGATTTCTGTGTTTCTCTACTCTACTCTGATCTCTTTGCTTAACGTGTGTATTTAAAGCTTATGTAAATTTCAGTATGAATACTTAGCTTGTCCCAAGTATAGGTTCATTAAGTCTATACTGAAACAGTTTAACTTTTCAAAAACAAACTATGTAGCTCCTAGTTCGTTTACTAATCTTTGTCTGTTTTTCTGTCATTAAAACTTTATAGACTTTTCTTTGGTGTTTATCTTTTCTTTAACTTCTTATCTTTCCTTTATCTTTGCCTCACTATCATGTTATTACCACTTCCTAGGTGTTTTATGAAGGTAATTATGAGATTCTGCGTTTAAAGTTGTCTTTCTAAAGCTTTTACAGAAAACTGCCTTTTTTGCATTATTTTATTATTTTTATTATAATATTATTTTTAATTAAATATCATTATTTAATATTTTATTATTATTTATTATTTTATCATTAAATTTTCGAAAATTACCCCTTTATAACTTTTAACCTTTAAAATTTACTTTTTACCACCCGTAACTTTTAATATCTCTACTTTAACCACCCTAACTTTCAGAAATTACCAAATAACCCCAAAACACCAAAAATTTTACTTCCTTGCCCTTTTTAAGATCTAAAGCCTATTCTTCAATGTTCTTCATCACACTCAAAGTGTTCTTCATGTTCTTCGTAAATTCTTCAGATTCTTTCTCTATTTTTACCCGTTTTTCAATCTTTTCAGCAACCGATTTTTAATACAAGTCATAATAAATTTGCAGCAACTAAAACTCCATCTTTTCCACATGATTACAACATAAATTGAACCCCAATTTTGGCCTAGGGTTTCATTTTTCCAGCAACTTCAAGAACATGAACTCAAAGCTTGAATTTCATTAAATTTCATCAAAATTTCACCAAATTTTCAGCAAGAATCAATCACATATGCAACCAATTTTTAGCACAGCCAAATCATACAACATTTACACGACTCAAACACAAATAATCAAGATTAATTTCGTAACACCCTACCTGGTTTTGCTGCTCCTAATTCGGTTAGACTTTCATGTGGTCCTTAAGCACTTTTTTCTCCTAAATCACATCAAGAACAACTTTAAATCCAAAAGCCCTCAACTGACCAAATCTCTCTCAGCACATTAGGAAGGGATATCTCACCTTAGACTTGCTGGAAATTAATGTTTCTTGGCCCTCTGGTCAAGTTAAGCATGATTCCTAAGGAAGAACATCAAGAAAACACATGTTTAAGCATGTTTCCTTGAAACCGAAGCAAAAGGGAGATGGTGCAGCCAACTCACATTGATTCCAGCCTTGATAAGTCATATGTTCATGTAGAGAAAGAAGAGAGGATCATTTTGGTTGGATTGGAATTTTGATTTGAGTTTTAGTTTAGCAGAAATCAAGCTTTGAAGATTTATAAACCAAGAACTTTCTCTCCTTTTCCTCTAGATGATTTTCCGCCACAATGAGCAAATGAGGCAGCCTTGGGGGTTTTGGGGGTGTAGGGTGAGTTGTGATTGGTTGGGTTGGAGGTGGATTAAAATAATATTAAAATATCTCAGGTGTATAACTACTAACACTAGATGTATTGGAACACTTGTAAAAACATCTCTAAAAATTATTTTCTGAGCTACTAGCATAAATGACACTAGTAACATATTTATTATGAGAATAAAACATGTAAAATGAGGCCTTAGCATTGTTAAAGTCATCAAAGAGTGCTGGTGCTAAGCTGCACCAGTAAACTGTGAACCTGGTTAAACCAATTTTTTTCTTTTTCAACTAAAATAGACCAAGTAACCTTATAATATCATTCAAGCATCTTCTAATACTAATATAATGATAATATTATCCTATTGTCTCTCTTCTCTCATGAATCGAGCCTGGTTCATTAAACTAAGACTATTTACGAAAAACAGAATCAAAATTCCTAACTGATACGGTTCAAAAACTACGTTCTTCATGACTGTGTTATCGAGCTTGCCTCATAAAAGGTTCTATCTTAAAGATGACATAATGACAATGAGGATTGAGATGCTTGATGATACCTCAGAGATGTTCCCTTTGCTGATCTTTCAGATAAATCCGTACCTTCAAAAAAGATCTCACGTACTCGAAAACCGAGGTTGTTACATTCAACCTTTACCAAGACATCCTCTACTAAACCATATGGCTTCTTCATGGACTTGTCTACCATCTCTAGTGAGATATTTGCAGCTTTTATCTTAAAGATTCCTAGCTTCTACATTACAGAGAGCGGTATGAGGTTTATGCTTGACCCTATGTCACACAGTGTCTTTTCAAAGGTCATGGTGCCTATGGTGCAAGCGATCAGGAAGCGTCCAAGATCTAGAAGCTTCTGGGGTAGCTTCTACTGAACCAAAGCATTGAGTTCTTTGAAAAGCACTGGAGATTCTTCCTCCAAAGGCTTTGTACCAAATAACTTGGCATTCAGCTTTATAAGAGCTCCTAGGTACCGAGTAACTTGCTCTTCCCTAGTGTCTTCATCCTCATCATAGGATGAGTGTTCATTAGAACTCATGTACTGCAGGAGTGCATGCAAAGGAACCTCTATGGTCTCTATATGAGCCTTGGCTTCCTTTAGTTCTTGGATAGGGATTTCTTGAGTAGGTATTGAGCACTCAGAGAGTGTGCCTTTACTAGCGTTCAATGCCAGCTCTAATACCTTTGTGGGCGTTGAACGCCCATGCTGTATACCCTTACTGGTGTTAAATGCCAGTTTCCTTACCATTTTGGGCATTGAACTCCCAGTAGAGATGTCCTTGATGACGTTCAACGTTAGCTTCCCTGTTTGTTTGGGCGTTGAACTCCCAGTGAGGGCTTCCTCACTAGCATTCAGCGCCAGGCTCTCAACCATTTTGTGTGTTAAACGCCCAGTGAGATCTTTCTCACTGGTGTTCAATTGCTTTCCAGTCTCTCTAAATTTGGCCTTAGCCTTAGTGGTGATGGCCTTGCACTCTTCTCTTTTGTTTACTTCAGTGTTACTAGGAAGAGTGTTAGGAGGAGTCTCAGGAATTCTCTTGCTCAGTTGACCAACTTGTATCTCCAAATTTCTGATGGAGGACATTGTCTCAATTTGAAACTATGAATGGTCTTAGAGAGGTTGGAGACTAGAATGGCTAAGTCAGAAAGGCTCTGCTTAGGAGTTTAAATATTCCCTTAAGAAGATGGGAATGGTGGCCTATTGTTGAACCTATTCTGGTTCCTTCCACCTTGATTGTTATTGAAACCTTGCTGAAGTTTCCGTTGATCCTTCCATGAAAGGTTAGGATGATTCCTCCATGAAGGATTGTAGGTGTTTCCATAGGGTTCTCGCATGTAATTTCATCTCCTCCATGGTGGGTTGGTCAGGATCATAAGCTTCTAACTTAGAAGAAGCTTCCTGAATGCTGCCAGCTATAGCTTGCATTCCAATCAAATGCTGAGAGATCATATTGACCTGCTGGGTCAAGATCTTATTCTTAGCCAATATGGCATTCAGAATGTCAACTTCAAGAACTCCTTTCTTCTGAAGTACCCCATTACTTATAGGGTTTCTTTCAGAAGTGTACACGAATTGGTTGTTTGCTACCATCTCAATGAGTTCTCATGCTTCTACATGCATTTTCTTCAAATGGAGTGATCCACTTGTAGAGCTGTCCAATGATATTTTGGACATATCAGACAGACCATCATAGAACACTCCTATGATAGACCATTTTGAGAGCATGTAAGGAGGACACCTCCTGATCAATTGCTTTTATGTTTCCCAAGCTTCATAGAGGGATTCACTTTCTTTTTGTCTGAAGGTTTGAACTTCCACTCTGATTTTGCTCATCTTTTGAGGAGGAAAGAATTTAACCAAGAAAGCATTGACCAGCTTTTTTCAAGAGTCTGGGCTCTCTTTTGGTTGAGAATACAAGCATATCTTAGCTCTGTCTCTTACAGCAAAGGGAAATAGCATAAGTCTGTAGACCTCAGGATCCACTCCATTGGTCTTAACAATATCACAGATTTGTAAGAATTCAGCTAGAAACTGAGTGGATCTTTCAGTGGAAGTCCATGGAACTTGCAATTCTGTTGCAAAAGAGAGACTAACTGAGGCTTAAGCTCAAAGTTATTAGCTCCAATGGCAGGTACAGATATGCTTCTGCCATAAAAATTAGAGGTAGGAATGGTAAAGTCACCAAGAACCTTTCTTGTCCTCCTTCATGTTCGGCCATGTCTTCAGCTTCTTGTTTAAAATTTTTTGAAGGGTTTATTCTGGAGTGTTATGCTTTAATTTGTTGTAAGCTCCTCCTTAAATTCCTCCCATAATCAGAATCAAGGTTAAAGAGAGCTCTTTATCCCTGTTCCTGGTCATAACCAAGAAAAGAAGAAACCAAGGACAGAGGAGAATGAGAGCTCTATGTTCAAGAACAGAGGAAGCCTTGTGAGATGTGAAGAAAGAAGAAGAACAAGAATAAAGATAGAAAAAGGAAATTCAAGAAGATAGCTCATGAAAGCAGGGAACATGGAAATTCAAGCATTGAACCCTCACTGATGATGTATGTATGCTCTAATCTCTCTAGTGTATAGGGTGATCACTCTATCCTTCTCTAATCATGCTCTCTAATTTTTGTTTTTCTCCTAACCAATCTTAATATGCTAATGCAAACATCATGAGGTCTTTTTAAGGTTGTAATGGGGCCAAGGTAAGGATAGGGATTTATATATGGTTAAGTGAGCTTATAAATTGAATCTTTAATTAACCCAGCTTTAACCTAACCTATATATTTTATACAGCTTTAGAATTCATACCTAGCTACCCAGAATTCCCTTTTACCTTCCATACTCATGTATTAAATATATATATATATTTTATGTGTGCATTGATCTTTGAATTTTTAATTTTTAATTTAACATTGGGGCAATTTTGTTCCCTTGTTCATTAAACATAGTTTATCAATGCACATAGATTTGTAATTCTTATAGCTTCACATGAGTAGGTGCCCAAATTCCCATTATATTGTCATGATACATTCCCTTAATAATTTTTTTGTTCCCACAAATTCCCATACATAACTAGCATACACAATTCTATCTTAAGCTAACCAAAGATTCAATTTGGGATATACAATTATTTTTTCCGCTTAAGGCTAGTAATGTGGTAAAATACAGGATGAATGGGATTTTAAGGCTCAAAGTGGTTGACAAAGGTAATTAAAAAGGGTAGGCTTAATTTGTATAAGTGAGTTTAAACAAATAATGGCCTCAATCACATGCACGCATATCAACATAATAACTATTGGACATATAGGATGAGACAAAATATAGATTACAATAATAGAGAACTAAACACACAAGAATAAAATAATCATGGTTAAATAATGTAACCATGCATAAAGGCTCAAATTTTCACAGGTTGTGTGTTCTTTAGCTCAAAAATCATGTTCCAAATACAACTTCAAGCAGATTTATCCTAAAAAATTAGGATTAGAATTAGTGAAATTTGTTCTAAAGATGTTTTTTTAGAAGAAACTTATTGTCTTTTCAATCAAGTAGAACATGCATGCAACTAACCTATTCTAAGAAAAAGAAAATCTAACTAAAATATCCTAATTTATTGGTGCTAGGGAAGAGAATTTACCTCCGGAAGTCAGGTACTGACCGACCTCCCCACACTTAAGGCTTTGCACCGTCCTCGGTGCCATCTGTCAGGAATAATGGTGGGCTGGTGGCAGTGTCTCCACAGTCGGGGCTGTCAAGGCTCCCTGTGCTGGTGAAGGACGTGGAGTCCGGGGTGGCTGAGCCACTGCAATCTCCTCGAAGCAGCTCCCTGAGGTGTTTGAATCAGCGTTGGTTGCGGCGCTCACGGAGCTTTGCTTTCTTTTCATGTTGGTCCAACTGCTTCAGAATCTGATGTAGCAGTTGACTGGTAGATGGTGGAGGAGTTACAGCATCCTCTGTGGACTGGCTGGTAGTGGCAAGTTGTGGCCTGAGATATTTCCCGTGAGGAACATATTGATCATCCCGTGGGAGAATGGCTTTGGTGTCCCCAGCTCTGTGGGATACTCCGGCTGCTGAGATGAGATCAGAGACCAATGCGGGAAAAGGTAGGTTGCCCGCGATCTGCACATGTTCCATAGCATTCCGGATATGTCGCGGTAAATTGAGAGGCTGGTTTGTGAGGATGCACCATAGTAGAACGGCCATGTCTGCGGTGAAGGAGGACTCATGAGTACTCGGGAAGACGTAATGGGACATGATCTGTGCATATACATGAACCTCTAAGGTAAGGGCGGAAGCCGAGATTCCCTTAGGACGGGAACGATGGTATCCGAAGATCCATTTGCTACCAGGGCGAGCAATAACTCTAAGAACAGCGTCCCAGTCAAAAGTGTATGCCTGGCACTTGGTTGCGGCTTTCTGAAAAGCGTCCAATCCTTCTGGAGCAGGTGGGAGATCTAAGGCTTGCCGTATGGCTTCTTCGGTAATGGGGACTTGCTTCTGGCGTAAATAGATGGACTGCAAAGTCAGCAGGTGGAAGTTGGAGTAGAACTCAACAACCCAAGAGAGATTAACCTGTCGTGGCTGTCTCAGTAAAAATCCCCAATGTTGATGTGCAATATGTGGCTCAACAAATGCAGCAATATGAGGCGGAAGGATAAGAAGGTGTTCGTTGTTGTAATTTTGAGCTGCCATAATAGGGAACATCTGCTCACAGTAGCGATTTGGGAATCGTGCAGTGTCCTTGGCAGGGAAGGCTCGTTCCTTTTCATCAACCTTGATAATCCTTTTAATTCTCTTTGTTGAGGGCTTGACTACAGTTGAAGAAGGCTCTGCCACTAATGCTCTCTTCGTTCCTTTCCTTTCTGTGGGTTTAGGGGTAGCTTTCTCTTTGCCTTTCTTGGTGGCCATTCTAAAAAAGGGAAGAGAAAGTAAGTTAGATCCAAAGAAACAAAGCAAGGAAGGAGATGGAGTGGGTAATAAACAGTACACGGTGAAGATGAATGAAATAAACACATGGTCTAGATAACATGTGAAAAGATCAAGAAAGGAAATAGGATAGGTGCACAAAAAGGGAAGTAGATGCAAGATGATTATTTGCATACCGGCAAGGGCATGAGTAGCATAGATCAAGCATCACTTCGTAACAAATTAACAATTTGTATTGGCAATTAAGATGGATTAATAAAATAGTAAAGGAGTTTTGTGAAAAACATGCATGGAGTAGTAGAATAGGATAATGTAGAAAAGTGCATGATGCCATATGGGCCTTTTCACAAACACATAGCATGCATGGTAAATAAGGCATAGAAAGTATTAAAGTAAACATGCAAGCAATCCTTTTTTGAGAATGAGATATAAGTGCCAAACAAATTACAATAATCCACAAGCAAATAATGAGGAATGATGGCTTAAAAAAATATGCTAGCACCATGTAAAAAGGAAATAAGAAGAAAGAAAATAATGATAAAGAAAAGAAAAAGAAAAGAAAAGAAAATAACATCTAAAATAAGAATAATGATAAAAATGGAAGAAGGGAAGAAAGAAAAGAAAACCTTGTTAATGGAGGTGAGAGAAAGAGAGAGTAAGGGGTAAGGTAGAAGAGAGAAGGGAGAAGGGGAAATAAGGAGGGAAAAGAAAAATTTGGATTTGGAGGAGACAAAGATAAGATAATTTGGCAGTTTTGGTGGAGCTGTGCGGCGCAAACGATGCGGCCGCCTGGGGCACGCGTTCGCGTGATTGCACTGTAAGGTAGGTGGCGCGGTCGCGTCAGTCACGCGGTCGCGTCAGTCACGCGGTCGCGTGACCCATATTGTGCTTCTAGCTCGAGTACAGCCTCGCGGCTACACAACTCTCTGTTCAAATAGATAAATTTGCCAAAATTGGGGTGACACGATCGCGTGGGGCATGCGATCGCGTGAGTGGGCTTTTTAGAGGAATGTGACGCGGTCACGTGGGTCACGCGGCTGCGTGGGTAGAATTGTGCGTTCAGCACCAATCCAGCACCACTCCAGCACAATAATTGGTTGTGCACCATTTTACGTCGAAATCCAGGGCACGCGGTCGCGTGGGGCATGCGATCGCGTGGAAGGCCAGGAATCCCATGTTACGCGGTCGCGTGGGATGATTTGTGCCATTGGCACGCCTCCAGCCACGCTCCGGCGTGACTCTCTGTACGCTTTTTATTTTCTCACTTCTTCCTGCGACGCGGACGCATCGCTGATGCGGTCGCGTCGCGCAGCTCTCTTTTTTTATCTATATAAAATGTGAATGCAGATGCATGAAGGTGCTAATAAAGAGAAGAGTTATTGACTAGGAAAAACTAAAGATAGAAAGAAAAGAACGATCATACCATGGTGGGTTGTCTCCCACCTAGCACTTTGCTTTAACGTCCGTAAGTTGGATGCTCCAGTAGCTCAATCTTCTGGCCTGTGGGGATCTTCGAAGAGGAAGATCTCAAGCTCCTTATTTTCTGCAGCTTCTCTCCATGGTATAGCTTCAGACGTTGTCCATTAACTTTAATAAGTTCAGAGTGTGAAGGGTGGCTTAGGTGATAAACTCCGTATGGTTCGGCCTTCTCGACCCTGTATGGACCTTCCTATCTCGATCTCAACTTGCCTGGCATGAGTCTTAGTTGAGATTTGTAAAGGAGGACTAAATCCCCAGGTTGGAACTCTTTCCTCCTAATGTACTGATCATGCACAGCCTTCATCTTTTCCTTGTATATTCTTGAGTTCTCATAAGCTTTAAGGCAAAGGCTCTCCAGTTCTTGCAATTGCAACTTCCTTTCAGCTCCAGCTTGCTCAATTCCCATGTTGCACTCCTTGACTGCCCAAAAGGCTCTGTGCTCTACTTCAACTGGGAGTTGACAAGCTTTTCCATAAACTAAGCGGAAAGGGCTCATTCCAATGGGTGTTTTGTATGCTGTCCTGTATGCCCATAGTGCATCTTGCAGCCTGGTGCTCCAGTCTTTTCTATGAGGTTTGACTATCTTCTGCAAGATACGCTTTATCTCTCTGTTTGACACCTTGGCTTGCTCATTGGTCTGAGGATGGTATGCTATTGCAACCTTATGAATTATCCCATGCTTCTTCATCAGTCCTGTTAGTCTCCTGTTACAGAAATGGGTGCCTTGATCACTCACGATTGCTCATGGTGATCCAAAGCGGCAAATAATATGGTTTCTCACAAAGAAAACAACAGTGTTAGCATAATCAGTGTGGGTGGGAATTGCTTCCACCCACTTGGAAATATAATCTACAGCTAACAATATATAAAATTGACCATTAGAATTTGGGAACGGACCCATGAGGTCATTGCCCCAAACATAAAAAATTTCACAAAAAGGCATTAATTGTTGAGGCATCTCATCCCTCCTGGATATATTACCAAATTTTTGGCATGGAAGACAAGATCTACAAATCTCAGCAGCGTCTCTAAAAAGAGTAGGCCACCAGAATCCACATTCTAAGATCTTTCTAGCTGTTCTTTGAGGGCCAAAATGTCCTTCACTCTCGGATGAGTGACAGGCCTCCAAAATGGACTGGAATTCTGATTGAGGTACACAACGTCTAATTACCTGATCAGTACCACATCTCCACAAATATGGGTCATCCCATATATAATATTTAGACTCGCTTTTCAGCTTGTCCCTTTGATGCTTAGAAAAATGTGGAGGAAATGTGCGGCTAACTAGATAATTAGCTACAGGTGCATACCAAGGTGCTACCTCAGATACTGCTTGCAGGTTATCAAATGGAAAATTATCATCTATAGGAGTAGAATCATCCTTAATTTGCTCAAGGCAACTCAAGTGGTCTGCCACTAGATTCTGATTACCACTCCTATCCTTTATTTCTAAATCAAATTCTTGTAAAAGCAATATCCAACGTATGAGCCGTGGTTTGGACTCCTTTTTAGCTAATAGATACTTCAAAGCTACATGGTCCAAATACACTACTACTCTAGTACCAAGTATATAAGCTCGGAATTTATCCAGAGCGGAAACAATAGCAAGAAGCTCTTTCTCAGTAGTAGTATAATTGGACTGGGCAGCGTCTAAAGTTTTAGATGCATAAGCAATAACAAAAGGATCCTTACCTTCACACTGAGCCAGCGCTGCTCCTACTGCATGGTTGGAAGCATCGCACATGATTTCAAATGGCTGGCTCCAGTTTGGTCCTCTCACAATGGGAGCTTGAGTCCGGTTGGTCTTCAGCTTACCGAACGCTTGCTTACAATTCGCACTGAACTCGAACTCAATATCCTTCTGCAGCAATCTGGATAAGGGAAGTGCTACCTTACTGAAGTCCTTAATAAATCTCCTGTAAAAACCTGCATGGCCAAGGAACGAACAGACTTCCCTCACAGAGGAGGGGTAAGGTAAACTGGAAATAACATTCACCTTTGCTGGGTCTACAGAAATACCAGTATTAGATACAACATGTCCTAATACAATCCCTTGTTTAACCATAAAATGACATTTTTCAAAATTTAATACAAGGTTTGTATTGACACATCTATCTAGTACTCTAGATAATCCATCTAAGCAAAGGTTAAAAGAATCACCATAAATGTTAAAATCATCCATAAAAACTTCCATACAGCCCTCAATGAGATCAGAAAAAAGACTCATCATGCATCTCTAAAAAGTAGCTGGTGCACTGCACAAGCCAAAGGGCATTCTCTTGTAAGCATAAGTCCCAAAATGACATGTAAAAGTAGTCTTTTCCTGATCCTCAGGAGCTATATGAATCTGGAAATAACTTGTGTAACCATCTAAAAGCAATAATGTGATTTACCTGACAGGCGATCCAGCATTTGATCAATGAATGGAAGAGGGTAGTGATCCTTGTGAGTAGCTTGGTTGAGACGCCTGTAATCAATGCAGACTCTCCACGCGTTCTGTACTCTGGTCGCTATGAGCTCTCCATGCTCGTTCTTCACTGTAGTGACTCCAGACTTCTTGGGCACCACTTGTACTGGGCTAACCCATTCACTGTCTGAAATAGGATAAATGATACTTGCTTCCAATAGTCTGGTCACTTCCTTTTTGACAACTTCTAAAATAGTGGGATTCAGTATTCTCTGGGGTTGGCGGACAAGTCTTGCTCCTTCCTCTAAAAATATTCTGTGCTCACATACTTGAGGGTTGATGCCTACGATGTCTGCCAAACTCCACCCAATTGCTTTCTTGTGCTTTCTCAGCACATTAAGTAGCTGCTCTTCCTGTTCAGGAGTAAGATCCTGTGCAATAATAACTGGAAACTTCTGCCCTTCTTCAAGATAAGCGTATTTGAGATGTGGAGGGAGAGGTTTCAACTCAATCTTCTGGTCATGGGCAGGCTCTGGATTGTCTGGAGCTTGCGAAAGTTCAGAAGTGTCCTTATTGTTAGTTAATAGAGTCCCCACACCTGGACTTTGTTCTATGTACTTTTCTTCCAGCTCTTCCTGGTGAATTTCAGCTACAACTTCATCTATGACATCACACTGGAAGATGGAATGATCTTCTGGAGGGTTGTTTATGACTCCATTCAAATTGAAGATTGCTATTCTGCCATCTATTTCAAAAGAATATGTTCCTGAAAAAGCATCTAATTTGAATCTTGATGTCTTTAGGAATGGTCTACCAAGTAGAATTGATGATGGCTTATCTGAGTCATTATTGGGCATCTCTAAGATATAGAAATCAGTGAGAAATGTGAGCCCTTTAATGTTTACTAAAACATCTTCAGCAACTCCAGCTACTATAATAATGCTTTTATCTGCCAACACAAAACGAGCTGCCGACCTTTTTAAGGAAGGGAGCCTTAAAACATCATATACAGATAAAGGCATAATACTAACACATGCTCCCAAATCACACATGCAATCATAAATTACTACACCACCAATAGTACAACTAACTATACAAGGACCTGGGTCACTACATTTTCAGGTAAACTTCCCATTAAAGCAGATATGGAACTTCCTAAAGGAATAGTTTCTAATTCATTAATTTTGTCCTTATGTATACATAAATCTTTTAGAAACTTTGCATATTTAGGTACCTATTGAATGACATCAAAAAGAGGAACAGTTACCTCAACCTTTTTGAAGATTTCTACCATCTTGGGGTCAGGTTCCAACTGCTTCCTGGGCTTCCTTGCAAGTTGTGGAAATGGAATGGGAGTGGTGTTTTCTGCATTGTCTGCGCCTTTTGGTGCTTTCTCCTGTGATTGAGCTTCTTTTCTCTCTGGTATATCCTGTATGTCCTCTTCTTCTTCAACATCTTCTAATTCCACAACCTCTTCAGCTGAGGCGTGTTCTGGTGCGCTTGGCTCCTCCTGAATTCTCTTCTACAGTGTGGTTCCAGACCTTAGGGTAATGGCATTAATACCACCCTTTGGGTTGGGGAATGGTTGAGAGGGGAGTCCACCAGAGCTTGAGGACTGGTTACTGGAATTTTGCGTTGATCCCATCTGTGAGACAAGAGTTTGTAAAGTAGAAGCGAAAGTATTCTGAGTTGTTTTAATATTTTCCTCCATAGCCTGATGTCTCTGATCAATGGGTTGTAGTAAGTCAGTATTAGGGGATGAAGAGATGCTAGTGGTCTGAGAGGTTTGCTGAGGGGCTTGAGGTTGTCTTAAATGAGGTGCTCTGTAAGGTTGATTCTGCTGCCTGTTGTTATTGTTATTCCACCTCTGATTTCCATTGTTATCTCTGCCTCCTCTGTTAGAATTGTCCCTCCAACCCAAGTTAGAATTGTCTCCCCAGCCTTGGTTGGAATTTTCCTGCCATCCTTGGTTATAATTGCCACCTTGATTGTACCCTTGATTGGGGCGGTCATAAAAGTTGTGAGTGGCTGCTACAGTATTGTCTTCTGGTTGGAGCTGCGGACACTCATCGGTATAGTGACTATAGTCTGCACAGATGACACACACTCTTTGTGGGACTAACTGCTGGCTGTGCTATGGTGGAGAAGGCTGAACTTGCTGATATTGTTGTTGATTCAGTTGCATCTGCTTCAGCAAGTTAGTAATTTCACATAGATTCTGGGCTATAGCGGTAGTCTCTGTATTAGTAGATACCTTCGCAACAGCTCTTGATCGACTTTGTCTCTGCCTATGATTCCTAGTAGAGTCAGCTAAATCTCTGATCAATTGCCATGCTTCGTCCATAGTCTTGTGCTTTTTCATAGAACCACTGGAAGCACCTTCCAGTGTGGTCCTATCTTGAGGTCTCAGACCCTGTGTAAAGTAACCGAGTAAGACTATCTTGTCAATCATATGATCGGGACATGCATTTCGAAGTGTATTGAAGCATTCCAAGTATTATAGAGGGTTCAGATTCATCCTGGATGATCATAGACATGTCCTTCCTTAGCTTATCAGCAATTTCAGCTGGAAAGAATTTATCTAGAAAATCACTCCTAAGTGTATCCCAGTTGGAAATAGTTTCTCTGGGCTGAGTGTAGTACCACTCTCTTGCCTTTCCTTCTAGAGAAAACGAGAAGGCTTTTAGTAGAATGGAGATTTCATTAGCTCCATCATGCTTAACAGTGGAGCAAGCAGTCTGGAAATCCCTGAGATGCTTGATAGGCTCTTGAGCAGGTAAGCCATGAAATTTGGGCATCAAGTTGAGTAGTGAAGATTTTATTTCAAAATCTACAGCTACTGCTGGGTGGTGCGCTTGGAATGGTTGGAGCGTAAAATCAGGGGCTCCTTCCTTCTGGATGGTGACTCTTCTGGGTGCTGCCATGTCACCTGCACGTGAATGAACTGGATCAGTAGAAAAGGGGGTTGTTTATTCCTTAAATGATGGTTCAGGTTCGTCCTCAAAGAGGAGTCACCTACGCCTAGCTCGCCTTATATACGAAAGAGTTCTTTCAATTTCAGGGTCAAATGCTGGCAAGCTTGGATTAGGAAGCAAACGCATCATTTAACGAAAGAAACGTGCGGTTCATATTGATATAATGAAAAGAGAAAATAAAATAAAAAATTGCAATAAAAATAAATACCAATCAATAAATTAACGCACTGTTGTAACTCCCCGGCAATGGCGCCAAAAATTGATGCAGCGAAAATTGGTGAATTAAAAATTATGAAAATGTGTATGTTGCTAGTCTAGTTCTTAACTCACCGGAAATCCACTTATCAATTTAAAAATATGTCACAGAAATTCTAATTTTAAATACTGGGAGTATGAATCCCAGGTCGTCTCCCAACGAGTTGCAGAAAAGTGTGCTATTTTATTAATCAGCTGTTTTCAAAAAGGTTTGAGTTGAATGACAGGAAATTAAATTGATGAATTTGAACAATGTAAATAAAAGCCTTGACTGGGAGTTGATTAGTTGGAATTCCTATTATAGTTGGAGTACTCTCAAGATTAATTGATAATTAAAAGTTATTCTGTTTGGTTATCCCTTACTAGGAAAAGGAAAGTCAAACACGTTGGAATGCTACGTCTGTTAACAATTTGCAACCCGCTTAATTAAAAGGGATTGGTGTTAGTGACTAGAAGGAAATCCAATAGTAAACCCAATTACAATCTTTCTTTCAAGCCTTCCAACTCAATTGGTTCCTTTCAATCAACTCCCCATCAAGTTAGGGAACTACTCACTCATTGTAAATAATAAATCCATAACATATGAAAGGGAATCAAAAGAAGACATGATTATTGGAAGGTAAAATGGATTAAAATGAAAGAAATAATTCTTGAATTAAATAATCATAAAAGTATTCCAATGACAAAATTGAACAAGGCAAAGAATATGGAAGAAATAAACCAAGTTAAGAGAACGAACTAGAATGACAAAATCTTGATGAGGAAATAACTCTTCTCAATATCCCAATGCAAAAGTAGTAGAAATATAATATCCTAAAAGCATCAATTGTGTAGAGAGAAAACCTAGAGGAGGAGTAAAAACTAGATCTAAAAACTTAAAACTGTGTAGAATGAATGTTGGTTTTCGTTTCTGCATGTTCTTTGGTTCTAGTCTGCCGTTCTGGGCCGAGAACTGGGTCAAAACAGGGCCCAAAACCGCTCCGAGAGAAATCTGCAGATTATGCAGATCGCACATGTCATGCGATCGCGTCGTCCACGCAGACACGTCATTTGCGTTTTTCCGTGCCACGCGTTCGCGTCGTCTATGCCTCCGCGTCACTTGTGCTTTTCCTTTCCGCGCGAACGCGTGAGCGAAGCGGTCGCGTCACTTCTCGCTGGTTGTTTCCTCAATTTCTTGTGTTCCTTCCATTTTTGCTAGCTTCCCTTCCAATCTCCAACTCATCCATGCCCTATAAAGCCTGAAACACTTAACATACAGATCACGTCGTCGAATGGGATAAAGGAGAACTAAAATGCATAATAAAAAGCCTCTAGGAAGCTGTTTTCAACCATGTAATAAATCCAGGAAGGAAATATAAATGCATGCTAAATTAATGAATAAGTGGGTAAGGATCATGATAAAACCACATAATTATACACAATATAAACCATAAAATAGTGGTTTATCAACCAATTCAACTTAACCTATGGTTCTTCTAGCCTAAGTTTTCACAACACCTTAAATGTTAAACACGCGAAACCTAAACCATACCATGGCCGTTCACTTTATTCCACCTAAGGCAGCCTCACAAGCTAGAACCCAGCCTCTCCAAGCTCAAATAAACCAGCCATAAACTGAGCCTTGATCACCAATAAGGTTCTAAATACTCACTTTTCAATTCCATTGCATATATATGGCTCAATTTACCCCTAATACACGCACACACACACACACACACACACACACACACACATCCAAATTCAAATTTTTCATCAAGAAATAAAAATTGACTAGGGTTTAGGTGATCCTTACCACACCCATATGCGTAGTAACTCAAGCCCAATAAGCTCCAATAGCTAAGTTGAACCTAAAACACCAAATTGGGCAAAATCTCACCATAGGGTTTCAAATTCAAGAATAGAAAGGGAATAGAGATTTTGGAATGAAAATAGAGCTTACCGGTGAAATTGATTCGATAGAAATATAGAGCTTGACGCGCTGAGCGTGTGTCTGCGAAGGGTGGGCGATCAGAGCTCGGACGGAAGAGTTATGGTGGATCAAAGGTTGATGAGGGTTTGAGAGTTCTTCTTATCTCCCCCAATCTGTTTGGTATCATTGCATGAAATAGGGGAAGAAGGAGCTGCTGCCTCCTTTAAGTTATGGGTCCGATTGGACCCACGGGCCCGATTTGGGCCCCGGTTCAACTGGTTCAGCCCATTCGGTCCAACTTTGGGCCAAACTTTTCAAAATTTGTTTCACAATTCTCGTTTTGAAGAGCTCTATCCTATTTTGATATTAGTTTCGCATTTTCAATTTTCTTGATTAAAATTCAATTTATTAACTAATTATTACCGATTTTAGCGGGTTTATATCCTACCCACCTAATTCGGAATTTTGTCCTCAAAATTCAAAGTGATTTACCTGAAAAGAGGTTTGGGTAGTCCTTCCGCATCTCTGACTCAAGCTCCTAGGTGTGTTCTTCAATTCCAGCCCGACTCCAACTACTTTCACCAAAGAAACCTCTTTCTTGCATAAATGCTTGATGCTGACATCATAAATTCTAATCGTAGTTACTAGAAGCGTCAGATCTTCTCTCACTTGGACTGATTCCGACTCTAGGACATGTTTAGGATCAAAAGTGTATTTACGAAGCTGTGATACGTGAGACACATCATGCAGGTTCGAAAGATGTGGTGGTAAAGCGATCCTATACGCCATCGGTCCAGTTCTCTTCAAGATTTCAAACGGCCCAATCTAACGGGGATTTAACTTCTTAGTTTTGATGGATCTTCCTATTCTAGTAGTCAGAGTAACCTTCAAAAAAATGTGTTCTCCTTCCTCAAACTCTAAAGGCTTCTGCCTTTGGTCAGCATAGCTTTTCTGACGGCTTTGAGCCTCAAGCATTCGACTACGGATTTTCTTTATTTGCTCAGTGGTTTCACTTATCATTTCAGGCCCTCTCAAGCTCTTTTCTCCTGCCTCATACCTACATAATGGTGATTGACATTTTTTTCCATATAAAGCTCCATACGGAGCCATTCCAATGCTTGCATGATAGCTGTTGTTATAAGCAAACTCTACCAAAGGTATATCGATCCTAGCTCGCCGGTTGGTCCAAAACACAGGCTCTTAGTATATCTTCCAAGGTTTGGATTGTTCTTTCTGATTGGCCATCAGTCTGAGGATGATATGCATTACTTAGGCTTAACCGAGTACCAAAAGCTTGTTGAAAAGCTTCCCAGAACCATGATGTGAAGCGAGGATCTCTATTAGATACAATGGTGGAAGGTACACCATGTAACCTCATAATCTCCTTTATGTATAATCGTCCAAATTCCTCTACAGTACAACTTATCCAAATAGGCAGAAAATGAGCTAACTTGGTCAGTCGATCTACAACACCCAGATAGCATCACAACCTGTCCGAGTCCTTGATAAACCCAATACAAAATCCATAGATATGCTCTTCCATTTCCACTGTGGAATCTTTCCCTTTTGACTTTTTGACAAGTTCGGCATTTGGAAACATGCATCGCCACATCATTTTTTATTCCTGGCCACCAGAATATTGTCTTTAGGTCTTGGTACATCTTGGTGCTTCCAGGATGAATGGAGAACCCGCTCTTATGAGCTTCCTCTAATATGCTTTTTCGCAATTCCCCGACATTTGGCGATGATCCGACCCTTGAACCTTCACAACCCATCTTTATCTTCTGAAACTCTCCACTGCTTGCCTTTCTCAATTGCCGGCAAAATCTTATACAACTCTTGGTCAAGTCCTTGTGGCTCCTCCCATCTTTGATTGTTCCAACCTTGATGCCTGTTCTCATTGTAATTTCTTCTTCCTGCAACATTATTGTAACCAGACTCATAGCCAAAGGGGTGAGAGTTCATGATAGCAAATAAAAAAAAATTAAAAACAAAAATAAAAACAAATTGAAATTAAAAGGTTATTTAAATTTTGAATTTGAAAATTAAATTTTGAAATTTGAATTTTAAATTTTGAAATTTGAATTTTAAATTTTGAAATTTGAATTTTTAATTTTTGAAATTTGAATTTTTTTTTTTGAAATTTGAAAATTGTAAATTTTTAAATTTGATTTTTGAAATAAGATAAGATAAAAATTTTAAAATAAAAATCAATAACCTCTTAATTTACGAAAAAGCAAATAAAAATAAAAAATAAAAACAAATCAAAAAGCAAATATTTACAATAACCAATAATAAGGCACACGTTTGCAATTCTCCGGCAACGGCGCCATTTTGACGTTAGCATTTTTGCCAGTAAAGAATTTCATAAAAACAGTCGCGTTGTAGATGTAGTCTTTAAACCGACAGAAATCCCTTCGTACAAACGTTTTGGTTGTCACAAGTAACAAACCCCTTTAAAATTGATAACCGAGTATTTAAACCTCGGGTCGTCTTCTCAAGGAATTGCACGGAGGTATGTTCTTATTATTGGCTATGAAAAAGGTAAAATTGGGGTTTTGGAAGTAAGGTGGGAATATATTATATGACAAGTAAAATAAAATAACAATAGCTGTAAAATAAACCTTTGGCAAGGTATAAAAACTGGAGGTCCTTTCCTAGTTATCCTTATCAATTGTGATGAGAATTGGATTTTTCTCCCACTTTGTTAACCTCTAACTATGAAGGTAAGTTAAGTGGATGAATTAATTCCAATTTTCAATCAACAATGAGTTTGATAACTCAAGGGTCACCAATTATTTAACCAAGGCCAAAAGGAAAGGAAATTGAAGCTGCTGGAATAAAAATGCCTTTAGATGGGAAGCAATAATCATGTAAATAAAAGAAAGTAATATTAAACTGAAATACCTTAAATAACATTAATTAAAAGAGTAATCTGTAACATGGAAGAGTTCATAAATTAAATTAGGATAAATAAAAATAAAGAACCTGGGATTGAGAGTCACTCCTAAAACTAAGAGAAGTCCTAATTCCTAAAGAGAGAGAGGAGAGAACCTCTCTCAAAACTAAACCTAAATCATGGAAAGTGAATTATGAAAGCCTCTTCATGAATGAATGGATTCCCCCACTTTATAGCCTCTAATCTGTATTTTCTGGGCCGCAAACTGGGTTAAAAACAGCCCAGAAATCGCCCCCAGCGTATTCTGATACGTACAGGTCGCGAAAAAGTGACGCGGCTGCATGGCTCACGTGGCCGCGCGGGTTGTGTTCCTGCCAGGTCATGCGTCCGCGTGACCCACGCGTTCGCGTCGCCTGGCGTCGAGGCAGCTATGGCAAATTATATATCAAATCGAAGCCCCGGGCATTAGCTTTCCAACACAACTGGAACCGCGTCTTTTGGACCTCTGTAGCTAAAGTTATAGCCGTTTGAGTGCAAAGAGGTCAGGCTGGACAGCTTAGCAATTTCTCCAACTTTTTGTATTCCTTCCACTTTTGCATGCTTCCTTTCCATCCTCTGAGCCATTCCTGCCCTGTAATCTCTGAGATCACTTAACACACATATCAAGGCATCTAATGGTAATAAGAGAGGATTAATAATAAGCAAATATAAGATCAAAGAAGCACGTTTTCAATCATAATACAAAATCAGGAAGGAAATATAAAACTATGCAAATATTATGAATAAGTGGGTAAAGAGTTGATAAAATCCACTCAATTGAGCACAAGATAAACCATAAAATAGTGGTTTATCAGGATTTCACTGATTCAAATCATAAAAATTAAGTAAAAGTAAACTTGCAGAAGAAAATAGCTCATGAAAGCCGGGAACAAAGAATCGAGCATCGAACCCTCATTGGAAGTGTATACACTCTAATCATTCAAGTGTTTAAGGTTCGACTCTCTCAATTCTCTACTAACCTTGCTTTCTAAGGCCTGCTCTTCATCTAACAATCAACAAAAATTTAATGCATAAATACACATATCAAGAGGTCTTTTAAGGGTTGTAATGGGGTTAGGGTCAAGGTAGGATTGTATTTGGCCAAGTGGACTAAAAATCTTAATCCTTAATTAACTTAAACTTTTTCACCTAACATAGACAATCCATGTAATCATAATACAACATCTAACCATCCATTAACTATGTTTTCCACATATTCATACATTCTAATTTCAAGTACAACTCATATGCATTGCTTTCACCACTCATTTTGGGGCATTTTGTCCCCTTTTATTTGCTCTTTTTCTTTTCTTTTCTTTTTCTTTTATTTTTCTCTCTTTTTTTATATTATTTTTCTTTTGTTTTTCTCAATGCATATGATTAAATTATTGAATGCATAAAATGTCCTAAACATTTCTTTCACATTTTAAGACATTTCTAACATACTCAATTCTCAAACCAAATGTTTCCAAACACAATTTTCCCACACTTAAATCATAAGCACTTTCACTAGTCTAAGCTAACCAAGGATTCAAATTAAGGACATTATTGTTTTTCGCTTAGAGTTGATGATGTGCTAAAAAAAAGAACAAATGGGTATAATAGGCTCAAAATTGGTTTGCAAGGGATAATGAAATGTAAGGCCATATGGGTATGTGAGCTCAGTGAAACAAAGGCCTCAATCATGTAAGTGCATATATATATCAAATAAAGGAAATATAGAATTAAGCAAGACAAAGATCACAATTTTAGAGAGAAAAACACACATCAAAAATAAATTATTGGTTGATAAAATGCAACCAATCAATTAGGCTAAAAAATCTTACAGGTTTTGTGTGTTCGAGCTCTAAACCATGTTCCAATATAATATTTCTTCAAACAAGTGTAACATAAAATTTTATTCAAATTAGTGAAATACTTTAAAAGGTTTCTTGGAAAAGAAAATATTACTTCAACCAAGGGGTAAAATATGCAAAAAATCAAACAAATATGCAATCAATTATGCAAATGCAACAATGAACAAACAAATAAAATAAAAAATTTTTGGTGTTGAGTCAAGAAATAACTAACCCATGGAGATCGGTATCGACCTCCCCACACTTAAAGATTGCACCGTCCTCGGTGCATGCTGAGATGTGCAAGTGGATGGGGGTTGTAGTTTCTCAGCTGAGCTCTTTTTGTTCCTTTCCTTGCCGGTGGTTTGGGAGTAGCTTTCTCCTTTCCTTCCTTGGTGGCCAGTCCTGAAGAAGGAAAGAGAAAGTAAATTAAATTCAAATAGATATATAGTAAGGAAGAGAATGGAAGAGTGGTGATGGATGCACATTAGGATGTAATTGATATTAACACATGCTCGCGAGTACATGTGAAAAGCCATCAATTGAAAATAGCTAGTGCATATAAGGACAAGTGAATGCAAGGTGTTTATTGGCATGCCGGCAAAGGGCATGAGTAGCATAGACCAAGAATCACTTGTAATAAATCACCATGTTTGTATTGACAATTATATTCAATTAATAAAATAGTAAAGGGAGTTTATGAAAAGCAAGCATTGAATAGTATAAAGTATAATAGAGAAGTGCATAATGCCATATGGGCTTTTTCACAAACACATAGCATGTATGGTAAATAAGCTATTGAAAGTATTAAATTGAACATGCAAGCAACCCTTCAAAAAGTAATATATAATTGTCAAACAATTTCATAATAATTTAAAAGAAAATAATTTCCCAATTAAATTTTTAACACCAAAATAACAAATTTAAAAAAGAAAATAAAAATATGCACAAAATAAAAAAAAATGCAATGAATGAAAGTATGCAAATAAATTAAATAAAATAGAATGGAAGTGAGAGAAAATAAGAAATGAAGAAGAAAGAAATAAGAAAAGATAAGAAGAATAAGGATTCGGAGAAGAAAAGATAACAAAAAATTGGCATTAATCTGGAGAGGTTGTGCGACGCTGGCAACGCGGTCGCATCGATGACGCGGTTGCGTGGTGCGCAATAAGGTTAGGCGATCGCGTGACTTGATTTGTGCTAGTGGTGCGAGTGCAGCCTCGCGGTCGCACAACTCTCTGTTCAAAACTTAGTATTGCCAAAATCCAGGGTGACGCGGTCGCGTGGTCGACGCGATCGCGCGGTAGCCTTTTTCTTAAAATGACGCGGCCGCGTGGGGCACGCGGTCGGGTGGTAGGGCTTGGGCTTCCAGCACGAGTGCAGCCCAATTCCAGCTCAACTTTCAGCCATACACCTTGTTACGTCGAAATCCAGGGCCACGCGGTCGCGTGGGTGATGCGGACATGTGGGGAAGCTATTTTGCAAATGACGCGGCCGCATCAGCGATACTGTCGCGTGGGACGATTTGTGCCCTTGGCACGCCTCCAGCCCTGCTCCTGCGTAGCTCTCTGTTCAATTTCTTTTCCACCTGACGCACATACGACGCGAACGCGTCAGCGACGCTGCCGCGTCGCGTGCGTGAATCCCCTTTTTTTTTGAAAAATGAAGAATGCAGTGTTAATATGAATGTGACGCAAAACTCCAGGTTCAATATAATAAAATAAAATAAAACTTAGAAAACAAATAAAACTAAATAAAAATGAAAAATGAACGATCGTACCATGGTGGGTTGTCTCCTACCTAGCACTTTTAGTTAAAGTCCTTAAGTTGGACATTTGGTGAGCTTCCTGTTATGGTGGCTTGTGCTTGAACTCATCCAGGAATCTCCACCAATGTTTGTGATTCCAGTGTCTTCCGGGATCCCAAACTAAGCATGTAAAGCCCTTAAGAAGCTTCAAACAGATTCTCAGGCTCCCGAGGTGATAGATGCCAGAACAGATTCCAGGATCTCAAACTTTACTTTTACACCCGTTTTTGTCTCGATCTGCATTTTTCCAGCCGGGTGAAATGTGATCTGAATTCTCACTGCAGCGACCAAACAGCTTCCTAGACCCATTCAGTTGACCTTTATACCAACCTTTGCGTTTAAACTTAAAGCTTCCAACCATGATGAACCTTGCACAACAATTCTTACCACTGACCATCTTCCTCTTACTCTTGATGCCACAAAGAGCTCTAAGTTGACCATCCGTCTTCAGTAGCCCATATTCAAGTGGGATTAGAAAGCTAAGGGATATGAATTTTACCCACTTGAATGTTGTGAAGGATGATGGCAACTTAGGGGGAGGTATTTTTAATGAAATTGCAAGCTCCACTCCCTTGTGCTCCTCTCTGATAATTACCACCACTTTGCAAGCTTCTTCAATTTCAACCTCTTCCTCTTGGTAGCTCTCTTTCAATTGAATCTCCTCTTCATTGCTTTCCAAGGGCATGGTAGGTTGTGCTCCTTCTTCTTGAATCTCCATCTCTTGATTAACCTCTTCCAAGTCTTCAACTATGATATGCTTTGGAGGTTGTACACCCTCCTCAACATCAATTTCAACTGTCTTGGAAGGAGGCTCTATGTCTTGACTTTCCCATGGAGGTTCTGCATCTTCTAAGTCTTCAACCACTTCTTCTTCTTCTTGAACAATGACAGCGTCTTCTACTTGTTCTAGTACGAATTCATTCTCTGTCTTGTCCACTGGGGTTTCTGGTATCTCCGTCATGCTACGCTCTTCAGTAGACTGTCCACATGGAGCTGTGGCTGATCCTTGTATATTTGAGCACCTAGAAACCCATTGAATTACTACTTGCTCCAATTTTTGAATGGTTGCCTGAAATCGATCCACTGTTTCCTTGAAACGATCCTTTGTCTCTTGATGTACTCGGGGTTAGGGTCATATGGAGGTGAATGGCGGAAAGGGGCTTGTGAGTTTGGTGGTCCAAAGTTATGTTGAGGAAAGGGTTCATAGGCATATGGTGGTGGTTGTTGATAGTCCATTGGAGGTGGTTGTTGCCATGAGGATTGATCAAGTCTTTGTGGCTCCTCCCATCTTTGATTGTTCCAACCTTGAGAGAAAACCTAAGCTAACTACCCTAAAACTAGTCCTAAAATGTATTCTATGAAGTATGGTAATGTATGGTATGATGTGTGGTTGCTTCCCCCTTCATATATGCTCCAACACCTTCAAAAATGGGCATAAAAGCCCCCAAAATACGAGTCCACGTGACTTTCTAATGGAGGCACGCGCTGTTACCTGTGCGTATGCACAGGTCTATGCGTAGGCACACTTGCTGATTTTCCTCCTGTGCGTGGGCACAGCCTATGCATGGGCACAGGTGCTGATTTTGACCCTGCCTTGTGCGTGAGCACAGACTTGTTGATGAGCTAATATTTTATACGCTTTTTGTGGGTAATTTCATGCAGATTTTAGTATGTTCTAATTAGTTTTTAATAGAATTTTATTATTTTTTAGGCAAAAATTGTATTTCTAGACTTTACTATGAGTTTGTGTATTTTTCTGTGATTTCAGATATTTCTGGCTGAAATTGAGGGAGCTGAGCAAAAATCTGATTTAGGCTGAAAAAGGACTGCTGATGTTGTTGGATCCTGACCTCCCTGCACTCGGAATGGATTTTCTGGAGCTACAGGAGTCCAATTGACGCGCTCTCAATTGGGTTGGAAAGTAGACATCCAGGGATTTCCATTAATATATAATAGTCAATACTTTGCACAAAGATAGATGACGTAAACTGGCGTTCAACGCCAGTTCCATGCTGCAGTCTGGCGTCCAGCACCAGAAACAGGTTACAAGTTGGAGTTCAACGCCCAAAACACGTTACAGCCTGGCGTTCAACTCCAGAAACAGCCCAAGCACGTGAGAGGCTTAAGTCTCAGCCCCAGCACACACCAAGTGGGCCCCAGAAGTGGATTTCTGCACCAATTATCTTAGTTTACTCATATTCTGTAAACCTAGGTTACTAGTTTACTATTCAAACAACTTTTAGAGACTTATTTTGTATCTCATGACATTTTTAGATCTGAATTTTTATACACCTTGACGGCATGAGTCTCTAAACTTCATTTTTGGGGGTGAAGAGCTCTGCAACGTCTCGATGAATTAATGCAATTACTTTCGTTTTCCATTCAAACACGCTTGTTCTTATCTAAGATGTTCATTCACGCTTAAAGTAACAATTATCTATTTCACACTCTTTTATTTTTCTAATAGTTCCTACTGATAATTTTATTCGATATCCTGACTAAGAATAATAAAATAAATATAGCTTGCTTCAAACCAATAATCTCTGTGGGATCGACCTTTACTCACGTAAGGTATTACTTGAACGACCCAGTGCACTTACTGGTTAGTGGTGCGAAATCACCTTAACATTTTGAGATTGGGATTAGAATTTCGTGCACCAAGTTTTTGGCGCTGTTGCCGGGGATTGTTCGAGTTTGAACAACTAAGGGTTTATTTTATTTCTTAGATTAGGAAGATTTTGGCAATTGGGTCAGAGTCTTTTATTTTCTTTTCAAAAATATTATTTTTCTTTATTAATTTTTAATTTTTCTTTGAGTCTAGTGTCTTGTTATAAGTTTGGTGTTAATTGCATATGTTATATTTTTCTTTTAAATTTTCGAATTTCTTTTCTTTGATCTTTAAGTTGTTCTTGTTTATTTTTCTTGTTTGATTTTTAGTTTTTCTTGTTCTGTGTATTTTCTTGTTTTTCTTGTGCTTTTCCAAAGCATTAGTCTTCAAAAAGGAATTTATTTTTTTCGTTAGTGAAAATACCTCTTCAAAACAAGTGTTACCTTTACTGCCCAATTGGCTAGAGCGTTGGTCTATGTTCTTGGTAATTGGGTATCTTCTTTTTAATTTGGCAATTGGGTATCCTCTTTTTAAAATCTTTTTCAAAAATAATTTTTCTTGATTTAATCCTGTGCCAAACTTTAAGTTTGGTGTTTTCTTGCTAATTTTGATATAATTTTTGAAAATTATTTTGATTTCTAAAAAATATTTTAAGTTTAGTGTTCTTCCTTTTGTTCTTGGTGTTCTTGTGAGTCTTCAAAGTGTTCTTGAGTCTTCTTTGTGTTTTGATCTTAAAATTTTTAAGTTTGGTGTTCCTTGGTGTTTTTCCTCAAAAATTTTCGAAAATAAGGAGCATTAGATCTAAAAATTTTAAGCTTTGTGTCTTTTATGTGTTTTTCTCTTTCATCATAAAATTCAAAATTCAAAAAAAAAATATCTTTTCTAACTGGTTTTAAACTATATTTTTGAAATTTTTTTCAGATTTCAATTTCAAAATTTTTCAAATATTTATTTTACTTGTTAATTTTCTTTCTTTATTTATTTTACTTTTATTTTTATTTCGGTTTTTATTTTATTTTATTTTATTATTTCGAAAATCATTTTTTATAATAAAATAAATTCACATCATCTCCCTTTCTCCATCATGGACCTAAGTGGACATGAATAGTCCAGAAGGACTCTGGGGTCATATGCTAACCCCACTACTGCTTCATATGGGAGTAGTATTTGTATACCCTCCATTGGAGTTAGTAGCTTTGAGCTATGCTAACCCCACTACTGCTTCATATGGGAATAGTATCTGTATACCCTCCATTGGAGTTAGTAGCTTTGAGTTGAATCCTCAGCTCATTATTATGGTGCAGCAAAGCTGCCAGTATTTCGGTCTTCCACATGAAGAACCTACAGAGTTTCTGGCACAATTTTTACAAATTGCTGACATAGTACATGATTGATGAGCGGATAATTTATACGCTTTTTGGCATTGTTTTCATATAGTTTTTAGTAAGTTTGAGCTACTTTTAGGGATGTTTTCATTAGTTTTTATGTTAAATTCACATTTCTGGACTTTACTATGAGTTTGTGTGTTTTTCTGTGATTTCAGGTAAATT